>NW_027364057.1:0-332665 GCF_046119375.1 Phyllobates terribilis | reverse complement strand
AGTCAGTAGCTTCAATCATTTCTGGACGTTTTTCAATGGCAAAAATCAATGAATATTGTAAATGCACAAACAGTAATTTCTCCGCATTGCAAGGTGCAATTCTGAAATTTTTTGCTTTTTCCTGCTCCTCTTAGCATGATAAAGAAGATTCAAAGAGAGTGAGATGCCAGCTCCTTTCATTCAGTCAGTACCTTCAATCATTTCTGGATGTTTTTCAATGGCAAAAATCAATGAATATTGTAAATGCACAAACAGTAATTTCTCCGCATTGCAAGGTGCAATTCTGAAATTTTTTGCTTTTTCCCGCTCCTCTTAGCATGATAAAGAAGATTCAAAGAGAGTGAGGTGCCAGCTCCTTTCATTCAGTCAGTAGCTTCAAACATTTCTGGTATATGAATAACATGTTTTTCAATGGCAAAAATCATTGAATATTGTAAATGCACAAACAGTAATTTCTCCGCATTGCAAGGTGCAATTCTGAAATTTTTTGATTTTTCCTGCTCCTCTTAGCATGATAAAGAAGATTCAAAGAGAGTGAGATGCCAGCTCCTTTCATTCAGTCAGTAGCTTCAATCATTTCTGGACGTTTTTCAATGGCAAAAATCAATGAATATTGTAAATGCACAAACAGTAATTTCTCCGCATTGCAAGGTGCAATTCTGAAATTTTTTGCTTTTTCCTGCTCCTCTTAGCATGATAAAGAAGATTCAAAGAGAGTGAGATGCCAGCTCCTTTCATTCAGTCAGTAGCTTCAAACATTTCTGGTATATGAATAACATGATGTTTTTCAATGGCAAAAATCAATGAATATTGTAAATGCACAAACAGTAATTTCTCCGCATTGCAAGGTGCAAGTCTGAAATTTTTTGCTTTTTCCTGCTCCTCTTAGCATGATAAAGAAGATTCAAAGAGAGTGAGATGCCAGCTACTTTCATTCAGTCAGTAGCTTCAATCATTTCTGGACGTTTTTCAATGGTAAAAATCAATGAATATTGTAAATGCACAAACAGTAATTTCTCCACATTGCAAGGTGCAATTCTGAAATTTTTTGCTTTTTCCTGCTCCTCTTAGCATGATAAAGAAGATTCAAAGAGAGTGAGATGCCAGCTCCTTTCATTCAGTCAGTAGCTTCAATCATTTCTGGACGTTTTTCAATGGCAAAAATCAATGAATATTGTAAATGCACAAACAGTAATTTCTCCGCATTGCAAGGTGCAATTCTGAAATTTTTTGCTTTTTCCTGCTCCTCTTAGCATGATAAAGAAGATTCAAAGAGAGTGAGATGTCAGCTCCTTTCATTCAGTCAGTAGCTTCAATCATTTCTGGACGTTTTTCAATGGCAAAAATCAATGAATATTGTAAATGCACAAACAGTAATTTCTCCGCATTGCAAGGTGCAATTCTGAAATTTTTTGCTTTTTCCTGCTCCTCTTAGCATGATAAAGAAGATTCAAAGAGAGTGAGATGTCAGCTCCTTTCATTCAGTCAGTAGCTTCAAACATTTCTGGTATATGAATAACATGATGTTTTTCAATGGCAAAAATCAATGAATTTTGTAAATGCACAAACAGTAATTTCTCCGCATTGCAAGGTGCAATTCTGAAATTTTTTGCTTTTTCCTGCTCCTCTTAGCATGATAAAGAAGATTCAAAGAGAGTGAGATGCCAGTTCCTTTCATTCAGTCAGTAGCTTCAATCATTTCTGGACGTTTTTCAATGGCAAAAATCAATGAATATTGTAAATGCACAAACAGTAATTTCTCCGCAGTGCAAGGTGCAATTCTGAAATTTTTGCTTTTTCCTGCTCCTCTTAGCATGATAAAGAAGATTCAAAGAGAGTGAGATGCCAGCTCCTTTCATTCAGTCAGTAGCTTCAATCATTTCTGGTATATGAATAACATGATGTTTTTCAATGGCAAAAATCAATGAATATTGTAAATGCACAAACAGTAATTTCTCCGCATTGCAAGGTGCAATTCTGAAATTTTTTGCTTTTTCCTGCTCCTCTTAGCATGATAAAGAAGATTCAAAGAGAGTGAGATGCCAGCTCCTTTCATTCAGTCAGTAGCTTCAATCATTTCTGGACGTTTTTCAATGGCAAAAATCAATGAATATTGTAAATGCACAAACAGTAATTTCTCCGCATTGCAAGGTGCAATTCTGAAATTTTTTGCTTTTTCCTGCTCCTCTTAGCATGATAAACAAGATTCAAAGAGAGTGAGATGCCAGCTCCTTTCATTCAGTCAGTAGCTTCAATCATTTCTGGACGTTTTTCAATGGCAAAAATCAATGAATATTGTAAATGCACAAACAGTAATTTCTCCGCATTGCAAGGTGCAATTCTGAAATTTTTTGCTTTTTCCTGCTCCTCTTAGCATGATAAAGAAGATTCAAAGAGAGTGAGATGCCAGCTCCTTTCATTCAGTCAGTAGCTTCAAACATTTCTGGTATAAGAATAACATGATGTTTTTCAATGGCAAAAATCAATGAATATTGTAAATGCACAAACAGTAATTTCTCCGCATTGCAAGGTGCAAGTCTGAAATTTTTTGCTTTTTCCTGCTCCTCTTAGCATGATAAAGAAGATTCAAAGAGAGTGAGATGCCAGCTACTTTCATTCAGTCAGTAGCTTCAATCATTTCTGGACGTTTTTCAATGGTAAAAATCAATGAATATTGTAAATGCACAAACAGTAATTTCTCCACATTGCAAGGTGCAATTCTGAAATTTTTTGCTTTTTCCTGCTCCTCTTAGCATGATAAAGAAGATTCAAAGAGACTGAGATGCCAGCTCCTTTCATTCAGTCAGTAGCTTCAAACATTTCTGGTATATGAATAACATGATGTTTTTCAATGGCAAAAATCAATGAATATTGTAAATGCACAAACAGTAATTTCTCTGCATTGCAAGGTGCAATTCTGAAATTTTTTGCTTTTTCCTGCTCCTCTTAGCATGATAAAGAAGATTCAAAGAGAGTGAGATGCCAGCTACTTTCATTCAGTCAGTAGCTTCAATCATTTCTGGACGTTTTTCAATGGTAAAAATCAATGAATATTGTAAATGCACAAACAGTAATTTCTCCACATTGCAAGGTGCAATTCTGAAATTTTTTGCTTTTTCCTGCTCCTCTTAGCATGATAAAGAAGATTCAAAGAGAGTGAGATGCCAGCTCCTTTCATTCAGTCAGTAGCTTCAAACATTTCTGGTATATGAATAACATGATGTTTTTCAATGGCAAAAATCAATGAATATTGTAAATGCACAAACAGTAATTGCTCCGCATTGCAAGGTGCAATTCTGAAATTTTTTGCTTTTTCCTGCTCCTCTTAGCATGATAAAGAAGATTCAAAGAGAGTGAGATGCCAGCTCCTTTCATTCAGTCAGTAGCTTCAAACATTTCTGGTATATGAATAACATGATGTTTTTCAATGGCAAAAATCAATGAATATTGTAAATGCACAAACAGTAATTTCTCCGCATTGCAAGGTGCAATTCTGAAATTTTTTGCTTTTTCCTGCTCCTCTTAGCATGATAAAGAATATTCAAAGAGAGTGAGATGCCAGCTCCTTTCATTCAGTCAGTAGCTTCAATCATTTCTGGATGTTTTTCAATGGCAAAAATCAATGAATATTGTAAATGCACAAACTGTAATTTCTCCGCATTGCAAGGTGCAATTCTGAAATTTTTGGCTTTTTCCTGCTCCTCTTAGCATGATAAAGAAGATTCAAAGAGAGTGAGATGCCAGCTCCTTTCATTCAGTCAGTAGCTTCAATCATTTCTGGACGTTTTTCAATGGCAAAAATCAATGAATATTGTAAATGCACAAACAGTAATTTCTCCGCATTGCAAGGTGCATTTCTGAAATTTTTTGCTTTTTCCTGCTCCTCTTAGCATGATAAAGAAGATTCAAAGAGAGTGAGATGCCAGCTCCTTTCATTCAGTCAGTACCTTCAATCATTTCTGGATGTTTTTCAATGGCAAAAATCAATGAATATTGTAAATGCACAAACAGTAATTTCTCCGCATTGCAAGGTGCAATTCTGAAATTTTTTGCTTTTTCCCGCTCCTCTTAGCATGATAAAGAAGATTCAAAGAGAGTGAGGTGCCAGCTCCTTTCATTCAGTCAGTAGCTTCAAACATTTCTGGTATATGAATAACATGTTTTTCAATGGCAAAAATCATTGAATATTGTAAATGCACAAACAGTAATTTCTCCGCATTGCAAGGTGCAATTCTGAAATTTTTTGATTTTTCCTGCTCCTCTTAGCATGATAAAGAAGATTCAAAGAGAGTGAGATGCCAGCTCCTTTCATTCAGTCAGTAGCTTCAATCATTTCTGGACGTTTTTCAATGGCAAAAATCAATGAATATTGTAAATGCACAAACAGTAATTTCTCCGCATTGCAAGGTGCAATTCTGAAATTTTTTGCTTTTTCCTGCTCCTCTTAGCATGATAAAGAAGATTCAAAGAGAGTGAGATGCCAGCTCCTTTCATTCAGTCAGTAGCTTCAATCATTTCTGGACGTTTTTCAATGGCAAAAATCAATGAATATTGTAAATGCACAAACAGTAATTTCTCCGCATTGCAAGGTGCAATTCTGAAATTTTTTGCTTTTTCCTGCTCCTCTTAGCATGATAAAGAAGATTCAAAGAGAGTGAGATGCCAGCTCCTTTCATTCAGTCAGTAGCTTCAAACATTTCTGGTATATGAATAACATGATGTTTTTCAATGGCAAAAATCAATGAATATTGTAAATGCACAAACAGTAATTTCTCCGCATTGCAAGGTGCAAGTCTGAAATTTTTTGCTTTTTCCTGCTCCTCTTAGCATGATAAAGAAGATTCAAAGAGAGTGAGATGCCAGCTACTTTCATTCAGTCAGTAGCTTCAATCATTTCTGGACGTTTTTCAATGGTAAAAATCAATGAATATTGTAAATGCACAAACAGTAATTTCTCCACATTGCAAGGTGCAATTCTGAAATTTTTTGCTTTTTCCTGCTCCTCTTAGCATGATAAAGAAGATTCAAAGAGAGTGAGATGCCAGCTCCTTTCATTCAGTCAGTAGCTTCAAACATTTCTGGTATATGAATAACATGATGTTTTTCAATGGCAAAAATCAATGAATATTGTAAATGCACAAACAGTAATTTCTCCGCATTGCAAGGTGCAATTCTGAAATTTTTTGCTTTTTCCTGCTCCTCTTAGCATGATAAAGAAGATTCAAAGAGAGTGAGATGCCAGCTCCTTTCATTCAGTCAGTAGCTTCAAACATTTCTGGTATATGAATAACATGATGTTTTTCAATGGCAAAAATCAATGAATATTGTAAATGCACAAAGAGTAATTTCTCCGCATTGCAAGGTGCAATTCTGAAATTTTTTGCTTTTTCCTGCTCCTCTTAGCATGATAAAGAAGATTCAAAGAGAGTGAGATGCCAGCTCCTTTCATTCAGTCAGTAGCTTCAATCATTTCTGGACGTTTTTCAATGGCAAAAATCAATGAATATTGTAAATGCACAAAAAGTAATTTCTCCGCATTGCAAGGTGCAATTCTGAATTTTTTGCTTTTTCCTGCTCCTCTTAGCATGATAAAGAAGATTCAAAGAGAGTGAGATGCCAGCTCCTTTCATTCAGTCAGTAGCTTCAATCATTTCTGGACGTTTTTCAATGGCAAAAATCAATGAATATTGTAAATGCACAAACAGTAATTTCTCCGCATTGCAAGGTGCAATTCTGAAATTTTTTGCTTTTTCCTGCTCCTCTTAGCATGATAAAGAAGATTCAAAGAGAGTGAGATGCCAGCTCCTTTCATTCAGTCAGTAGCTTCAATCATTTCTGGTATATGAATAACATGATGTTTTTCAATGGCAAAAATCAATGAATATTGTAAATGCACAAACAGTAATTTCTCCGCATTGCAAGGTGCAATTCTGAATTTTTTTGCTTTTTCCTGCTCCTCTTAGCATGATAAAGAAGATTCAAAGAGAGTGAGATGCCAGCTCCTTTCATTCAGTCAGTAGCTTCAATCATTTCTGGACGTTTTTCAATGGCAAAAATCAATGAATATTGTAAATGCACAAACAGTAATTTCTCCGCATTGCAAGGTGCAATTCTGAAATTTTTTGCTTTTTCCTGCTCCTCTTAGCATGATAAACAAGATTCAAAGAGAGTGAGATGCCAGCTCCTTTCATTCAGTCAGTAGCTTCAATCATTTCTGGACGTTTTTCAATGGCAAAAATCCATGAATATTGTAAATGCACAAACAGTAATTTCTCCGCATTGCAAGGTGCAATTCTGAAATTTTTTGCTTTTTCCTGCTCCTCTTAGCATGATAAAGAAGATTCAAAGAGAGTGAGATGCCAGCTCCTTTCATTCAGTCAGTAGCTTCAAACATTTCTGGTATATGAATAACATGATGTTTTTCAATGGCAAAAATCAATGAATATTGTAAATGCACAAACAGTAATTTCTCCGCATTGCAAGGTGCAAGTCTGAAATTTTTTGCTTTTTCCTGCTCCTCTTAGCATGATAAAGAAGATTCAAAGAGAGTGAGATGCCAGCTACTTTCATTCAGTCAGTAGCTTCAATCATTTCTGGACGTTTTTCAATGGTAAAAATCAATGAATATTGTAAATGCACAAACAGTAATTTCTCCACATTGCAAGGTGCAATTCTGAAATTTTTTGCTTTTTCCTGCTCCTCTTAGCATGATAAAGAAGATTCAAAGAGAGTGAGATGCCAGCTCCTTTCATTCAGTCAGTAGCTTCAATCATTTCTGGTATATGAATAACATGATGTTTTTCAATGGCAAAAATCAATGAATATTGTAAATGCACAAACAGTAATTTCTCCGCATTGCAAGGTGCAATTCTGAAATTTTTTGCTTTTTCCTGCTCCTCTTAGCATGATAAAGAAGATTCAAAGAGAGTGAGATGCCAGCTCCTTTCATTCAGTCAGTAGCTTCAATCATTTCTGGACATTTTTCAATGGCAAAAATCAATGAATATTGTAAATGCACAAACAGTAATTTCTCCGCATTGCAAGGTGCAATTCTGAAATTTTTTGCTTTTTCCTGCTCCTCTTAGCATGATAAAGAAGATTCAAAGAGAGTGAGATGTCAGCTCCTTTCATTCAGTCAGTAGCTTCAAACATTTCTGGTATATGAATAACATGATGTTTTTCAATGGCAAAAATCAATGAATTTTGTAAATGCACAAACAGTAATTTCTCCGCATTGCAAGGTGCAATTCTGAAATTTTTTGCTTTTTCCTGCTCCTCTTAGCATGATAAAGAAGATTCAAAGAGAGTGAGATGCCAGTTCCTTTCATTCAGTCAGTAGCTTCAATCATTTCTGGACGTTTTTCAATGGCAAAAATCAATGAATATTGTAAATGCACAAACAGTAATTTCTCCGCATTGCAAGGTGCAATTCTGAAATTTTTTGCTTTTTCCTGCTCCTCTTAGCATGATAAAGAAGATTCAAAGAGAGTGAGATGCCAGCTCCTTTCATTCAGTCAGTAGCTTCAATCATTTCTGGTATATGAATAACATGATGTTTTTCAATGGCAAAAATCAATGAATATTGTAAATGCACAAACAGTAATTTCTCCGCATTGCAAGGTGCAATTCTGAAATTTTTTGCTTTTTCCTGCTCCTCTTAGCATGATAAAGAAGATTCAAAGAGAGTGAGATGCCAGCTCCTTTCATTCAGTCAGTAGCTTCAATCATTTCTGGACGTTTTTCAATGGCAAAAATCAATGAATATTGTAAATGCACAAACAGTAATTTCTCCGCATTGCAAGGTGCAATTCTGAAATTTTTTGCTTTTTCCTGCTCCTCTTAGCATGATAAAGAAGATTCAAAGAGAGTGAGATGCCAGCTCCTTTCATTCAGTCAGTAGCTTCAATCATTTCTGGACGTTTTTCAATGGCAAAAATCAATGAATATTGTAAATGCACAAACAGTAATTTCTCCGCATTGCAAGGTGCAATTCTGAAATTTTTTGCTTTTTCCTGCTCCTCTTAGCATGATAAAGAAGATTCAAAGAGAGTGAGATGTCAGCTCCTTTCATTCAGTCAGTAGCTTCAAACATTTCTGGTATATGAATAACATGATGTTTTTCAATGGCAAAAATCAATGAATTTTGTAAATGCACAAACAGTAATTTCTCCGCATTGCAAGGTGCAATTCTGAAATTTTTTGCTTTTTCCTGCTCCTCTTAGCATGATAAAGAAGATTCAAAGAGAGTGAGATGCCAGTTCCTTTCATTCAGTCAGTAGCTTCAATCATTTCTGGATGTTTTTCAATGGCAAAAATCAATGAATATTGTAAATGCACAAACAGTAATTTCTCCGCATTGCAAGGTGCAATTCTGAAATTTTTTGCTTTTTCCTGCTCCTCTTAGCATGATAAAGAAGATTCAAAGAGAGTGAGATGCCAGCTCCTTTCATTCAGTCAGTAGCTTCAATCATTTCTGGTATATGAATAACATGATGTTTTTCAATGGCAAAAATCAATGAATATTGTAAATGCACAAACAGTAATTTCTCCGCATTGCAAGGTGCAATTCTGAAATTTTTTGCTTTTTCCTGCTCCTCTTAGCATGATAAAGAAGATTCAAAGAGAGTGAGATGCCAGCTCCTTTCATTCAGTCAGTAGCTTCAATCATTTCTGGACGTTTTTCAATGGCAAAAATCAATGAATATTGTAAATGCACAAACAGTAATTTCTCCGCATTGCAAGGTGCAATTCTGAAATTTTTTGCTTTTTCCTGCTCCTCTTAGCATGATAAAGAAGATTCAAAGAGAGTGAGATGCCAGCTCCTTTCATTCAGTCAGTAGCTTCAATCATTTCTGGACGTTTTTCAATGGCAAAAATCAATGAATATTGTAAATGCACAAACAGTAATTTCTCCGCATTGCAAGGTGCAATTCTGAAATTTTTTGCTTTTTCCTGCTCCTCTTAGCATGATAAAGAAGATTCAAAGAGAGTGAGATGCCAGCTCCTTTCATTCAGTCAGTAGCTTCAAACATTTCTGGTATATGAATAACATGATGTTTTTCAATGGCAAAAATCAATGAATATTGTAAATGCACAAACAGTAATTTCTCCGCATTGCAAGGTGCAAGTCTGAAATTTTTTGCTTTTTCCTGCTCCTCTTAGCATGATAAAGAAGATTCAAAGAGAGTGAGATGCCAGCTACTTTCATTCAGTCAGTAGCTTCAATCATTTCTGGACGTTTTTCAATGGTAAAAATCAATGAATATTGTAAATGCACAAACAGTAATTTCTCCACATTGCAAGGTGCAATTCTGAAATTTTTTGCTTTTTCCTGCTCCTCTTAGCATGATAAAGAAGATTCAAAGAGAGTGAGATGCCAGCTCCTTTCATTCAGTCAGTAGCTTCAAACATTTCTGGTATATGAATAACATGATGTTTTTCAATGGCAAAAATCAATGAATATTGTAAATGCACAAACAGTAATTTCTCTGCATTGCAAGGTGCAATTCTGAAATTTTTTGCTTTTTCCTGCTCCTCTTAGCATGATAAAGAAGATTCAAAGAGAGTGAGATGCCAGCTACTTTCATTCAGTCAGTAGCTTCAATCATTTCTGGACGTTTTTCAATGGTAAAAATCAATGAATATTGTAAATGCACAAACAGTAATTTCTCCACATTGCAAGGTGCAATTCTGAAATTTTTTGCTTTTTCCTGCTCCTCTTAGCATGATAAAGAAGATTCAAAGAGAGTGAGATGCCAGCTCCTTTCATTCAGTCAGTAGCTTCAAACATTTCTGGTATATGAATAACATGATGTTTTTCAATGGCAAAAATCAATGAATATTGTAAATGCACAAACAGTAATTTCTCCGCATTGCAAGGTGCAATTCTGAAATTTTTTGCTTTTTCCTGCTCCTCTTAGCATGATAAAGAAGATTCAAAGAGAGTGAGATGCCAGCTCCTTTCATTCAGTCAGTAGCTTCAAACATTTCTGGTATATGAATAACATGATGTTTTTCAATGGCAAAAATCAATGAATATTGTAAATGCACAAACAGTAATTTCTCTGCATTGCAAGGTGCAATTCTGAAATTTTTTGCTTTTTCCTGCTCCTCTTAGCATGATAAAGAAGATTCAAAGAGAGTGAGATGCCAGCTACTTTCATTCAGTCAGTAGCTTCAATCATTTCTGGACGTTTTTCAATGGTAAAAATCAATGAATATTGTAAATGCACAAACAGTAATTTCTCCACATTGCAAGGTGCAATTCTGAAATTTTTTGCTTTTTCCTGCTCCTCTTAGCATGATAAAGAAGATTCAAAGAGAGTGAGATGCCAGCTCCTTTCATTCAGTCAGTAGCTTCAAACATTTCTGGTATATGAATAACATGATGTTTTTCAATGGCAAAAATCAATGAATATTGTAAATGCACAAACAGTAATTTCTCCGCATTGCAAGGTGCAATTCTGAAATTTTTTGCTTTTTCCTGCTCCTCTTAGCATGATAAAGAAGATTCAAAGAGAGTGAGATGCCAGCTCCTTTCATTCAGTCAGTAGCTTCAAACATTTCTGGTATATGAATAACATGATGTTTTTCAATGGCAAAAATCAATGAATATTGTAAATGCACAAACAGTAATTTCTCCGCATTGCAAGGTGCAATTCTGAAATTTTTTGCTTTTTCCTGCTCCTCTTAGCATGATAAAGAATATTCAAAGAGAGTGAGATGCCAGCTCCTTTCATTCAGTCAGTAGCTTCAATCATTTCTGGATGTTTTTCAATGGCAAAAATCAATGAATATTGTAAATGCACAAACTGTAATTTCTCCGCATTGCAAGGTGCAATTCTGAAATTTTTGGCTTTTTCCTGCTCCTCTTAGCATGATAAAGAAGATTCAAAGAGAGTGAGATGCCAGCTCCTTTCATTCAGTCAGTAGCTTCAATCATTTCTGGACGTTTTTCAATGGCAAAAATCAATGAATATTGTAAATGCACAAACAGTAATTTCTCCGCATTGCAAGGTGCAATTCTGAAATTTTTTGCTTTTTCCTGCTCCTCTTAGCATGATAAAGAAGATTCAAAGAGAGTGAGATGCCAGCTCCTTTCATTCAGTCAGTACCTTCAATCATTTCTGGATGTTTTTCAATGGCAAAAATCAATGAATATTGTAAATGCACAAACAGTAATTTCTCCGCATTGCAAGGTGCAATTCTGAAATTTTTTGCTTTTTCCCGCTCCTCTTAGCATGATAAAGAAGATTCAAAGAGAGTGAGGTGCCAGCTCCTTTCATTCAGTCAGTAGCTTCAAACATTTCTGGTATATGAATAACATGTTTTTCAATGGCAAAAATCATTGAATATTGTAAATGCACAAACAGTAATTTCTCCGCATTGCAAGGTGCAATTCTGAAATTTTTTGATTTTTCCTGCTCCTCTTAGCATGATAAAGAAGATTCAAAGAGAGTGAGATGCCAGCTCCTTTCATTCAGTCAGTAGCTTCAATCATTTCTGGACGTTTTTCAATGGCAAAAATCAATGAATATTGTAAATGCACAAACAGTAATTTCTCCGCATTGCAAGGTGCAATTCTGAAATTTTTTGCTTTTTCCTGCTCCTCTTAGCATGATAAAGAAGATTCAAAGAGAGTGAGATGCCAGCTCCTTTCATTCAGTCAGTAGCTTCAAACATTTCTGGTATATGAATAACATGATGTTTTTCAATGGCAAAAATCAATGAATATTGTAAATGCACAAACAGTAATTTCTCCGCATTGCAAGGTGCAAGTCTGAAATTTTTTGCTTTTTCCTGCTCCTCTTAGCATGATAAAGAAGATTCAAAGAGAGTGAGATGCCAGCTACTTTCATTCAGTCAGTAGCTTCAATCATTTCTGGACGTTTTTCAATGGTAAAAATCAATGAATATTGTAAATGCACAAACAGTAATTTCTCCACATTGCAAGGTGCAATTCTGAAATTTTTTGCTTTTTCCTGCTCCTCTTAGCATGATAAAGAAGATTCAAAGAGAGTGAGATGCCAGCTCCTTTCATTCAGTCAGTAGCTTCAATCATTTCTGGACGTTTTTCAATGGCAAAAATCAATGAATATTGTAAATGCACAAACAGTAATTTCTCCGCATTGCAAGGTGCAATTCTGAAATTTTTTGCTTTTTCCTGCTCCTCTTAGCATGATAAAGAAGATTCAAAGAGAGTGAGATGTCAGCTCCTTTCATTCAGTCAGTAGCTTCAATCATTTCTGGACGTTTTTCAATGGCAAAAATCAATGAATATTGTAAATGCACAAACAGTAATTTCTCCGCATTGCAAGGTGCAATTCTGAAATTTTTTGCTTTTTCCTGCTCCTCTTAGCATGATAAAGAAGATTCAAAGAGAGTGAGATGTCAGCTCCTTTCATTCAGTCAGTAGCTTCAAACATTTCTGGTATATGAATAACATGATGTTTTTCAATGGCAAAAATCAATGAATTTTGTAAATGCACAAACAGTAATTTCTCCGCATTGCAAGGTGCAATTCTGAAATTTTTTGCTTTTTCCTGCTCCTCTTAGCATGATAAAGAAGATTCAAAGAGAGTGAGATGCCAGTTCCTTTCATTCAGTCAGTAGCTTCAATCATTTCTGGACGTTTTTCAATGGCAAAAATCAATGAATATTGTAAATGCACAAACAGTAATTTCTCCGCAGTGCAAGGTGCAATTCTGAAATTTTTTGCTTTTTCCTGCTCCTCTTAGCATGATAAAGAAGATTCAAAGAGAGTGAGATGCCAGCTCCTTTCATTCAGTCAGTAGCTTCAATCATTTCTGGTATATGAATAACATGATGTTTTTCAATGGCAAAAATCAATGAATATTGTAAATGCACAAACAGTAATTTCTCCGCATTGCAAGGTGCAATTCTGAAATTTTTTGCTTTTTCCTGCTCCTCTTAGCATGATAAAGAAGATTCAAAGAGAGTGAGATGCCAGCTCCTTTCATTCAGTCAGTAGCTTCAATCATTTCTGGACGTTTTTCAATGGCAAAAATCAATGAATATTGTAAATGCACAAACAGTAATTTCTCCGCATTGCAAGGTGCAATTCTGAAATTTTTTGCTTTTTCCTGCTCCTCTTAGCATGATAAACAAGATTCAAAGAGAGTGAGATGCCAGCTCCTTTCATTCAGTCAGTAGCTTCAATCATTTCTGGACGTTTTTCAATGGCAAAAATCAATGAATATTGTAAATGCACAAACAGTAATTTCTCCGCATTGCAAGGTGCAATTCTGAAATTTTTTGCTTTTTCCTGCTCCTCTTAGCATGATAAAGAAGATTCAAAGAGAGTGAGATGCCAGCTCCTTTCATTCAGTCAGTAGCTTCAAACATTTCTGGTATAAGAATAACATGATGTTTTTCAATGGCAAAAATCAATGAATATTGTAAATGCACAAACAGTAATTTCTCCGCATTGCAAGGTGCAAGTCTGAAATTTTTTGCTTTTTCCTGCTCCTCTTAGCATGATAAAGAAGATTCAAAGAGAGTGAGATGCCAGCTACTTTCATTCAGTCAGTAGCTTCAATCATTTCTGGACGTTTTTCAATGGTAAAAATCAATGAATATTGTAAATGCACAAACAGTAATTTCTCCACATTGCAAGGTGCAATTCTGAAATTTTTTGCTTTTTCCTGCTCCTCTTAGCATGATAAAGAAGATTCAAAGAGACTGAGATGCCAGCTCCTTTCATTCAGTCAGTAGCTTCAAACATTTCTGGTATATGAATAACATGATGTTTTTCAATGGCAAAAATCAATGAATATTGTAAATGCACAAACAGTAATTTCTCTGCATTGCAAGGTGCAATTCTGAAATTTTTTGCTTTTTCCTGCTCCTCTTAGCATGATAAAGAAGATTCAAAGAGAGTGAGATGCCAGCTACTTTCATTCAGTCAGTAGCTTCAATCATTTCTGGACGTTTTTCAATGGTAAAAATCAATGAATATTGTAAATGCACAAACAGTAATTTCTCCACATTGCAAGGTGCAATTCTGAAATTTTTTGCTTTTTCCTGCTCCTCTTAGCATGATAAAGAAGATTCAAAGAGAGTGAGATGCCAGCTCCTTTCATTCAGTCAGTAGCTTCAAACATTTCTGGTATATGAATAACATGATGTTTTTCAATGGCAAAAATCAATGAATATTGTAAATGCACAAACAGTAATTGCTCCGCATTGCAAGGTGCAATTCTGAAATTTTTTGCTTTTTCCTGCTCCTCTTAGCATGATAAAGAAGATTCAAAGAGAGTGAGATGCCAGCTCCTTTCATTCAGTCAGTAGCTTCAAACATTTCTGGTATATGAATAACATGATGTTTTTCAATGGCAAAAATCAATGAATATTGTAAATGCACAAACAGTAATTTCTCCGCATTGCAAGGTGCAATTCTGAAATTTTTTGCTTTTTCCTGCTCCTCTTAGCATGATAAAGAATATTCAAAGAGAGTGAGATGCCAGCTCCTTTCATTCAGTCAGTAGCTTCAATCATTTCTGGATGTTTTTCAATGGCAAAAATCAATGAATATTGTAAATGCACAAACTGTAATTTCTCCGCATTGCAAGGTGCAATTCTGAAATTTTTGGCTTTTTCCTGCTCCTCTTAGCATGATAAAGAAGATTCAAAGAGAGTGAGATGCCAGCTCCTTTCATTCAGTCAGTAGCTTCAATCATTTCTGGACGTTTTTCAATGGCAAAAATCAATGAATATTGTAAATGCACAAACAGTAATTTCTCCGCATTGCAAGGTGCATTTCTGAAATTTTTTGCTTTTTCCTGCTCCTCTTAGCATGATAAAGAAGATTCAAAGAGAGTGAGATGCCAGCTCCTTTCATTCAGTCAGTACCTTCAATCATTTCTGGATGTTTTTCAATGGCAAAAATCAATGAATATTGTAAATGCACAAACAGTAATTTCTCCGCATTGCAAGGTGCAATTCTGAAATTTTTTGCTTTTTCCCGCTCCTCTTAGCATGATAAAGAAGATTCAAAGAGAGTGAGGTGCCAGCTCCTTTCATTCAGTCAGTAGCTTCAAACATTTCTGGTATATGAATAACATGTTTTTCAATGGCAAAAATCATTGAATATTGTAAATGCACAAACAGTAATTTCTCCGCATTGCAAGGTGCAATTCTGAAATTTTTTGATTTTTCCTGCTCCTCTTAGCATGATAAAGAAGATTCAAAGAGAGTGAGATGCCAGCTCCTTTCATTCAGTCAGTAGCTTCAATCATTTCTGGACGTTTTTCAATGGCAAAAATCAATGAATATTGTAAATGCACAAACAGTAATTTCTCCGCATTGCAAGGTGCAATTCTGAAATTTTTTGCTTTTTCCTGCTCCTCTTAGCATGATAAAGAAGATTCAAAGAGAGTGAGATGCCAGCTCCTTTCATTCAGTCAGTAGCTTCAATCATTTCTGGACGTTTTTCAATGGCAAAAATCAATGAATATTGTAAATGCACAAACAGTAATTTCTCCGCATTGCAAGGTGCAATTCTGAAATTTTTTGCTTTTTCCTGCTCCTCTTAGCATGATAAAGAAGATTCAAAGAGAGTGAGATGCCAGCTCCTTTCATTCAGTCAGTAGCTTCAAACATTTCTGGTATATGAATAACATGATGTTTTTCAATGGCAAAAATCAATGAATATTGTAAATGCACAAACAGTAATTTCTCCGCATTGCAAGGTGCAAGTCTGAAATTTTTTGCTTTTTCCTGCTCCTCTTAGCATGATAAAGAAGATTCAAAGAGAGTGAGATGCCAGCTACTTTCATTCAGTCAGTAGCTTCAATCATTTCTGGACGTTTTTCAATGGTAAAAATCAATGAATATTGTAAATGCACAAACAGTAATTTCTCCACATTGCAAGGTGCAATTCTGAAATTTTTTGCTTTTTCCTGCTCCTCTTAGCATGATAAAGAAGATTCAAAGAGAGTGAGATGCCAGCTCCTTTCATTCAGTCAGTAGCTTCAAACATTTCTGGTATATGAATAACATGATGTTTTTCAATGGCAAAAATCAATGAATATTGTAAATGCACAAACAGTAATTTCTCCGCATTGCAAGGTGCAATTCTGAAATTTTTTGCTTTTTCCTGCTCCTCTTAGCATGATAAAGAAGATTCAAAGAGAGTGAGATGCCAGCTCCTTTCATTCAGTCAGTAGCTTCAAACATTTCTGGTATATGAATAACATGATGTTTTTCAATGGCAAAAATCAATGAATATTGTAAATGCACAAAGAGTAATTTCTCCGCATTGCAAGGTGCAATTCTGAAATTTTTTGCTTTTTCCTGCTCCTCTTAGCATGATAAAGAAGATTCAAAGAGAGTGAGATGCCAGCTCCTTTCATTCAGTCAGTAGCTTCAATCATTTCTGGACGTTTTTCAATGGCAAAAATCAATGAATATTGTAAATGCACAAAAAGTAATTTCTCCGCATTGCAAGGTGCAATTCTGAATTTTTTTGCTTTTTCCTGCTCCTCTTAGCATGATAAAGAAGATTCAAAGAGAGTGAGATGCCAGCTCCTTTCATTCAGTCAGTAGCTTCAATCATTTCTGGACGTTTTTCAATGGCAAAAATCAATGAATATTGTAAATGCACAAACAGTAATTTCTCCGCATTGCAAGGTGCAATTCTGAAATTTTTTGCTTTTTCCTGCTCCTCTTAGCATGATAAAGAAGATTCAAAGAGAGTGAGATGCCAGCTCCTTTCATTCAGTCAGTAGCTACAAACATTTCTGGTATATGAATAACATGATGTTTTTCAATGGCAAAAATCAATGAATATTGTAAATGCACAAACAGTAATTTCTCCGCATTGCAAGGTGCAATTCTGAAATTTTTTGCTTTTTCCTGCTCCTCTTAGCATGATAAAGAAGATTCAAAGAGAGTGAGATGCCAGCTCCTTTCATTCAGTCAGTAGCTTCAATCATTTCTGGACGTTTTTCAATGGCAAAAATCAATGAATATTGTAAATGCACAAACAGTAATTTCTCCGCATTGCAAGGTGCAATTCTGAAATTTTTTGCTTTTTCCTGCTCCTCTTAGCATGATAAAGAAGATTCAAAGAGAGTGAGATGCCAGCTCCTTTCATTCAGTCAGTAGCTTCAATCATTTCTGGACGTTTTTCAATGGCAAAAATCAATGAATATTGTAAATGCACAAACAGTAATTTCTCCGCATTGCAAGGTGCAATTCTGAAATTTTTTGCTTTTTCCTGCTCCTCTTAGCATGACAAAGAAGATTCAAAGAGAGTAAGATGCCAGCTCCTTTCATTCAGTCAGTAGCTTCAATCATTTCTGGTATATGAATAACATGATGTTTTTCAATGGCAAAAATCAATGAATATTGTAAATGCACAAACAGTAATTTCTCCGCATTGCAAGGTGCAATTCTGAAATTTTTTGCTTTTTCCTGCTCCTCTTAGCATGATAAAGAAGATTCAAAGAGAGTGAGATGCCAGCTCCTTTCATTCAGTCAGTAGCTTCAATCATTTCTGGACGTTTTTCAATGGCAAAAATCAATGAATATTGTAAATGCACAAACAGTAATTTCTCCGCATTGCAAGGTGCAATTCTGAAATTTTTTGCTTTTTCCTGCTCCTCTTAGCATGATAAAGAAGATTCAAAGAGAGTGAGATGCCAGCTCCTTTCATTCAGTCAGTAGCTTCAATCATTTCTGGACGTTTTTCAATGGCAAAAATCAATGAATATTGTAAATGCACAAACAGTAATTTCTCCGCATTGCAAGGTGCAATTCTGAAATTTTTTGCTTTTTCCTGCTCCTCTTAGCATGATAAAGAAGATTCAAAGAGAGTGAGATGCCAGGTCCTTTCATTCAGTCAGTAGCTTCAAACATTTCTGGTATATGAATAATATGATGTTTTTCAATGGCAAAAATCAATGAATATTGTAAAAGCACAAACAGTAATTTCTCCGCATTGCAAGGTGCAATTCTGAAATTTTTTGCTTTTTCCTGCTCCTCTTAGCATGATAAAGAAGATTCAAAGAGAGTGAGATGCCAGCTCCTTTCATTCAGTCAGTAGCTTCAATCATTTCTGGACGTTTTTCAATGGCAAAAATCAATGAATATTGTAAATGCACAAACAGTAATTTCTCCGCATTGCAAGGTGCAATTCTGAAATTTTTTGCTTTTTCCTGCTCCTCTTAGCATGATAAAGAAGATTCAAAGAGAGTGAGATGCCAGCTCCTTTCATTCAGTCAGTAGCTTCAATCATTTCTGGTATATGAATAACATGATGTTTTTCAATGGCAAAAATCAATGAATATTGTAAATGCACAAACAGTAATTTATCCGCATTGCAAGTTGCAATTCTGAAATTTTTTGCTTTTTCCTGCTCCTCTTAGCATGATAAAGAAGATTCAAAGAGAGTGAGATGCCAGCTCCTTTCATTCAGTCAGTAGCTTCAATCATTTCTGGACGTTTTTCAATGGCAAAAATCAATGAATATTGTAAATGCACAAACAGTAATTTCTCCGCATTGCAAGGTGCAATTCTGAAATTTTTTGCTTTTTCCTGCTCCTCTTAGCATGATAAAGAAGATTCAAAGAGAGTGAGATGCCAGCTCCTTTCATTCAGTCAGTAGCTTCAATCATTTCTGGACGTTTTTCAATGGCAAAAATCAATGAATATTGTAAATGCACAAACAGTAATTTCTCCGCATTGCAAGGTGCAATTCTGAAATTTTTTGCTCTTTCCTGCTCCTCTTAGCATGACAAAGAAGATTCAAAGAGAGTAAGATGCCAGCTCCTTTCATTCAGTCAGTAGCTTCAATCATTTCTGGTATATGAATAACATGATGTTTTTCAATGGCAAAAATCAATGAATATTGTAAATGCACAAACAGTAATTTCTCCGCATTGCAAGGTGCAATTCTGAAATTTTTTGCTTTTTCCTGCTCCTTTTAGCATGATAAAGAAGATTCAAAGAGAGTGAGATGCCAGCTCCTTTCATTCAGTCAGTAGCTTCAATCATTTCTGGACGTTTTTCAATGGCAAAAATCAATGAATATTGTAAATGCACAAACAGTAATTTCTCCGCATTGCAAGGTGCAATTCTGAAATTTTTTGCTTTTTCCTGCTCCTCTTAGCATGATAAAGAAGATTCAAAGAGAGTGAGATGCCAGCTCCTTTCATTCAGTCAGTAGCTTCAATCATTTCTGGACGTTTTTCAATGGCAAAAATCAATGAATATTGTAAATGCACAAACAGTAATTTCTCCGCATTGCAAGGTGCAATTCTGAAATTTTTTGCTTTTTCCTGCTCCTCTTAGCATGATAAAGAAGATTCAAAGAGAGTGAGATGCCAGGTCCTTTCATTCAGTCAGTAGCTTCAAACATTTCTGGTATATGAATAATATGATGTTTTTCAATGGCAAAAATCAATGAATATTGTAAAAGCACAAACAGTAATTTCTCCGCATTGCAAGGTGCAATTCTGAAATTTTTTGCTTTTTCCTGCTCCTCTTAGCATGATAAAGAAGATTCAAAGAGAGTGAGATGCCAGCTCCTTTCATTCAGTCAGTAGCTTCAATCATTTCTGGACGTTTTTCAATGGCAAAAATCAATGAATATTGTAAATGCACAAACAGTAATTTCTCCGCATTGCAAGGTGCAATTCTGAAATTTTTTGCTTTTTCCTGCTCCTCTTAGCATGATAAAGAAGATTCAAAGAGAGTGAGATGCCAGCTCCTTTCATTCAGTCAGTAGCTTCAATCATTTCTGGTATATGAATAACATGATGTTTTTCAATGGCAAAAATCAATGAATATTGTAAATGTACAAACAGTAATTTCTCCGCATTGCAAGTTGCAATTCTGAAATTTTTTGCTTTTTCCTGCTCCTCTTAGCATGATAAAGAAGACTCAAAGAGAGTGAGATGCCAGCTCCTTTCATTCAGTCAGTAGCTTCAATCATTTCTGGACGTTTTTCAATGGCAAAAATCAATGAATATTGTAAATGCACAAACAGTAATTTCTCCGCATTGCAAGGTGCAATTCTGAAATTTTTTGCTTTTTCCTGCTCCTCTTAGCATGATAAAGAAGATTCAAAGAGAGTGAGATGCCAGCTCCTTTCATTCAGTCAGTAGCTTCAATCATTTCTGGACGTTTTTCAATGGCAAAAATCAATGAATATTGTAAATGCACAAACAGTAATTTCTCCGCATTGCAAGGTGCAATTCTGAAATTTTTTGCTTTTTCCTGCTCCTCTTAGCATGATAAAGAAGATTCAAAGAGAGTGAGATGCCAGCTCCTTTCATTCAGTCAGTAGCTTCAATCATTTCTGGACGTTTTTCAATGGCAAAAATCAATGAATATTGTAAATGCACAAACAGTAATTTCTCCGCATTGCAAGGTGCAATTCTGAAATTTTTTGCTTTTTCCTGCTCCTCTTAGCATGATAAAGAAGATTCAAAGAGAGTGAGATGCCAGCTCCTTTCATTCAGTCAGTAGCTTCAATCATTTCTGGACGTTTTTCAATGGCAAAAATCAATGAATATTGTAAATGCACAAACAGTAATTTCTCCGCATTGCAAGGTGCAATTCTGAAATTTTTTGCTTTTTCCTGCTCCTCTTAGCATGATAAAGAAGATTCAAAGAGAGTGAGATGCCAGGTCCTTTCATTCAGTCAGTAGCTTCAAACATTTCTGGTATATGAATAATATGATGTTTTTCAATGGCAAAAATCAATGAATATTGTAAAAGCACAAACAGTAATTTCTCCGCATTGCAAGGTGCAATTCTGAAATTTTTTGCTTTTTCCTGCTCCTCTTAGCATGATAAAGAAGATTCAAAGAGAGTGAGATGCCAGCTCCTTTCATTCAGTCAGTAGCTTCAATCATTTCTGGACGTTTTTCAATGGCAAAAATCAATGAATATTGTAAATGCACAAACAGTAATTTCTCCGCATTGCAAGGTGCAATTCTGAAATTTTTTGCTTTTTCCTGCTCCTCTTAGCATGATAAAGAAGATTCAAAGAGAGTGAGATGCCAGCTCCTTTCATTCAGTCAGTAGCTTCAATCATTTCTGGTATATGAATAACATGATGTTTTTCAATGGCAAAAATCAATGAATATTGTAAATGCACAAACAGTAATTTCTCCGCATTGCAAGTTGCAATTCTGAAATTTTTTGCTTTTTCCTGCTCCTCTTAGCATGATAAAGAAGACTCAAAGAGAGTGAGATGCCATCTCCTTTCATTCAGTCAGTAGCTTCAATCATTTCTGGACGTTTTTCAATGGCAAAAATCAATGAATATTGTAAATGCACAAACAGTAATTTCTCCGCATTGCAAGGTGCAATTCTGAAATTTTTTGCTTTTTCCTGCTCCTCTTAGCATGATAAAGAAGACTCAAAGAGAGTGAGATGCCAGCTCCTTTCATTCAGTCAGTAGCTTCAATCATTTCTGGACGTTTTTCAATGGCAAAAATCAATGAATATTGTAAATGCACAAACAGTAATTTCTCCGCATTGCAAGGTGCAATTCTGAAATTTTTTGCTTTTTCCTGCTCCTCTTAGCATGATAAAGAAGATTCAAAGAGAGTGAGATGCCAGCTCCTTTCATTCAGTCAGTAGCTTCAAACATTTCTGGTATATGAATAACATGATGTTTTTCAATGGCAAAAATCAATGAATATTGTAAATGCACAAACAGTAATTTCTCCGCATTGCAAGGTGCAATTCTGAAATTTTTTGCTTTTTCCTGCTCCTCTTAGCATGATAAAGAAGATTCAAAGAGAGTAAGATGCCAGCTCCTTTCATTCAGTCAGTAGCTTCAATCATTTCTGGTATATGAATAACATGATGTTTTTCAATGGCAAAAATCAATGAATATTGTAAATGCACAAACAGTAATTTCTCCGCATTGCAAGGTGCAATTCTGAAATTTTTTGCTTTTTCCTGCTCCTTTTAGCATGATAAAGAAGATTCAAAGAGAGTGAGATGCCAGCTCCTTTCATTCAGTCAGTAGCTTCAATCATTTCTGGACGTTTTTCAATGGCAAAAATCAATGAATATTGTAAATGCACAAACAGTAATTTCTCCGCATTGCAAGGTGCAATTCTGAAATTTTTTGCTTTTTCCTGCTCCTCTTAGCATGATAAAGAAGATTCAAAGAGAGTGAGATGCCAGCTCCTTTCATTCAGTCAGTAGCTTCAATCATTTCTGGACGTTTTTCAATGGCAAAAATCAATGAATATTGTAAATGCACAAACAGTAATTTCTCCGCATTGCAAGGTGCAATTCTGAAATTTTTTGCTTTTTCCTGCTCCTCTTAGCATGATAAAGAAGATTCAAAGAGAGTGAGATGCCAGGTCCTTTCATT
This sequence comes from Phyllobates terribilis, assembly GCF_046119375.1. Taxonomy (NCBI): domain Eukaryota; kingdom Metazoa; phylum Chordata; class Amphibia; order Anura; family Dendrobatidae; genus Phyllobates; species Phyllobates terribilis. Next base: position 310,302 of record NW_027364057.1, on the reverse strand, counting down.
CAGTCAGTAGCTTCAAACATTTCTGGTATATGAATAATATGATGTTTTTCAATGGCAAAAATCAATGAATATTGTAAAAGCACAAACAGTAATTTCTCCGCATTGCAAGGTGCAATTCTGAAATTTTTTGCTTTTTCCTGCTCCTCTTAGCATGATAAAGAAGATTCAAAGAGAGTGAGATGCCAGCTCCTTTCATTCAGTCAGTAGCTTCAATCATTTCTGGACGTTTTTCAATGGCAAAAATCAATGAATATTGTAAATGCACAAACAGTAATTTCTCCGCATTGCAAGGTGCAATTCTGAAATTTTTTGCTTTTTCCTGCTCCTCTTAGCATGATAAAGAAGATTCAAAGAGAGTGAGATGCCAGCTCCTTTCATTCAGTCAGTAGCTTCAATCATTTCTGGTATATGAATAACATGATGTTTTTCAATGGCAAAAATCAATGAATATTGTAAATGTACAAACAGTAATTTCTCCGCATTGCAAGTTGCAATTCTGAAATTTTTTGCTTTTTCCTGCTCCTCTTAGCATGATAAAGAAGACTCAAAGAGAGTGAGATGCCAGCTCCTTTCATTCAGTCAGTAGCTTCAATCATTTCTGGACGTTTTTCAATGGCAAAAATCAATGAATATTGTAAATGCACAAACAGTAATTTCTCCGCATTGCAAGGTGCAATTCTGAAATTTTTTGCTTTTTCCTGCTCCTCTTAGCATGATAAAGAAGATTCAAAGAGAGTGAGATGCCAGCTCCTTTCATTCAGTCAGTAGCTTCAATCATTTCTGGACGTTTTTCAATGGCAAAAATCAATGAATATTGTAAATGCACAAACAGTAATTTCTCCGCATTGCAAGGTGCAATTCTGAAATTTTTTGCTTTTTCCTGCTCCTCTTAGCATGATAAAGAAGATTCAAAGAGAGTGAGATGCCAGCTCCTTTCATTCAGTCAGTAGCTTCAATCATTTCTGGACGTTTTTCAATGGCAAAAATCAATGAATATTGTAAATGCACAAACAGTAATTTCTCCGCATTGCAAGGTGCAATTCTGAAATTTTTTGCTTTTTCCTGCTCCTCTTAGCATGATAAAGAAGATTCAAAGAGAGTGAGATGCCAGCTCCTTTCATTCAGTCAGTAGCTTCAATCATTTCTGGACGTTTTTCAATGGCAAAAATCAATGAATATTGTAAATGCACAAACAGTAATTTCTCCGCATTGCAAGGTGCAATTCTGAAATTTTTTGCTTTTTCCTGCTCCTCTTAGCATGATAAAGAAGATTCAAAGAGAGTGAGATGCCAGGTCCTTTCATTCAGTCAGTAGCTTCAAACATTTCTGGTATATGAATAATATGATGTTTTTCAATGGCAAAAATCAATGAATATTGTAAAAGCACAAACAGTAATTTCTCCGCATTGCAAGGTGCAATTCTGAAATTTTTTGCTTTTTCCTGCTCCTCTTAGCATGATAAAGAAGATTCAAAGAGAGTGAGATGCCAGCTCCTTTCATTCAGTCAGTAGCTTCAATCATTTCTGGACGTTTTTCAATGGCAAAAATCAATGAATATTGTAAATGCACAAACAGTAATTTCTCCGCATTGCAAGGTGCAATTCTGAAATTTTTTGCTTTTTCCTGCTCCTCTTAGCATGATAAAGAAGATTCAAAGAGAGTGAGATGCCAGCTCCTTTCATTCAGTCAGTAGCTTCAATCATTTCTGGTATATGAATAACATGATGTTTTTCAATGGCAAAAATCAATGAATATTGTAAATGCACAAACAGTAATTTCTCCGCATTGCAAGTTGCAATTCTGAAATTTTTTGCTTTTTCCTGCTCCTCTTAGCATGATAAAGAAGACTCAAAGAGAGTGAGATGCCATCTCCTTTCATTCAGTCAGTAGCTTCAATCATTTCTGGACGTTTTTCAATGGCAAAAATCAATGAATATTGTAAATGCACAAACAGTAATTTCTCCGCATTGCAAGGTGCAATTCTGAAATTTTTTGCTTTTTCCTGCTCCTCTTAGCATGATAAAGAAGACTCAAAGAGAGTGAGATGCCAGCTCCTTTCATTCAGTCAGTAGCTTCAATCATTTCTGGACGTTTTTCAATGGCAAAAATCAATGAATATTGTAAATGCACAAACAGTAATTTCTCCGCATTGCAAGGTGCAATTCTGAAATTTTTTGCTTTTTCCTGCTCCTCTTAGCATGATAAAGAAGATTCAAAGAGAGTGAGATGCCAGCTCCTTTCATTCAGTCAGTAGCTTCAAACATTTCTGGTATATGAATAACATGATGTTTTTCAATGGCAAAAATCAATGAATATTGTAAATGCACAAACAGTAATTTCTCCGCATTGCAAGGTGCAATTCTGAAATTTTTTGCTTTTTCCTGCTCCTCTTAGCATGATAAAGAAGATTCAAAGAGAGTGAGATGCCAGCTGCTTTCATTCAGTCAGTAGCTTCAATCATTTCTGGTATATGAATAACATGATGTTTTTCAATGGCAAAAATCAATGAATATTGTAAATGCACAAACAGTAATTTCTCCACATTGTAAGGTGCAATTCTGAAATTTTTTGCTTTTTCCTGCTCCTCTTAGCATGATAAAGAAGATTCAAAGAGAGTGAGATGCCAGCTCCTTTCATTCAGTCAGTAGCTTCAATCATTTCTGGACGTTTTTCAATGGCAAAAATCAATGAATATTGTAAATGCACAAACAGTAATTTCTCCGCATTGCAAGGTGCAATTCTGAAATTTTTTGCTTTTTCCTGCTCCTCTTAGCATGATAAAGAAGATTCAAAGAGAGTGAGATGCCAGCTCCTTTCATTCAGTCAGTAGCTACAAACATTTCTGGTATATGAATAACATGATGTTTTTCAATGGCAAAAATCAATGAATATTGTAAATGCACAAACAGTAATTTCTCCGCATTGCAAGGTGCAATTCTGAAATTTTTTGCTTTTTCCTGCTCCTCTTAGCATGATAAAGAAGATTCAAAGAGAGTGAGATGCCAGCTCCTTTCATTCAGTCAGTAGCTTCAATCATTTCTGGACGTTTTTCAATGGCAAAAATCAATGAATATTGTAAATGCACAAACAGTAATTTCTCCGCATTGCAAGGTGCAATTCTGAAATTTTTTGCTTTTTCCTGCTCCTCTTAGCATGATAAAGAAGATTCAAAGAGAGTGAGATGCCAGCTCCTTTCATTCAGTCAGTAGCTTCAATCATTTCTGGACGTTTTTCAATGGCAAAAATCAATGAATATTGTAAATGCACAAACAGTAATTTCTCCGCATTGCAAGGTGCAATTCTGAAATTTTTTGCTTTTTCCTGCTCCTCTTAGCATGACAAAGAAGATTCAAAGAGAGTAAGATGCCAGCTCCTTTCATTCAGTCAGTAGCTTCAATCATTTCTGGTATATGAATAACATGATGTTTTTCAATGGCAAAAATCAATGAATATTGTAAATGCACAAACAGTAATTTCTCCGCATTGCAAGGTGCAATTCTGAAATTTTTTGCTTTTTCCTGCTCCTCTTAGCATGATAAAGAAGATTCAAAGAGAGTGAGATGCCAGCTCCTTTCATTCAGTCAGTAGCTTCAATCATTTCTGGACGTTTTTCAATGGCAAAAATCAATGAATATTGTAAATGCACAAACAGTAATTTCTCCGCATTGCAAGGTGCAATTCTGAAATTTTTTGCTTTTTCCTGCTCCTCTTAGCATGATAAAGAAGATTCAAAGAGAGTGAGATGCCAGCTCCTTTCATTCAGTCAGTAGCTTCAATCATTTCTGGACGTTTTTCAATGGCAAAAATCAATGAATATTGTAAATGCACAAACAGTAATTTCTCCGCATTGCAAGGTGCAATTCTGAAATTTTTTGCTTTTTCCTGCTCCTCTTAGCATGATAAAGAAGATTCAAAGAGAGTGAGATGCCAGCTCCTTTCATTCAGTCAGTAGCTTCAAACATTTCTGGTATATGAATAATATGATGTTTTTCAATGGCAAAAATCAATGAATATTGTAAAAGCACAAACAGTAATTTCTCCGCATTGCAAGGTGCAATTCTGAAATTTTTTGCTTTTTCCTGCTCCTCTTAGCATGATAAAGAAGATTCAAAGAGAGTGAGATGCCAGCTCCTTTCATTCAGTCAGTAGCTTCAATCATTTCTGGACGTTTTTCAATGGCAAAAATCAATGAATATTGTAAATGCACAAACAGTAATTTCTCCGCATTGCAAGGTGCAATTCTGAAATTTTTTGCTTTTTCCTGCTCCTCTTAGCATGATAAAGAAGATTCAAAGAGAGTGAGATGCCAGCTCCTTTCATTCAGTCAGTAGCTTCAATCATTTCTGGTATATGAATAACATGATGTTTTTCAATGGCAAAAATCAATGAATATTGTAAATGCACAAACAGTAATTTCTCCGCATTGCAAGTTGCAATTCTGAAATTTTTTGCTTTTTCCTGCTCCTCTTAGCATGATAAAGAAGATTCAAAGAGAGTGAGATGCCAGCTCCTTTCATTCAGTCAGTAGCTTCAATCATTTCTGGACGTTTTTCAATGGCAAAAATCAATGAATATTGTAAATGCACAAACAGTAATTTCTCCGCATTGCAAGGTGCAATTCTGAAATTTTTTGCTTTTTCCTGCTCCTCTTAGCATGATAAAGAAGATTCAAAGAGAGTGAGATGCCAGCTCCTTTCATTCAGTCAGTAGCTTCAATCATTTCTGGACGTTTTTCAATGGCAAAAATCAATGAATATTGTAAATGCACAAACAGTAATTTCTCCGCATTGCAAGGTGCAATTCTGAAATTTTTTGCTTTTTCCTGCTCCTCTTAGCATGATAAAGAAGATTCAAAGAGAGTGAGATGCCAGCTCCTTTCATTCAGTCAGTAGCTTCAAACATTTCTGGTATATGAATAACATGATGTTTTTCAATGGCAAAAATCAATGAATATTGTAAAAGCACAAACAGTAATTTCTCCGCATTGCAAGGTGCAATTCTGAAATTTTTTGCTTTTTCCTGCTCCTCTTAGCATGATAAAGAAGATTCAAAGAGAGTGAGATGCCAGCTCCTTTCATTCAGTCAGTAGCTTCAATCATTTCTGGACGTTTTTCAATGGCAAAAATCAATGAATATTGTAAATGCACAAACAGTAATTTCTCCGCATTGCAAGGTGCAATTCTGAAATTTTTTGCTTTTTCCTGCTCCTCTTAGCATGATAAAGAAGATTCAAAGAGAGTGAGATGCCAGCTCCTTTCATTCAGTCAGTAGCTTCAATCATTTCTGGTATATGAATAACATGATGTTTTTCAATGGCAAAAATCAATGAATATTGTAAATGCACAAACAGTAATTTCTCCACATTGCAAGGTGCAATTCTGAAATTTTTTGCTTTTTCCTGCTCCTCTTAGCATGATAAAGAAGATTCAAAGAGAGTGAGATGACAGCTCCTTTCATTCAGTCAGTAGCTTCAATCATTTCTGGACGTTTTTCAATGGCAAAAATCAATGAATATTGTAAATGCACAAACAGTAATTTCTCCGCATTGCAAGGTGCAATTCTGAAATTTTTTGCTTTTTCCTGCTCCTCTTAGCATGATAAAGAAGATTCAAAGAGAGCGAGATGCCAGCTCCTTTCATTCAGTCAGTAGCTTCAATCATTTCTGGTATATGAATAACATGATGTTTTTCAATGGCAAAAATCAATGAATATTGTAAATGCACAAACAGTAATTTCTCCGCATTGCAAGGTGCAATTCTGAAATTTTTTGCTTTTTCCTGCTCCTCTTAGCATGATAAAGAAGATTCAAAGAGAGTGAGATGCCAGCTCCTTTCATTCAGTCAGTAGCTTCAATCATTTCTGGACGTTTTTCAATGGCAAAAATCAATGAATATTGTAAATGCACAAACAGTAATTTCTCCGCATTGCAAGGTGCAATTCTGAAATTTTTTGCTTTTTCCTGCTCCTCTTAGCATGATAAAGAAGATTCAAAGAGAGTGAGATGCCAGCTCCTTTCATTCAGTCAGTAGCTTCAAACATTTCTGGTATATGAATAACATGATGTTTTTCAATGGCAAAAATCAATGAATATTGAAAATGCACAAACAGTAATTTCTCCGCATTGCAAGGTGCAATTCTGAAATTTTTTGCTTTTTCCTGCTCCTCTTAGCATGATAAAGAAGATTCAAAGAGAGTGAGATGCCAGCTCCTTTCATTCAGTCAGTAGCTTCAAACATTTCTGGTATATGAATAACATGATGTTTTTCAATGGCAAAAATCAATGAATATTGTAAATGCACAAAGAGTAATTTCTCCGCATTGCAAGGTGCAATTCTGAAATTTTTTGCTTTTTCCTGCTCCTCTTAGCAGGATAAAGAAGATTCAAAGAGAGTGAGATGCCAGCTCCTTTCATTCAGTCAGTAGCTTCAATCATTTCTGGACGTTTTTCAATGGCAAAAATCTATGAATATTGTAAATGCACAAACAGTAATTTCCCCGCATTGCAAGGTGCAATTCTGAAATTTTTTGCTTTTTCCTGCTCCTCTTAGCATGATAAAGAAGATTCAAAGAGAGTGAGATGCCAGCTCCTTTCATTCAGTCAGTAGCTTCAATCATTTCTGGACGTTTTTCAATGGCAAAAATCAATGAATATTGTAAATGCACAAACAGTAATTTCTCCGCATTGCAAGGTGCAATTCTGAAATTTTTTGCTTTTTCCTGCTCCTCTTAGCATGATAAAGAAGATTCAAAGAGAGTGAGATGCCAGCTCCTTTCATTCAGTCAGTAGCTACAAACATTTCTGGTATATGAATAACATGATGTTTTTCAATGGCAAAAATCAATGAATATTGTAAATGCACAAACAGTAATTTCTCCGCATTGCAAGGTGCAATTCTGAAATTTTTTGCTTTTTCCTGCTCCTCTTAGCATGATAAAGAAGATTCAAAGAGAGTGAGATGCCAGCTCCTTTCATTCAGTCAGTAGCTTCAATCATTTCTGGACGTTTTTCAATGGCAAAAATCAATGAATATTGTAAATGCACAAACAGTAATTTCTCCGCATTGCAAGGTGCAATTCTGAAATTTTTTGCTTTTTCCTGCTCCTCTTAGCATGATAAAGAAGATTCAAAGAGAGTGAGATGCCAGCTCCTTTCATTCAGTCAGTAGCTTCAATCATTTCTGGACGTTTTTCAATGGCAAAAATCAATGAATATTGTAAATGCACAAACAGTAATTTCTCCGCATTGCAAGGTGCAATTCTGAAATTTTTTGCTTTTTCCTGCTCCTCTTAGCATGACAAAGAAGATTCAAAGAGAGTAAGATGCCAGCTCCTTTCATTCAGTCAGTAGCTTCAATCATTTCTGGTATATGAATAACATGATGTTTTTCAATGGCAAAAATCAATGAATATTGTAAATGCACAAACAGTAATTTCTCCGCATTGCAAGGTGCAATTCTGAAATTTTTTGCTTTTTCCTGCTCCTCTTAGCATGATAAAGAAGATTCAAAGAGAGTGAGATGCCAGCTCCTTTCATTCAGTCAGTAGCTTCAATCATTTCTGGACGTTTTTCAATGGCAAAAATCAATGAATATTGTAAATGCACAAACAGTAATTTCTCCGCATTGCAAGGTGCAATTCTGAAATTTTTTGCTTTTTCCTGCTCCTCTTAGCATGATAAAGAAGATTCAAAGAGAGTGAGATGCCAGCTCCTTTCATTCAGTCAGTAGCTTCAATCATTTCTGGACGTTTTTCAATGGCAAAAATCAATGAATATTGTAAATGCACAAACAGTAATTTCTCCGCATTGCAAGGTGCAATTCTGAAATTTTTTGCTTTTTCCTGCTCCTCTTAGCATGATAAAGAAGATTCAAAGAGAGTGAGATGCCAGCTCCTTTCATTCAGTCAGTAGCTACAAACATTTCTGGTATATGAATAACATGATGTTTTTCAATGGCAAAAATCAATGAATATTGTAAAAGCACAAACAGTAATTTCTCCGCATTGCAAGGTGCAATTCTGAAATTTTTTGCTTTTTCCTGCTCCTCTTAGCATGATAAAGAAGATTCAAAGAGAGTGAGATGCCAGCTCCTTTCATTCAGTCAGTAGCTTCAATCATTTCTGGACGTTTTTCAATGGCAAAAATCAATGAATATTGTAAATGCACAAACAGTAATTTCTCCGCATTGCAAGGTGCAATTCTGAAATTTTTTGCTTTTTCCTGCTCCTCTTAGCATGATAAAGAAGATTCAAAGAGAGTGAGATGCCAGCTCCTTTCATTCAGTCAGTAGCTTCAATCATTTCTGGTATATGAATAACATGATGTTTTTCAATGGCAAAAATCAATGAATATTGTAAATGCACAAACAGTAATTTCTCCGCATTGCAAGTTGCAATTCTGAAATTTTTTGCTTTTTCCTGCTCCTCTTAGCATGATAAAGAAGATTCAAAGAGAGTGAGATGCCAGCTCCTTTCATTCAGTCAGTAGCTTCAATCATTTCTGGACGTTTTTCAATGGCAAAAATCAATGAATATTGTAAATGCACAAACAGTAATTTCTCCGCATTGCAAGGTGCAATTCTGAAATTTTTTGCTTTTTCCTGCTCCTCTTAGCATGATAAAGAAGATTCAAAGAGAGTGAGATGCCAGCTCCTTTCATTCAGTCAGTAGCTTCAATCATTTCTGGACGTTTTTCAATGGCAAAAATCAATGAATATTGTAAATGCACAAACAGTAATTTCTCCGCATTGCAAGGTGCAATTCTGAAATTTTTTGCTTTTTCCTGCTCCTCTTAGCATGATAAAGAAGATTCAAAGAGAGTGAGATGCCAGCTCCTTTCATTCAGTCAGTAGCTTCAAACATTTCTGGTATATGAATAACATGATGTTTTTCAATGGCAAAAATCAATGAATATTGTAAAAGCACAAACAGTAATTTCTCCGCATTGCAAGGTGCAATTCTGAAATTTTTTGCTTTTTCCTGCTCCTCTTAGCATGATAAAGAAGATTCAAAGAGAGATGCCAGCTCCTTTCATTCAGTCAGTAGCTTCAATCATTTCTGGACGTTTTTCAATGGCAAAAATCAATGAATATTGTAAATGCACAAACAGTAATTTCTCCGCATTGCAAGGTGCAATTCTGAAATTTTTTGCTTTTTCCTGCTCCTCTTAGCATGATAAAGAAGATTCAAAGAGAGCGAGATGCCAGCTCCTTTCATTCAGTCAGTAGCTTCAATCATTTCTGGTATATGAATAACATGATGTTTTTCAATGGCAAAAATCAATGAATATTGTAAATGCACAAACAGTAATTTCTCCGCATTGCAAGGTGCAATTCTGAAATTTTTTGCTTTTTCCTGCTCCTCTTAGCATGATAAAGAAGATTCAAAGAGAGTGAGATGCCAGCTCCTTTCATTCAGTCAGTAGCTTCAATCATTTCTGGACGTTTTTCAATGGCAAAAATCAATGAATATTGTAAATGCACAAACAGTAATTTCTCCGCATTGCAAGGTGCAATTCTGAAATTTTTTGCTTTTTCCTGCTCCTCTTAGCATGATAAAGAAGATTCAAAGAGAGTGAGATGCCAGCTCCTTTCATTCAGTCAGTAGCTTCAATCATTTCTGGACGTTTTTCAATGGCAAAAATCAATGAATATTGTAAATGCACAAACAGTAATTTCTCCGCATTGCAAGGTGCAATTCTGAAATTTTTTGCTTTTTCCTGCTCCTCTTAGCATGATAAAGAAGATTCAAAGAGAGTGAGATGCCAGCTCCTTTCATTCAGTCAGTAGCTTCAATCATTTCTGGTATATGAATAACATGATGTTTTTCAATGGCAAAAATCAATGAATATTGTAAATGCACAAACAGTAATTTCTCCGCATTGCAAGGTGCAATTCTGAAATTTTTTGCTTTTTCCTGCTCCTCTTAGCATGATAAAGAAGATTCAAAGAGAGTGAGATGCCAGCTCCTTTCATTCAGTCAGCAGCTTCAATCATTTCTGGACATTTTTCAATGGCAAAAATCAATGAATATTGTAAATGCACAAACAGTAATTTCTCCGCATTGCAAGGTGCAATTCTGAAATTTTTTGCTTTTTCCTGCTCCTCTTAGCATGATAAAGAAGATTCAAAGAGAGTGAGATGCCAGCTCCTTTCATTCAGTCAGTAGCTTCAAACATTTCTGGTATATGAATAACATGATGTTTTTCAATGGCAAAAATCAATGAATATTGTAAAAGCACAAACAGTAATTTCTCCGCATTGCAAGGTGCAATTCTGAAATTTTTTGCTTTTTCCTGCTCCTCTTAGCATGATAAAGAAGATTCAAAGAGAGTGAGATGCCAGCTCCTTTCATTCAGTCAGTAGCTTCAATCATTTCTGGACGTTTTTCAATGGCAAAAATCAATGAATATTGTAAATGCACAAACAGTAATTTCTCCGCATTGCAAGGTGCAATTCTGAAATTTTTTGCTTTTTCCTGCTCCTCTTAGCATGATAAAGAAGATTCAAAGAGAGTGAGATGCCAGCTCCTTTCATTCAGTCAGTAGCTTCAATCATTTCTGGTATATGAATAACATGATGTTTTTCAATGGCAAAAATCAATGAATATTGTAAATGCACAAACAGTAATTTCTCCGCATTGCAAGTTGCAATTCTGAAATTTTTTGCTTTTTCCTGCTCCTCTTAGCATGATAAAGAAGATTCAAAGAGAGTGAGATGCCAGCTCCTTTCATTCAGTCAGTAGCTTCAATTATTTCTGGACGTTTTTCAATGGCAAAAATCAATGAATATTGTAAATGCACAAACAGTAATTTCTCCGCATTGCAAGGTGCAATTCTGAAATTTTTTGCTTTTTCCTGCTCCTCTTAGCATGATAAAGAAGATTCAAAGAGAGTGAGATGCCAGCTCCTTTCATTCAGTCAGTTGCTTCAATCATTTCTGGACGTTTTTCAATGGCAAAAATCAATGAATATTGTAAATGCACAAACAGTAATTTCTCCGCATTGCAAGGTGCAATTCTGAAATTTTTTGCTTTTTCCTGCTCCTCTTAGCATGATAAAGAAGATTCAAAGAGAGTGAGATGCCAGCTCCTTTCATTCAGTCAGTAGCTTCAATCATTTCTGGATGTTTTTCAATGGCAAAAATCAATGAATATTGTAAATGCACAAACAGTAATTTCTCCGCATTGCAAGGTGCAATTCTGAAATTTCTTGCATTTTACTGCTCCTCAGCATGATAAAGAAGATTCAAAGAGAGTGAGATGCCAGCTCCTTTCATTCAGTCAGTAGCTTCAATCATTTCTGGACGTTTTTCAATGGCAAAAATCAATGAATATTGTAAATGCACAAACAGTAATTTCTCCGCATTGCAAGGTGCAATTCTGAAATTTTTTGCTTTTTCCTGCTCCTCTTAGCATGATAAAGAAGATTCAAAGAGAGTGAGATGCCATCTCCTTTCATTCAGTCAATAGCTTCAAACATTTCTGGTATATGAATAACATGATGTTTTTCAATGGCAAAAATCAATGAATATTGTAAATGCACAAACAGTAATTTCTCCGCATTGCAAGGTGCAATTCTGAAATTTTTTGCTTTTTCCTGCTCCTCTTAGCATGATAAAGAAGATTCAAAGAGAGTGAGATGCCAGCTCCTTTCATTCAGTCAGTAGCTTCAATCATTTCTATACGTTTTTCAATGGCAAAAATCAATGAATATTGTAAATGCACAAACAGTAATTTCTCCGCATTGCAAGGTGCAATTCTGAAATTTTTTGCTTTTTCCTGCTCCTCTTAGCATGATAAAGAAGATTCAAAGAGAGTGAGATGCCAGCTTCTTTCATTCAGTCAGTAGCTTCAAACATTTCTGGGATATGAATAACATGATGTTTTTCAATGGCAAAAATTAATGAATATTGTAAATGCACAAACAGTAATTTCTCCGCATTGCAAGGTGCAATTCTGAAATTTTTTGCTTTTTCCTGCTCCTCTTAGCATGATAAAGAAGATTCAAAGAGAGTGAGATGCCAGCTCCTTTCATTCAGTCAGTAGCTTCAATCATTTCTGGACGTTTTTCAATGGCAAAAATCAATGAATATTGTAAATGCACAAACAGTAATTTCTCCGCATTGCAAGGTGCAATTCTGAAATTTTTTGCTTTTTCCTGCTCCTCTTAGCATGATAAAGAAGATTCAAAGAGAGTGAGATGCCAGCTCCTTTCATTCAGTCAGTAGCTTCAATCATTTCTGGACGTTTTTCAATGGCAAAAATCAATGAATATTGTAAATGCACAAACAGTAATTTCTCCGCATTGCAAGGTGCAATTCTGAAATTTTTTGCTTTTTCCTGCTCCTCTTAGCATGATAAAGAAGATTCAAAGAGAGTGAGATGCCAGCTCCTTTCATTCAGTCAGTAGCTTCAATCATTTCTGGTATATGAATAACATGATGTTTTTCAATGGCAAAAATCAATGAATATTGTAAATGCACAAACAGTAATTTCTCCGCATTGCAAGTTGCAATTCTGAAATTTTTTGCTTTTTCCTGCTCCTCTTAGCATGATAAAGAAGATTCAAAGAGAGTGAGATGCCAGCTCCTTTCATTCAGTCAGTAGCTTCAATCATTTCTGGACGTTTTTCAATGGCAAAAATCAATGAATATTGTAAATGCACAAACAGTAATTTCTCCGCATTGCAAGGTGCAATTCTGAAATTTTTTGCTTTTTCCTGCTCCTCTTAGCATGATAAAGAAGATTCAAAGAGAGTGAGATGCCAGCTCCTTTCATTCAGTCAGTAGCTTCAATCATTTCTGGACGTTTTTCAATGGCAAAAATCAATGAATATTGTAAATGCACAAACAGTAATTTCTCCGCATTGCAAGGTGCAATTCTGAAATTTTTTGCTTTTTCCTGCTCCTCTTAGCATGATAAAGAAGATTCAAAGAGAGTGAGATGCCAGTTCCTTTCATTCAGTCAGTAGCTTCAAACATTTCTGGTATATGAATAACATGATGTTTTTCAATGGCAAAAATCAATGAATATTGTAAAAGCACAAACAGTAATTTCTCCGCATTGCAAGGTGCAATTCTGAAATTTTTTGCTTTTTCCTGCTCCTCTTAGCATGATAAAGAAGATTCAAAGAGAGTGAGATGCCAGCTCCTTTCATTCAGTCAGTAGCTTCAATCATTTCTGGACGTTTTTCAATGGCAAAAATCAATGAATATTGTAAATGCACAAACAGTAATTTCTCCGCATTGCAAGGTGCAATTCTGAAATTTTTTGCTTTTTCCTGCTCCTCTTAGCATGATAAAGAAGATTCAAAGAGAGTGAGATGCCAGCTCCTTTCATTCAGTCAGTAGCTTCAATCATTTCTGGTATATGAATAACATGATGTTTTTCAATGGCAAAAATCAATGAATATTGTAAATGCACAAACAGTAATTTCTCCACATTGCAAGGTGCAATTCTGAAATTTTTTGCTTTTTCCTGCTCCTCTTAGCATGATAAAGAAGATTCAAAGAGAGTGAGATGCCAGCTCCTTTCATTCAGTCAGTAGCTTCAATCTCTTCTGGACGTTTTTCAATGGCAAAAATCAATGAATATTGTAAATTCACAAACAGTAATTTCTCCGCATTGCAAGGTGCAATTCTGAAATTTTTTGCTTTTTCCTGCTCCTCTTAGCATGATAAAGAAGATTCAAAGAGAGCGAGATGCCAGCTCCTTTCATTCAGTCAGTAGCTTCAATCATTTCTGGTATATGAATAACATGATGTTTTTCAATGGCAAAAATCAATGAATATTGTAAATGCACAAACAGTAATTTCTCCGCATTGCAAGGTGCAATTCTGAAATTTTTTGCTTTTTCCTGCTCCTCTTAGCATGATAAAGAAGATTCAAAGAGAGTGAGATGCCAGCTCCTTTCATTCAGTCAGTAGCTTCAATCATTTCTGGACGTTTTTCAATGGCAAAAATCAATGAATATTGTAAATGCACAAACAGTAATTTCTCCGCATTGCAAGGTGCAATTCTGAAATTTTTTGCTTTTTCCTGCTCCTCTTAGCATGATAAAGAAGATTCAAAGAGAGTGAGATGCCAGCTCCTTTCATTCAGTCAGTAGCTTCAAACATTTCTGGTATATGAATAACATGATGTTTTTCAATGGCAAAAATCAATGAATATTGTAAATGCACAAACAGTAATTTCTCCGCATTGCAAGGTGCAATTCTGAAATTTTTTGCTTTTTCCTGCTCCTCTTAGCATGATAAAGAAGATTCAAAGAGAGTGAGATGCCAGCTCCTTTCATTCAGTCAGTAGCTTCAATCATTTCTGGACGTTTTTCAATGGCAAAAATCAATGAATATTGTAAATGCACAAACAGTAATTTCTCCGCATTGCAAGGTGCAATTCTGAAATTTTTTGCTTTTTCCTGCTCCTCTTAGCATGATAAAGAAGATTCAAACAGAGTGAGATGCCAGCTCCTTTCATTCAGTCAGTAGCTTCAATCATTTCTGGACGTTTTTCAATGGCAAAAATCAATGAATATTGTAAATGCACAAACAGTAATTTCTCCGCATTGCAAGGTGCAATTCTGAAATTTTTTGCTTTTTCCTGCTCCTCTTAGCATGATAAAGAAGATTCAAAGAGAGTGAGATGCCAGCTCCTTTCATTCAGTCAGTAGCTTCAATCATTTCTGGTATATGAATAACATGATGTTTTTCAATGGCAAAAATCAATGAATATTGTAAATGCACAAACAGTAATTTCTCCGCATTGCAAGTTGCAATTCTGAAATTTTTTGCTTTTTCCTGCTCCTCTTAGCATGATAAAGAAGATTCAAAGAGAGTGAGATGCCAGCTCCTTTCATTCAGTCAGTAGCTTCAATCATTTCTGGACGTTTTTCAATGGCAAAAATCAATGAATATTGTAAATGCACAAACAGTAATTTCTCCGCATTGCAAGGTGCAATTCTGAAATTTTTTGCTTTTTCCTGCTCCTCTTAGCATGATAAAGAAGATTCAAAGAGAGTGAGATGCCAGCTCCTTTCATTCAGTCAGTAGCTTCAATCATTTCTGGACGTTTTTCAATGGCAAAAATCAATGAATATTGTAAATGCACAAACAGTAATTTCTCCGCATTGCAAGGTGCAATTCTGAAATTTTTTGCTTTTTCCTGCTCCTCTTAGCATGATAAAGAAGATTCAAAGAGAGTGAGATGCCAGCTCCTTTCATTCAGTCAGTAGCTTCAAACATTTCTGGTATATGAATAACATGATGTTTTTCAATGGCAAAAATCAATGAATATTGTAAAAGCACAAACAGTAATTTCTCCGCATTGCAAGGTGCAATTCTGAAATTTTTTGCTTTTTCCTGCTCCTCTTAGCATGATAAAGAAGATTCAAAGAGAGTGAGATGCCAGCTCCTTTCATTCAGTCAGTAGCTTCAATCATTTCTGGACGTTTTTCAATGGCAAAAATCAATGAATATTGTAAATGCACAAACAGTAATTTCTCCGCATTGCAAGGTGCAATTCTGAAATTTTTTGCTTTTTCCTGCTCCTCTTAGCATGATAAAGAAGATTCAAAGAGAGTGAGATGCCAGCTCCTTTCATTCAGTCAGTAGCTTCAATCATTTCTGGTATATGAATAACATGATGTTTTTCAATGGCAAAAATCAATGAATATTGTAAATGCACAAACAGTAATTTCTCCACATTGCAAGGTGCAATTCTGAAATTTTTTGCTTTTTCCTGCTCCTCTTAGCATGATAAAGAAGATTCAAAGAGAGTGAGATGCCAGCTCCTTTCATTCAGTCAGTAGCTTCAATCATTTCTGGACGTTTTTCAATGGCAAAAATCAATGAATATTGTAAATGCACAAACAGTAATTTCTCCGCATTGCAAGGTGCAATTCTGAAATTTTTTGCTTTTTCCTGCTCCTCTTAGCATGATAAAGAAGATTCAAAGAGAGCGAGATGCCAGCTCCTTTCATTCAGTCAGTAGCTTCAATCATTTCTGGTATATGAATAACATGATGTTTTTCAATGGCAAAAATCAATGAATATTGTAAATGCACAAACAGTAATTTCTCCGCATTGCAAGGTGCAATTCTGAAATTTTTTGCTTTTTCCTGCTCCTATTAGCATGATAAAGAAGATTCAAAGAGAGTGAGATGCCAGCTCCTTTCATTCAGTCAGTAGCTTCAATCATTTCTGGACGTTTTTCAATGGCAAAAATCAATGAATATTGTAAATGCACAAACAGTAATTTCTCCGCATTGCAAGGTGCAATTCTGAAATTTTTTGCTTTTTCCTGCTCCTCTTAGCATGATAAAGAAGATTCAAAGAGAGTGAGATGCCAGCTCCTTTCATTCAGTCAGTAGCTTCAAACATTTCTGGTATATGAATAACATGATGTTTTTCAATGGCAAAAATCAATGAATATTGTAAATGCACAAACAGTAATTTCTCCGCATTGCAAGGTGCAATTCTGAAATTTTTTGCTTTTTCCTGCTCCTCTTAGCATGATAAAGAAGATTCAAAGAGAGAGAGATGCCAGCTCCTTTCATTCAGTCAGTAGCTTCAATCATTTCTGGACGTTTTTCAATGGCAAAAATCAATGAATATTGTAAATGCACAAACAGTAATTTCTCCGCATTGCAAGGTGCAATTCTGAAATTTTTTGCTTTTTCCTGCTCCTCTTAGCATGATAAAGAAGATTCAAAGAGAGTGAGATGCCAGCTCCTTTCATTCAGTCAGTAGCTTCAATCATTTCTGGACGTTTTTCAATGGCAAAAATCAATGAATATTGTAAATGCACAAACAGTAATTTTTCCGCATTGCAAGGTGCAATTCTGAAATTTTTTGCTTTTTCCTGCTCCTCTTAGCATGATAAAGAAGATTCAAAGAGAGTGAGATGCCAGCTCCTTTCATTCAGTCAGTAGCTTCAATCATTTCTGGTATATGAATAACATGATGTTTTTCAATGGCAAAAATCAATGAATATTGTAAATGCACAAACAGTAATTTCTCCGCATTGCAAGGTGCAATTCTGAAATTTTTTGCTTTTTCCTGCTCCTCTTAGCATGATAAAGAAGATTCAAAGAGAGTGAGATGCCAGCTCCTTTCATTCAGTCAGCAGCTTCAATCATTTCTGGACATTTTTCAATGGCAAAAATCAATGAATATTGTAAATGCACAAACAGTAATTTCTCCGCATTGCAAGGTGCAATTCTGAAATTTTTTGCTTTTTCCTGCTCCTCTTAGCATGATAAAGAAGATTCAAAGAGAGTGAGATGCCAGCTCCTTTCATTCAGTCAGTAGCTTCAAACATTTCTGGTATATGAATAACATGATGTTTTTCAATGGCAAAAATCAATGAATATTGTAAAAGCACAAACAGTAATTTCTCCGCATTGCAAGGTGCAATTCTGAAATTTTTTGCTTTTTCCTGCTCCTCTTAGCATGATAAAGAAGATTCAAAGAGAGTGAGATGCCAGCTCCTTTCATTCAGTCAGTAGCTTCAATCATTTCTGGACGTTTTTCAATGGCAAAAATCAATGAATATTGTAAATGCACAAACAGTAATTTCTCCGCATTGCAAGGTGCAATTCTGAAATTTTTTGCTTTTTCCTGCTCCTCTTAGCATGATAAAGAAGATTCAAAGAGAGTGAGATGCCAGCTCCTTTCATTCAGTCAGTAGCTTCAATCATTTCTGGTATATGAATAACATGATGTTTTTCAATGGCAAAAATCAATGAATATTGTAAATGCACAAACAGTAATTTTTCCGCATTGCAAGTTGCAATTCTGAAATTTTTTGCTTTTTCCTGCTCCTCTTAGCATGATAAAGAAGATTCAAAGAGAGTGAGATGCCAGCTCCTTTCATTCAGTCAGTAGCTTCAATTATTTCTGGACGTTTTTCAATGGCAAAAATCAATGAATATTGTAAATGCACAAACAGTAATTTCTCCGCATTGCAAGGTGCAATTCTGAAATTTTTTGCTTTTTCCTGCTCCTCTTAGCATGATAAAGAAGATTCAAAGAGAGTGAGATGCCAGCTCCTTTCATTCAGTCAGTTGCTTCAATCATTTCTGGACGTTTTTCAATGGCAAAAATCAATGAATATTGTAAATGCACAAACAGTAATTTCTCCGCATTGCAAGGTGCAATTCTGAAATTTTTTGCTTTTTCCTGCTCCTCTTAGCATGATAAAGAAGATTCAAAGAGAGTGAGATGCCAGCTCCTTTCATTCAGTCAGTAGCTTCAATCATTTCTGGACGTTTTTCAATGGCAAAAATCAATGAATATTGTAAATGCACAAACAGTAATTTCTCCGCATTGCAAGGTGCAATTCTGAAATTTTTTGCTTTTTCCTGCTCCTCTTTGCATGATAAAGAAGATTCAAAGAGAGTGAGATGCCAGCTCCTTTCATTCAGTCAGTAGCTTCAATCATTTCTGGTATATGAATAACATGATGTTTTTCAATGGCAAAAATCAATGAATATTGTAAATGCACAAACAGTAATTTCTCCGCATTGCAAGGTGCAATTCTGAAATTTTTGGCTTTTTCCTGCTCCTCTTAGCATGATAAAGAAGATTCAAAGAGAGTGAGATGCCAGCTCCTTTCATTCAGTCAGTAGCTTCAATCATTTCTGGATGTTTTTCAATGGCAAAAATCAATGAATATTGTAAATGCACAAATAGTAATTTCTCCGCATTGCAAGGTGCAATTCTGAAATTTCTTGCATTTTCCTGCTCCTCTTAGCATGATAAAGAAGATTCAAAGAGAGTGAGATGCCAGCTCCTTTCATTCAGTCAGTAGCTTCAATCATTTCTGGACGTTTTTCAATGGCAAAAATCAATGAATATTGTAAATGCACAAACAGTAATTTCTCCGCATTGCAAGGTGCAATTCTGAAATTTTTTGCTTTTTCCTGCTCCTCTTAGCATGATAAAGAAGATTCAAAGAGAGTGAGATGCCAGCTCCTTTCATTCAGTCAGTAGCTTCAAACATTTCTGGTATATGAATAACATGATGTTTTTCAATGGCAAAAATCAATGAATATTGTAAATGCACAAACAGTAATTTCTCCGCATTGCAAGGTGCAATTCTGAAATTTTTTGCTTTTTCCTGCTCCTCTTAGCATGATAAAGAAGATTCAAAGAGAGTGAGATGCCAGCTCCTTTCATTCAGTCAGTAGCTTCAATCATTTCTGGACGTTTTTCAATGGCAAAAATCAATGAATATTGTAAATGCACAAACAGTAATTTCTCCGCATTGCAAGGTGCAATTCTGAAATTTTTTGCTTTTTCCTGCTCCTCTTAGCATGATAAAGAAGATTCAAAGAGAGTGAGATGCCAGCTTCTTTCATTCAGTCAGTAGCTTCAAACATTTCTGGGATATGAATAACATGATGTTTTTCAATGGCAAAAATTAATGAATATTGTAAATGCACAAACAGTAATTTCTCCGCATTGCAAGGTGCAATTCTGAAATTTTTTGCTTTTTCCTGCTCCTCTTAGCATGATAAAGAAGATTCAAAGAGAGTGAGATGCCAGCTCCTTTCATTCAGTCAGTAGCTTCAATCATTTCTGGACGTTTTTCAATGGCAAAAATCAATGAATATTGTAAATGCACAAACAGTAATTTCTCCGCATTGCAAGGTGCAATTCTGAAATTTTTTGCTTTTTCCTGCTCCTCTTAGCATGATAAAGAAGATTCAAAGAGAGTGAGATGCCAGCTCCTTTCATTCAGTCAGTAGCTTCAATCATTTCTGGACGTTTTTCAATGGCAAAAATCAATGAATATTGTAAATGCACAAACAGTAATTTCTCCGCATTGCAAGGTGCAATTCTGAAATAAATTTTTTGCTTTTTCCTGCTCCTCTTAGCATGATAAAGAAGATTCAAAGAGAGTGAGATGCCAGCTCCTTTCATTCAGTCAGTAGCTTCAATCATTTCTGGTATATGAATAACATGATGTTTTTCAATGGCAAAAATCAATGAATATTGTAAATGCACAAACAGTAATTTCTCCGCATTGCAAGTTGCAATTCTGAAATTTTTTGCTTTTTCCTGCTCCTCTTAGCATGATAAAGAAGATTCAAAGAGAGTGAGATGCCAGCTCCTTTCATTCAGTCAGTAGCTTCAATCATTTCTGGACGTTTTTCAATGGCAAAAATCAATGAATATTGTAAATGCACAAACAGTAATTTCTCCGCATTGCAAGGTGCAATTCTGAAATTTTTTGCTTTTTCCTGCTCCTCTTAGCATGATAAAGAAGATTCAAAGAGAGTGAGATGCCAGCTCCTTTCATTCAGTCAGTAGCTTCAATCATTTCTGGACGTTTTTCAATGGCAAAAATCAATGAATATTGTAAATGCACAAACAGTAATTTCTCCGCATTGCAAGGTGCAATTCTGAAATTTTTTGCTTTTTCCTGCTCCTCTTAGCATGATAAAGAAGATTCAAAGAGAGTGAGATGCCAGCTCCTTTCATTCAGTCAGTAGCTTCAAACATTTCTGGTATATGAATAACATGATGTTTTTCAATGGCAAAAATCAATGAATATTGTAAAAGCACAAACAGTAATTTCTCCGCATTGCAAGGTGCAATTCTGAAATTTTTTGCTTTTTCCTGCTCCTCTTAGCATGATAAAGAAGATTCAAAGAGAGTGAGATGCCAGCTCCTTTCATTCAGTCAGTAGCTTCAATCATTTCTGGACGTTTTTCAATGGCAAAAATCAATGAATATTGTAAATGCACAAACAGTAATTTCTCCGCATTGCAAGGTGCAATTCTGAAATTTTTTGCTTTTTCCTGCTCCTCTTAGCATGATAAAGAAGATTCAAAGAGAGTGAGATGCCAGCTCCTTTCATTCAGTCAGTAGCTTCAATCATTTCTGGTATATGAATAACATGATGTTTTTCAATGGCAAAAATCAATGAATATTGTAAATGCACAAACAGTAATTTCTCCACATTGCAAGGTGCAATTCTGAAATTTTTTGCTTTTTCCTGCTCCTCTTAGCATGATAAAGAAGATTCAAAGAGAGTGAGATGCCAGCTCCTTTCATTCAGTCAGTAGCTTCAATCTCTTCTGGACGTTTTTCAATGGCAAAAATCAATGAATATTGTAAATGCACAAACAGTAATTTCTCCGCATTGCAAGGTGCAATTCTGAAATTTTTTGCTTTTTCCTGCTCCTCTTAGCATGATAAAGAAGATTCAAAGAGAGTGAGATGCCAGCTCCTTTCATTCAGTCAGTAGCTTCAATCATTTCTGGTATATGAATAACATGATGTTTTTCAATGGCAAAAATCAATGAATATTGTAAATGCACAAACAGTAATTTCTCCGCATTGCAAGGTGCAATTCGGAAATTTTTTGCTTTTTCCTGCTCCTCTTAGCATGATAAAGAAGATTCAAAGAGAGTGAGATGCCAGCTCCTTTCATTCAGTCAGCAGCTTCAATCATTTCTGGACATTTTTCCATGGCAAAAATCAATGAATATTGTAAATGCACAAACAGTAATTTCTCCGCATTGCAAGGTGCAATTCTGAAATGTTTTGCTTTTTCCTGCTCCTCTTAGCATGATAAAGAAGATTCAAAGAGAGTGAGATGCCAGCTCCTTTCATTCAGTCAGTAGCTTCAAACATTTCTGGTATATGAATAACATGATGTGTTTCAATGGCAAAAATCAATGAATATTGTAAAAGCACAAACAGTAATTTCTCCGCATTGCAAGGTGCAATTCTGAAATTTTTTGCTTTTTCCTGCTCCTCTTAGCATGATAAAGAAGATTCAAAGAGAGTGAGATGCCAGCTCCTTTCATTCAGTCAGTAGCTTCAATCATTTCTGGACGTTTTTCAATGGCAAAAATCAATGAATATTGTAAATGCACAAACAGTAATTTCTCCGCATTGCAAGGTGCCATTCTGAAATTTTTTGCTTTTTCCTGCTCCTCTTAGCATGATAAAGAAGATTCAAAGAGAGTGAGATTCCAGCTCCTTTCATTCAGTCAGTAGCTTCAGTCATTTCTGGTATATGAATAACATGATGTTTTTCAATGGCAAAAATCAATGAATATTGTAAATGCACAAACAGTAATTTCTCCGCATTGCAAGTTGCAATTCTGAAATTTTTTGCTTTTTCCTGCTCCTCTTAGCATGATAAAGAAGATTCAAAGAGAGTGAGATGCCAGCTCCTTTCATTCAGTCAGTAGCTTCAATTATTTCTGGACGTTTTTCAATGGCAAAAATCAATGAATATTGTAAATGCACAAACAGTAATTTCTCCGCATTGCAAGGTGCAATTCTGAAATTTTTTGCTTTTTCCTGCTCCTCTTAGCATGATAAAGAAGATTCAAAGAGAGTGAGATGCCAGCTCCTTTCATTCAGTCAGTTGCTTCAATCATTTCTGGACGTTTTTCAATGGCAAAAATCAGTGAATATTGTAAATGCACAAACAGTAATTTCTCCGCATTGCAAGGTGCAATTCTGAAATTTTTTGCTTTTTCCTGCTCCTCTTAGCATGATAAAGAAGATTCAAAGAGAGTGAGATGCCAGCTCCTTTCATTCAGTCAGTAGCTTCAATCATTTCTGGACGTTTTTCAATGGCAAAAATCAATGAATATTGTAAATGCACAAACAGTAATTTCTCCGCATTGCAAGGTGCAATTCTGAAATTTTTTGCTTTTTCCTGCTCCTCTTTGCATGATAAAGAAGATTCAAAGAGAGTGAGATGCCAGCTCCTTTCATTCAGTCAGTAGCTTCAATCATTTCTGGTATATGAATAACATGATGTTTTTCAATGGCAAAAATCAATGAATATTGTAAATGCACAAACAGTAATTTCTCCGCATTGCAAGGTGCAATTCTGAAATTTTTGGCTTTTTCCTGCTCCTCTTAGCATGATAAAGAAGATTCAAAGAGAGTGAGATGCCAGCTCCTTTCATTCAGTCAGTAGCTTCAATCATTTCTGGATGTTTTTCAATGGCAAAAATCAATGAATATTGTAAATGCACAAACAGTAATTTCTCCGCATTGCAAGGTGCAATTCTGAAATTTCTTGCATTTTCCTGCTCCTCTTAGCATGATAAAGAAGATTCAAAGAGAGTGAGATGCCAGCTCCTTTCATTCAGTCAGTAGCTTCAATCATTTCTGGACGTTTTTCAATGGCAAAAATCAATGAATATTGTAAATGCACAA
The DNA here is from genome assembly GCF_046119375.1 of Phyllobates terribilis. Classification (NCBI taxonomy): domain Eukaryota; kingdom Metazoa; phylum Chordata; class Amphibia; order Anura; family Dendrobatidae; genus Phyllobates; species Phyllobates terribilis. Next base: position 287,113 of record NW_027364057.1, on the reverse strand, counting down.
ACAGTAATTTCTCCGCATTGCAAGGTGCAATTCTGAAATTTTTTGCTTTTTCCTGCTCCTCTTAGCATGATAAAGAAGATTCAAAGAGAGTGCGATGCCAGCTCCTTTCATTCAGTCAGTAGCTTCAAACATTTCTCGTATATGAATAACATGATGTTTTTCAATGGCAAAAATCAATGAATATTGTAAATGCACAAACAGTAATTTCTCCGCATTGCAAGGTGCAATTCTGAAATTTTTTGCTTTTTCCTGCTCCTCTTAGCATGATAAAGAAGATTCAAAGAGAGTGAGATGCCAGCTCCTTTCATTCAGTCAGTAGCTTCAATCATTTCTGGTATGTGAATAACATGATGTTTTTCAATGGCAAAAATCAATGAATATTGTAAATGCACAAACAGTAATTTCTCCGCATTGCAAGTTGCAATTCTGAAATTTTTTGCTTTTTCCTGCTCCTCTTAGCATGATAAAGAAGATTCAAAGAGAGTGAGATGCCAGCTCCTTTCATTCAGTCAGTAGCTTCAATCATTTCTGGACGTTTTTCAATGGCAAAAATCAATGAATATTGTAAATGCACAAACAGTAATTTCTCCGCATTGCAAGGTGCAATTCTGAAATTTTTTGCTTTTTCCTGCTCCTCTTAGCATGATAAAGAAGATTCAAAGAGAGTGAGATGCCAGCTCCTTTCATTCAGTCAGTAGCTTCAATCATTTCTGGACGTTTTTCAATGGCAAAAATCAATGAATATTGTAAATGCACAAACAGTAATTTCTCCGCATTGCAAGGTGCAATTCTGAAATTTTTTGCTTTTTCCTGCTCCTCTTAGCATGATAAAGAAGATTCAAAGAGAGTGAGATGCCAGCTCCTTTCATTCAGTCAGTAGCTTCAATCATTTCTGGTATATGAATAACATGATGTTTTTCAATGGCAAAAATCAATGAATATTGTAAATGCACAAACAGTAATTTCTCCACATTGCAAGGTGCAATTCTGAAATTTTTTGCTTTTTCCTGCTCCTCTTAGCATGATAAAGAAGATTCAAAGAGAGTGAGATGCCAGCTCCTTTCATTCAGTCAGTAGCTTCAATCATTTCTGGACGTTTTTCAATGGCAAAAATCAATGAATATTGTAAATGCACAAACAGTAATTTCTCCGCATTGCAAGGTGCAATTCTGAAATTTTTTGCTTTTTCCTGCTCCTCTTAGCATGATAAAGAAGATTCAAAGAGAGCGAGATGCCAGCTCCTTTCATTCAGTCAGTAGCTTCAATCATTTCTGGTATATGAATAACATGATGTTTTTCAATGGCAAAAATCAATGAATATTGTAAATGCACAAACAGTAATTTCTCCGCATTGCAAGGTGCAATTCTGAAATTTTTTGCTTTTTCCTGCTCCTCTTAGCATGATAAAGAAGATTCAAAGAGAGTGAGATGCCAGCTCCTTTCATTCAGTCAGTAGCTTCAATCATTTCTGGACGTTTTTCAATGGCAAAAATCAATGAATATTGTAAATGCACAAACAGTAATTTCTCCGCATTGCAAGGTGCAATTCTGAAATTTTTTGCTTTTTCCTGCTCCTCTTAGCATGATAAAGAAGATTCAAAGAGAGTGAGATGCCAGCTCCTTTCATTCAGTCAGTAGCTTCAAACATTTCTGGTATATGAATAACATGATGTTTTTCAATGGCAAAAATCAATGAATATTGTAAATGCACAAACAGTAATTTCTCCGCATTGCAAGTTGCAATTCTGAAATTTTTTGCTTTTTCCTGCTCCTCTTAGCATGATAAAGAAGATTCAAAGAGAGTGAGATGCCAGCTCCTTTCATTCAGTCAGTAGCTTCAATTATTTCTGGACGTTTTTCAATGGCAAAAATCAATGAATATTGTAAATGCACAAACAGTAATTTCTCCGCATTGCAAGGTGCAATTCTGAAATTTTTTGCTTTTTCCTGCTCCTCTTAGCATGATAAAGAAGATTCAAAGAGAGTGAGATGCCAGCTCCTTTCATTCAGTCAGTTGCTTCAATCATTTCTGGACGTTTTTCAATGGCAAAAATCAGTGAATATTGTAAATGCACAAACAGTAATTTCTCCGCATTGCAAGGTGCAATTCTGAAATTTTTTGCTTTTTCCTGCTCCTCTTAGCATGATAAAGAAGATTCAAAGAGAGTGAGATGCCAGCTCCTTTCATTCAGTCAGTAGCTTCAATCATTTCTGGACGTTTTTCAATGGCAAAAATCAATGAATATTGTAAATGCACAAACAGTAATTTCTCCGCATTGCAAGGTGCAATTCTGAAATTTTTTGCTTTTTCCTGCTCCTCTTAGCATGATAAAGAAGATTCAAAGAGAGTGCGATGCCAGCTCCTTTCATTCAGTCAGTAGCTTCAAACATTTCTGGTATATGAATAACATGATGTTTTTCAATGGCAAAAATCAATGAATATTGTAAATGCACAAACAGTAATTTCTCCGCATTGCAAGGTGCAATTCTGAAATTTTTTGCTTTTTCCTGCTCCTCTTAGCATGATAAAGAAGATTCAAAGAGAGTGAGATGCCAGCTCCTTTCATTCAGTCAGTAGCTTCAATCATTTCTGGTATATGAATAACATGATGTTTTTCAATGGCAAAAATCAATGAATATTGTAAATGCACAAACAGTAATTTCTCCGCATTGCAAGTTGCAATTCTGAAATTTTTTGCTTTTTCCTGCTCCTCTTAGCATGATAAAGAAGATTCAAAGAGAGTGAGATGCCAGCTCCTTTCATTCAGTCAGTAGCTTCAATCATTTCTGGACGTTTTTCAATGGCAAAAATCAATGCATATTGTAAATGCACAAACAGTAATTTCTCCGCATTGCAAGGTGCAATTCTGAAATTTTTTGCTTTTTCCTGCTCCTCTTAGCATGATAAAGAAGATTCAAAGAGAGTGAGATGCCAGCTCCTTTCATTCAGTCAGTAGCTTCATTCATTTCTGGTATATGAATAACATGATGTTTTTCAATGGCAAAAATCAATGAATATTGTAAATGCACAAACAGTAATTTCTCCACATTGCAAGGTGCAATTCTGAAATTTTTTGCTTTTTCCTGCTCCTCTTAGCATGATAAAGAAGATTCAAAGAGAGTGAGATGCCAGCTCCTTTCATTCAGTCAGTAGCTTCAATCATTTCTGGACGTTTTTCAATGGCAAAAATCAATGAATATTGTAAATGCACAAACAGTAATTTCTCCGCATTGCAAGGCGCAATTCTGAAATTTTTTGCTTTTTCCTGCTCCTCTTAGCATGATAAAGAAGATTCAAAGAGAGCGAGATGCCAGCTCCTTTCATTCAGTCAGTAGCTTCAATCATTTCTGGTATATGAATAACATGATGTTTTTCAATGGCAAAAATCAATGAATATTGTAAATGCACAAACAGTAATTTCTCCGCATTGCAAGGTGCAATTCTGAAATTTTTTGCTTTTTCCTGCTCCTCTTAGCATGATAAAGAAGATTCAAAGAGAGTGAGATGCCAGCTCCTTTCATTCAGTCAGTAGCTTCAATCATTTCTGGACGTTTTTCAATGGCAAAAATCAATGAATATTGTAAATGCACAAACAGTAATTTCTCCGCATTGCAAGGTGCAATTCTGAAATTTTTTGCTTTTTCCTGCTCCTCTTAGCATGATAAAGAAGATTCAAAGAGAGTGAGATGCCAGCTCCTTTCATTCAGTCAGTAGCTTCAAACATTTCTGGTATATGAATAACATGATGTTTTTCAATGGCAAAAATCAATGAATATTGTAAATGCACAAACAGTAATTTCTCCGCATTGCAAGGTGCAATTCTGAAATTTTTTGCTTTTTCCTGCTCCTCTTAGCATGATAAAGAAGATTCAAAGAGAGTGAGATGCCAGCTCCTTTCATTCAGTCAGTAGCTTCAATCATTTCTGGACGTTTTTCAATGGCAAAAATCAATGAATATTGTAAATGCACAAACAGTAATTTCTCCGCATTGCAAGGTGCAATTCTGAAATTTTTTGCTTTTTCCTGCTCCTCTTAGCATGATAAAGAAGATTCAAAGAGAGTGAGATGCCAGCTCCTTTCATTCAGTCAGTAGCTTCAATCATTTCTGGACGTTTTTCAATGGCAAAAATCAATGAATATTGTAAATGCACAAACAGTAATTTCTCCGCATTGCAAGGTGCAATTCTGAAATTTTTTGCTTTTTCCTGCTCCTCTTAGCATGATAAAGAAGATTCAAAGAGAGTGAGATGCCAGCTCCTTTCATTCAGTCAGTAGCTTCAATCATTTCTGGTATATGAATAACATGATGTTTTTCAATGGCAAAAATCAATGAATATTGTAAATGCACAAACAGTAATTTCTCCGCATTGCAAGGTGCAATTCGGAAATTTTTTGCTTTTTCCTGCTCCTCTTAGCATGATAAAGAAGATTCAAAGAGAGTGAGATGCCAGCTCCTTTCATTCAGTCAGCAGCTTCAATCATTTCTGGACATTTTTCAATGGCAAAAATCAATGAATATTGTAAATGCACAAACAGTAATTTCTCCGCATTGCAAGGTGCAATTCTGAAATTTTTTGCTTTTTCCTGCTCCTCTTAGCATGATAAAGAAGATTCAAAGAGAGTGAGATGCCAGCTCCTTTCATTCAGTCAGTAGCTTCAAACATTTCTGGTATATGAATAACATGATGTTTTTCAATGGCAAAAATCAATGAATATTGTAAAAGCACAAACAGTAATTTCTCCGCATTGCAAGGTGCAATTCTGAAATTTTTTGCTTTTTCCTGCTCCTCTTAGCATGATAAAGAAGATTCAAAGAGAGTGAGATGCCAGCTCCTTTCATTCAGTCAGTAGCTTCAATCATTTCTGGACGTTTTTCAATGGCAAAAATCAATGAATATTGTAAATGCACAAACAGTAATTTCTCCGCATTGCAAGGTGCAATTCTGAAATTTTTTGCTTTTTCCTGCTCCTCTTAGCATGATAAAGAAGATTCAAAGAGAGTGAGATGCCAGCTCCTTTCATTCAGTCAGTAGCTTCAATCATTTCTGGTATATGAATAACATGATGTTTTTCAATGGCAAAAATCAATGAATATTGTAAATGCACAAACAGTAATTTCTCCGCATTGCAAGTTGCAATTCTGAAATTTTTTGCTTTTTCCTGCTCCTCTTAGCATGATAAAGAAGATTCAAAGAGAGTGAGATGCCAGCTCCTTTCATTCAGTCAGTAGCTTCAATTATTTCTGGACGTTTTTCAATGGCAAAAATCAATGAATATTGTAAATGCACAAACAGTAATTTCTCCGCATTGCAAGGTGCAATTCTGAAATTTTTTTCTTTTTCCTGCTCCTCTTAGCATGATAAAGAAGATTCAAAGAGAGTGAGATGCCAGCTCCTTTCATTCAGTCAGTTGCTTCAATCATTTCTGGACGTTTTTCAATGGCAAAAATCAGTGAATATTGTAAATGCACAAACAGTAATTTCTCCGCATTGCAAGGTGCAATTCTGAAATTTTTTGCTTTTTCCTGCTCCTCTTAGCATGATAAAGAAGATTCAAAGAGAGTGAGATGCCAGCTCCTTTCATTCAGTCAGTAGCTTCAATCATTTCTGGATGTTTTTCAATGGCAAAAATCAATGAATATTGTAAATGCACAAACAGTAATTTCTCCGCATTGCAAGGTGCAATTCTGAAATTTTTTGCTTTTTCCTGCTCCTCTTTGCATGATAAAGAAGATTCAAAGAGAGTGAGATGCCAGCTCCTTTCATTCAGTCAGTAGCTTCAATCATTTCTGGTATATGAATAACATGATGTTTTTCAATGGCAAAAATCAATGAATATTGTAAATGCACAAACAGTAATTTCTCCGCATTGCAAGGTGCAATTCTGAAATTTTTGGCTTTTTCCTGCTCCTCTTAGCATGATAAAGAAGATTCAAAGAGAGTGAGATGCCAGCTCCTTTCATTCAGTCAGTAGCTTCAATCATTTCTGGATGTTTTTCAATGGCAAAAATCAATGAATATTGTAAATGCACAAACAGTAATTTCTCCGCATTGCAAGGTGCAATTCTGAAATTTCTTGCATTTTCCTGCTCCTCTTAGCATGATAAAGAAGCTTCAAAGAGAGTGAGATGCCAGCTCCTTTCATTCAGTCAGTAGCTTCAATCATTTCTGGACGTTTTTCAATGGCAAAAATCAATGAATATTGTAAATGCACAAACAGTAATTTCTCCGCATTGCAAGGTGCAATTCTGAAATTTTTTGCTTTTTCCTGCTCCTCTTAGCATGATAAAGAAGATTCAAAGAGAGTGAGATGCCAGCTCCTTTCATTCAGTCAGTAGCTTCAAACATTTCTGGTATATGAATAACATGATGTTTTTCAATGGCAAAAATCAATGAATATTGTAAATGCACAAACAGTAATTTCTCCGCATTGCAAGGTGCAATTCTGAAATTTTTTGCTTTTTCCTGCTCCTCTTAGCATGATAAAGAAGATTCAAAGAGAGTGAGATGCCAGCTCCTTTCATTCAGTCAGTAGCTTCAATCATTTCTGGACGTTTTTCAATGGCAAAAATCAATGAATATTGTAAATGCACAAACAGTAATTTCTCCGCATTGCAAGGTGCAATTCTGAAATTTTTTGCTTTTTCCTGCTCCTCTTAGCATGATAAAGAAGATTCAAAGAGAGTGAGATGCCAGCTCCTTTCATTCAGTCAGTAGCTTCAATCATTTCTGGACGTTTTTCAATGGCAAAAATCAATGAATATTGTAAATGCACAAACAGTAATTTCTCCGCATTGCAAGGTGCAATTCTGAAATTTTTTGCTTTTTCCTGCTCCTCTTAGCATGATAAAGAAGATTCAAAGAGAGTGAGATGCCAGCTCCTTTCATTCAGTCAGTAGCTTCAATCATTTCTGGTATATGAATAACATGATGTTTTTCAATGGCAAAAATCAATGAATATTGTAAATGCACAAACAGTAATTTCTCCGCATTGCAAGTTGCAATTCTGAAATTTTTTGCTTTTTCCTGCTCCTCTTAGCATGATAAAGAAGATTCAAAGAGAGTGAGATTCCAGCTCCTTTCATTCAGTCAGTAGCTTCAATCATTTCTGGACGTTTTTCAATGGCAAAAATCAATGAATATTGTAAATGCACAAACAGTAATTTCTCCGCATTGCAAGGTGCAATTCTGAAATTTTTTGCTTTTTCCTGCTCCTCTTAGCATGATAAAGAAGATTCAAAGAGAGTGAGATGCCAGCTCCTTTCATTCAGTCAGTAGCTTCAATCATTTCTGGACGTTTTTCAATGGCAAAAATCAATGAATATTGTAAATGCACAAACAGTAATTTCTCCGCATTGCAAGATGCAATTCTGAAATTTTTTGCTTTTTCCTGCTCCTCTTAGCATGATAAAAAAGATTCAAAGAGAGTGAGATGCCAGCTCCTTTCATTCAGTCAGTAGCTTCAATCATTTCTGGACGTTTTTCAATGGCAAAAATCAATGAATATTGTAAATGCACAAACAGTAATTTCTCCGCATTGCAAGGTGCAATTCTGAAATTTTTTGCTTTTTCCTGCTCCTCTTAGCATGATAAAGAAGATTCAAAGAGAGTGAGATGCCAGCTCCTTTCATTCAGTCAGTAGCTTCAATCATTTCTGGTATATGAATAACATGATGTTTTTCAATGGCAAAAATCAATGAATATTGTAAATGCACAAACAGTAATTTCTCCGCATTGCAAGGTGCAATTCTGAAATTTTTTGCTTTTTCCTGCTCCTCTTAGCATGATAAAGAAGATTCAAAGAGAGTGAGATGCCAGCTCCTTTCATTCAGTCAGTAGCTTCAATCATTTCTGGACATTTTTCAATGGCAAAAATCAATGAATATTGTAAATGCACAAACAGTAATTTCTCCGCATTGCAAGGTGCAATTCTGAAATTTTTTGCTTTTTCCTGCTCCTCTTAGCATGATAAAGAAGATTCAAAGAGAGTGAGATGCCAGCTCCTTTCATTCAGTCAGTAGCTTCAGTCATTTCTGGACGTTTTTCAATGGCAAAAATCAATGAATATTGTAAATGCACAAACAGTAATTTCTCCGCATTGCAAGGTGCAATTCTGAAATTTTTTGCTTTTTCCTGCTCCTCTTAGCATGATAAAGAAGATTCAAAGAGAGTGAGATGCCAGCTCCTTTCATTCAGTCAGTAGCTTCAAACATTTCTGGTATAAACATTTCTGGACGTTTTTCAATGGCAAAAATCAATGAATATTGTAAATGCACAAACAGTAATATCTCCACATTGCAAGGTGCAATTCTGAAATTTTTTGCTTTTTCCTGCTAATCCTAGCATGATAAAGAAGATTCAAATAGAGTGAGATGCCAGCTCCTTTCATTCAGTCAGTAGCTTCAAACATTTCTGGACGTTTTTCAATGGCAAAATTCAATGAATATTGTAAATGCACAAACAGTAATATCTCCACATTGCCAGGTGCAATTCTGAAATTTTTTGCTTTTTCCTGCTAATCCTAGCATGATAAAGAAGATTCAAAGAGAGTGAGATGCCAGCTCCTTTCATTCAGTCAGTAGCTTCAATCATTTCTGGACGTTTTTCAATGGCAAAAATCAATGAATATTGTAAATGCACAAACAGTAATTTCTCCGCATTGCAAGGTGCAATTCTGAAATTTTTTGCTTTTTCCTGCTCCTCTTAGCATGATAAAGAAGATTCAAAGAGAGTGAGATGCCAGCTCCTTTCATTCAGTCAGTAGCTTCAATCATTTCTGGACGTTTTTCAATGGCAAAAATCAATGAATATTGTAAATGCACAAACAGTAATTTCTCCGCATTGCAAGGTGCAATTCTGAAATTTTTTGCTTTTTCCTGCTCCTCTTAGCATGATAAAGAAGATTCAAAGAGAGTGAGATGCCAGCTCCTTTCATTCAGTCAGTAGCTTCAATCATTTCTGGTATATGAATAACATGATGTTTTTCAATGGCAAAAATCAATGAATATTGTAAATGCACAAACAGTAATTTCTCCGCATTGCAAGGTGCAATTCTGAAATTTTTTGCTTTTTCCTGCTCCTCTTAGCATGATAAAGAAGATTCAAAGAGAGTGAGATGCCAGCTCCTTTCATTCAGTCAGTAGCTTCAATCATTTCTGGACGTTTTTCAATGGCAAAAATCAATGAATATTGTAAATGCACAAACAGTAATTTCTCCGCATTGCAAGATGCAATTCTGAAATTTTTTGCTTTTTCCTGCTCCTCTTAGCATGATAAAGAAGATTCAAAGAGAGTGAGATGCCAGCTCCTTTCATTCAGTCAGTAGCTTCAGTCATTTCTGGACGTTTTTCAATGCAAAAATCAATGAATATTGTAAATGCACAAACAGTAATTTCTCCGCATTGCAAGGTGCAATTCTGAAATTTTTTGCTTTTTCCTGCTCCTCAGCATGATAAAGAAGATTCAAAGAGAGTGAGATGCCAGCTCCTTTCATTCAGTCAGTAGCTTCAATCATTTCTGGTATATGAATAACATGATGTTTTTCAATGGCAAAAATCAATGAATATTGTAAATGCACAAACAGTAATTTCTCCGCATTGCAAGGTGCAATTCTGAAATTTTTTGCTTTTTCCTGCTCCTCTTAGCATGATAAAGAAGATTCAAAGAGAGTGAGATGCCAGCTCCTTTCATTCAGTCAGTAGCTTCAATCATTTCTGGATGTTTTTCAATGGCAAAAATCAATGAATATTGTAAATGCACAAACAGTAATTTCTCCGCATTGCAAGGTGCAATTCTGAAATTTCTTACATTTTCCTGCTCCTCTTAGCATGATAAAGAAGATTCAAAGAGAATGAGATGCCAGCTCCTTTCATTCAGTCAGTAGCTTCAATCATTTCTGGACGTTTTTCAATGGCAAAAATCAATGAATATTGTAAATGCACAAACAGTAATTTCTCCGCATTGCAAGGTGCAATTCTGAAATTTTTTGCTTTTTCCTGCTCCTCTTAGCATGATAAAGAAGATTCAAAGAGAGTGAGATGCCAGCTCCTTTCATTCAGTCAGTAGCTTCAAACATTTCTGGTATATGAATAACATGATGTTTTTCAATGGCAAAAATCAATGAATATTGTAAATGCACAAACAGTAATTTCTCCGCATTGCAAGGTGCAATTCTGAAATTTTTTGCTTTTTCCTGCTCCTCTTAGCATGATAAAGAAGATTCAAAGAGAGTGAGATGCCAGCTCCTTTCATTCAGTCAGTAGCTTCAATCATTTCTGGACGTTTTTCAATGGCAAAAATCAATGAATATTGTAAATGCACAAACAGTAATTTCTCCGCATTGCAAGGTGCAATTCTGAAATTTTTTGCTTTTTCCTGCTCCTCTTAGCATGATAAAGAAGATTCAAAGAGAGTGAGATGCCAGCTTCTTTCATTCAGTCAGTAGCTTCAAACATTTCTGGGATATGAATAACATGATGTTTTTCAATGGCAAAAATTAATGAATATTGTAAATGCACAAACAGTAATTTCTCCGCATTGCAAGGTGCAATTCTGAAATTTTTTGCTTTTTCCTGCTCCTCTTAGCATGATAAAGAAGATTCAAAGAGAGTGAGATGCCAGCTCCTTTCATTCAGTCAGTAGCTTCAATCATTTCTGGACGTTTTTCAATGGCAAAAATCAATGAATATTGTAAATGCACAAACAGTAATTTCTCCGCATTGCAAGGTGCAATTCTGAAATTTTTTGCTTTTTCCTGCTCCTCTTAGCATGATAAAGAAGATTCAAAGAGAGTGAGATGCCAGCTCCTTTCATTCAGTCAGTAGCTTCAATCATTTCTGGATGTTTTTCAATGGCAAAAATCAATGAATATTGTAAATGCACAAACAGTAATTTCTCCGCATTGCAAGGTGCAATTCTGAAATTTTTTGCTTTTTCCTGCTCCTCTTAGCATGATAAAGAAGATTCAAAGAGAGTGAGATGCCAGCTCCTTTCATTCAGTCAGTAGCTTCAATCATTTCTGGTATATGAATAACATGATGTTTTTCAATGGCAAAAATCAATGAATATTGTAAATGCACAAAAAGTAATTTCTCCGCATTGCAAGTTGCAATTCTGAAATTTTTTGCTTTTTCCTGCTCCTCTTAGCATGATAAAGAAGATTCAAAGAGAGTGAGATTCCAGCTCCTTTCATTCAGTCAGTAGCTTCAATCATTTCTGGACGTTTTTCAATGGCAAAAGTCAATGAATATTGTAAATGCACAAACAGTAATTTCTCCGCATTGCAAGGTGCAATTCTGAAATTTTTTGCTTTTTCCTGCTCCTCTTAGCATGATAAAGAAGATTCAAAGAGAGTGAGATGCCAGCTCCTTTCATTCAGTCAGTAGCTTCAATCATTTCTGGACGTTTTTCAATGGCAAAAATCAATGAATATTGTAAATGCACAAACAGTAATTTCTCCGCATTGCAAGATGCAATTCTGAAATTTTTTGCTTTTTCCTGCTCCTCTTAGCATGATAAAGAAGATTCAAAGAGAGTGAGATGCCAGCTCCTTTCATTCAGTCAGTAGCTTCAATCATTTCTGGACGTTTTTCAATGGCAAAAATCAATGAATATTGTAAATGCACAAACAGTAATTTCTCCGCATTGCAAGGTGCAATTCTGAAATTTTTTGCTTTTTCCTGCTCCTCTTAGCATGATAAAGAAGATTCAAAGAGAGTGAGATGCCAGCTCCTTTCATTCAGTCAGTAGCTTCAATCATTTCTGGTATATGAATAACATGATGTTTTTCAATGGCAAAAATCAATGAATATTGTAAATGCACAAACAGTAATTTCTCCGCATTGCAAGGTGCAATTCTGAAATTTTTTGCTTTTTCCTGCTCCTCTTAGCATGATAAAGAAGATTCAAAGAGAGTGAGATGCCAGCTCCTTTCATTCAGTCAGTAGCTTCAATCATTTCTGGACGTTTTTCAATGGCAAAAATCAATGAATATTGTAAATGCACAAACTGTAATTTCTCCGCATTGCAAGGTGCAATTCTGAAATTTTTTGCTTTTTCCTGCTCCTCTTAGCATGATAAAGAAGATTCAAAGAGAGTGAGATGCCAGCTCCTTTCATTCAGTCAGTAGCTTCAGTCATTTCTGGACGTTTTTCAATGGCAAAAATCAATGAATATTGTAAATGCACAAACAGTAATTTCTCCGCATTGCAAGGTGCAATTCTGAAATTTTTTGCTTTTTCCTGCTCCTCTTAGCATGGTAAAGAAGATTCAAAGAGAGTGAGATGCCAGCTCCTTTCATTCAGTCAGTAGCTTCAATCATTTCTGGTATATGAATAACATGATGTTTTTCAATGGCAAAAATCAATGAATATTGTAAATGCACAAACAGTAATTTCTCCGCATTGCAAGGTGCAATTCTGAAATTTTTTGCTTTTTCCTGCTCCTCTTAGCATGATAAAGAAGATTCAAAGAGAGTGAGATGCCAGCTCCTTTCATTCAGTCAGTAGCTTCAATCATTTCTGGACGTTTTTCAATGGCAAAAATCAATGAATATTGTAAATGCACAAACAGTAATTTCTCCGCATTGCAAGGTGCAATTCTGAAATTTTTTGCTTTTTCCTGCTCCTCTTAGCATGATAAAGAAGATTCAAAGAGAGTGAGATGCCAGCTCCTTTCATTCAGTCAGTAGCTTCAATCATTTCTGGTATATGAATAACATGATGTTTTTCAATGGCAAAAATCAATGAATATTGTAAATGCACAAACAGTAATTTCTCCGCATTGCAAGTTGCAATTCTGAAATTTTTTGCTTTTTCCTGCTCCTCTTAGCATGATAAAGAAGATTCAAAGAGAGTGAGATTCCAGCTCCTTTCATTCAGTCAGTAGCTTCAATCATTTCTGGACGTTTTTCAATGGCAAAAATCAATGAATATTGTAAATGCACAAACAGTAATTTCTCCGCATTGCAAGGTGCAATTCTGAAATTTTTTGCTTTTTCCTGCTCCTCTTAGCATGATAAAGAAGATTCAAAGAGAGTGAGATGCCAGCTCCTTTCATTCAGTCAGTAGCTTCAATCATTTCTGGACGTTTTTCAATGGCAAAAATCAATGAATATTGTAAATGCACAAACAGTAATTTCTCCGCATTGCAAGATGCAATTCTGAAATTTTTTGCTTTTTCCTGCTCCTCTTAGCATGATAAAGAAGATTCAAAGAGAGTGAGATGCCAGCTCCTTTCATTCAGTCAGCAGCTTCAATCATTTCTGGACGTTTTTCAATGGCAAAAATCAATGAATATTGTAAATGCACAAACAGTAATTTCTCCGCATTGCAAGGTGCAATTCTGAAATTTTTTGCTTTTTCCTGCTCCTCTTAGCATGATAAAGAAGATTCAAAGAGAGTGAGATGCCAGCTCCTTTCATTCAGTCAGTAGCTTCAATCATTTCTGGTATATGAATAACATGATGTTTTTCAATGGCAAAAATCAATGAATATTGTAAATGCACAAACAGTAATTTCTCCGCATTGCAAGGTGCAATTCTGAAATTTTTTGCTTTTTCCTGCTCCTCTTAGCATGATAAAGAAGATTCAAAGAGAGTGAGATGCCAGCTCCTTTCATTCAGTCAGTAGCTTCAATCATTTCCGGACGTTTTTCAATGGCAAAAATCAATGAATATTGTAAATGCACAAACTGTAATTTCTCCGCATTGCAAGGTGCAATTCTGAAATTTTTTGCTTTTTCCTGCTCCTCTTAGCATGATAAAGAAGATTCAAAGAGAGTGAGATGCCAGCTCCTTTCATTCAGTCAGTAGCTTCAGTCATTTCTGGACGTTTTTCAATGGCAAAAATCAATGAATATTGTAAATGCACAAACAGTAATTTCTCCGCATTGCAAGGTGCAATTCTGAAATTTTTTGCTTTTTCCTGCTCCTCTTAGCATGATAAAGAAGATTCAAAGAGAGTGAGATGCCAGCTCCTTTCATTCAGTCAGTAGCTTCAAACATTTCTGGTATAAACATTTCTGGACGTTTTTCAATGGCAAAAATCAATGAATATTGTAAAAGCACAAACAGTAATATCTCCACATTGCAAGGTGCAATTCTGAAATTTTTTGCTTTTTCCTGCTAATCCTAGCATGATAAAGAAGATTCAAATAGAGTGAGATGCCAGCTCCTTTCATTCAGTCAGTAGCTTCAAACATTTCTGGACGTTTTTCAATGGCAAAATTCAATGAATATTGTAAATGCACAAACAGTAATATCTCCACATTGCCAGGTGCAATTCTGAAATTTTTTGCTTTTTCCTGCTAATCCTAGCATGATAAAGAAGATTCAAAGAGAGTGAGATGCCAGCTCCATTCATTCAGTCAGTAGCTTCAATCATTTCTGGACGTTTTTCAATGGCAAAAATCAATGAATATTGTAAATGCACAAACAGTAATTTCTCCGCATTGCAAGGTGCAATTCTGAAATTTTTTGCTTTTTCCTGCTCCTCTTAGCATGATAAAGAAGATTCAAAGAGAGTGAGATGCCAGCTCCTTTCATTCAGTCAGTAGCTTCAATCATTTCTGGACGTTTTTCAATGGCAAAAATCAATGAATATTGTAAATGCACAAACAGTAATTTCTCCGCATTGCAAGGTGCAATTCTGAAATTTTTTGCTTTTTCCTGCTCCTCTTAGCATGATAAAGAAGATTCAAAGAGAGTGAGATGCCAGCTCCTTTCATTCAGTCAGTAGCTTCAATCATTTCTGGTATATGAATAACATGATGTTTTTCAATGGCAAAAATCAATGAATATTGTAAATGCACAAACAGTAATTTCTCCGCATTGCAAGGTGCAATTCTGAAATTTTTTGCTTTTTCCTGCTCCTCTTAGCATGATAAAGAAGATTCAAAGAGAGTGAGATGCCAGCTCCTTTCATTCAGTCAGTAGCTTCAATCATTTCTGGACGTTTTTCAATGGCAAAAATCAATGAATATTGTAAATGCACAAACAGTAATTTCTCCGCATTGCAAGATGCAATTCTGAAATTTTTTGGTTTTTCCTGCTCCTCTTAGCATGATAAAGAAGATTCAAAGAGAGTGAGATGCCAGCTCCTTTCATTCAGTCAGTAGCTTCAGTCATTTCTGGACGTTTTTCAATGGCAAAAATCAATGAATATTGTAAATGCACAAACAGTAATTTCTCCGCATTGCAAGGTGCAATTCTGAAATTTTTTGCTTTTTCCTGCTCCTCTTAGCATGATAAAGAAGATTCAAAGAGAGTGAGATGCCAGCTCCTTTCTTTCAGTCAGTAGCTTCAAACATTTCTGGTATAAACATTTCTGGACGTTTTTCAATGGCAAAAATCAATGAATATTGTAAATGCACAAACAGTAATATCTCCACATTGCAAGGTGCAATGCTGAAATTTTTTGCTTTTTCCTGCTAATCCTAGCATGATAAAGAAGATTCAAATAGAGTGAGATGCCAGCTCCTTTCATTCAGTCAGTAGCTTCAAACATTTCTGGACGTTTTTCATTGGCAAAAATCAATGAATATTGTAAATGCACAAACAGTAATATCTCCACATTGCAAGGTGCAATTCTGAAATTTTTTGCTTTTTCCTGCTAATCCTAGCATGATAAAGAAGATTCAAAGAGAGTGAGATGTCAGCTCCTTTCATTCAGTCAGTAGCTTCAAACATTTCTGGTATATGAATAACATGATGTTTTTCAATGGCAAAAATCAATGAATATTGTAAATGCACAAACAGTAATATCTCCACATTGCAAGGTGCAATTCTGAAATTTTTTGCTTTTTCCTGCTAATCCTAGCATGATAAAGAAGATTCAAAGAGAGTGAGATGCCAGCTCCTTTCATTCAGTCAGTAGCTTCAAACATTTCTGGACGTTTTTCAATGGCAAAAATCAATGAATATTGTAAATGCACAAACAGTAATATCTCCACATTGCAAGGTGCAATTCTGAAATTTTTTGCTTTTTCCTGCTACTCCTAGCATGATAAAGAAGATTCAAAGAGAGTGAGATGCCAGCTCCTTTCATTCAGTCAGTAGCTTCAATCATTTCTGGACGTTTTTCAATGGCAAAAATCAATGAATATTGTAAATGCACAAACAGTAATTTCTCCGCATTGCAAGGTGCAATTCTGAATTTTTTTGCTTTTTCCTGCTCCTCTTAGCATGGTAAAGAAGATTCAAAGAGAGTGAGATGCCAGCTCCTTTCATTCAGTCAGTAGCTTCAGTCATTTCTGGACGTTTTTCAATGGCAAAAATCAATGAATATTGTAAATGCACAAAAAGTAATTTCTCCGCATTGCAAGGTGCAATTCTGAAATTTTTTGCTTTTTCCTGCTCCTCTTAGCATGATAAAGAAGATTCAAAGAGAGTGAGATGCCAGCTCCTTTCATTCAGTCAGTAGCTTCAAACATTTCTGGTATAAACATTTCTGGACGTTTTTCAATGGCAAAAATCAATGAATATTGTAAATGCACAAACAGTAATATCTCCACATTGCAAGGTGCAATTCTGAAATTTTTTGCTTTTTCCTGCTAATCCTAGCATGATAAAGAAGATTCAAATAGAGTGAGATGCCAGCTCCTTTCATTCAGTCAGTAGCTTCAAACATTTCTGGACGTTTTTCAATGGCAAAATTCAATGAATATTGTAAATGCACAAACAGTAATATCTCCACATTGCAAGGTGCAATTCTGAAATTTTTTGCTTTTTCCTGCTCCTCTTAGCATGATAAAGAAGATTCAAAGAGAGTGAGATGCCAGCTCCTTTCATTCAGTCAGTAGCTTCAATCATTTCTGGTATATGAATAACATGATGTTTTTCAATGGCAAAAATCAATGAATATTGTAAATGCACAAACAGTAATTTCTCCGCATTGCAAGGTGCAATTCTGAAATTTTTTGCTTTTTCCTGCTCCTCTTAGCATGATAAAGAAGATTCAAAGAGAGTGAGATGCCAGCTCCTTTCATTCAGTCAGTAGCTTCAATCATTTCCGGACGTTTTTCAATGGCAAAAATCAATGAATATTGTAAATGCACAAACTGTAATTTCTCCGCATTGCAAGGTGCAATTCTGAAATTTTTTGCTTTTTCCTGCTCCTCTTAGCATGATAAAGAAGATTCAAAGAGAGTGAGATGCCAGCTCCTTTCATTCAGTCAGTAGCTTCAGTCATTTCTGGACGTTTTTCAATGGCAAAAATCAATGAATATTGTAAATGCACAAACAGTAATTTCTCCGCATTGCAAGGTGCAATTCTGAAATTTTTTGCTTTTTCCTTCTCCTCTTAGCATGATAAAGAAGATTCAAAGAGAGTGAGATGCCAGCTCCTTTCATTCAGTCAGTAGCTTCAAACATTTCTGGTATAAACATTTCTGGACGTTTTTCAATGGCAAAAATCAATGAATATTGTAAAAGCACAAACAGTAATATCTCCACATTGCAAGGTGCAATTCTGAAATTTTTTGCTTTTTCCTGCTAATCCTAGCATGATAAAGAAGATTCAAATAGAGTGAGATGCCAGCTCCTTTCATTCAGTCAGTAGCTTCAAACATTTCTGGACGTTTTTCAATGGCAAAATTCAATGAATATTGTAAATGCACAAACAGTAATATCTCCACATTGCCAGGTGCAATTCTGAAATTTTTTGCTTTTTCCTGCTAATCCTAGCATGATAAAGAAGATTCAAAGAGAGTGAGATGCCAGCTCCTTTCATTCAGTCAGTAGCTTCAATCATTTCTGGACGTTTTTCAATGGCAAAAATCAATGAATATTGTAAATGCACAAACAGTAATTTCTCCGCATTGCAAGGTGCAATTCTGAAATTTTTTGCTTTTTCCTGCTCCTCTTAGCATGATAAAGAAGATTCAAAGAGAGTGAGATGCCAGCTCCTTTCATTCAGTCAGTAGCTTCAATCATTTCTGGACGTTTTTCAATGGCAAAAATCAATGAATATTGTAAATGCACAAACAGTAATTTCTCCGCATTGCAAGGTGCAATTCTGAAATTTTTTGCTTTTTCCTGCTCCTCTTAGCATGATAAAGAAGATTCAAAGAGAGTGAGATGCCAGCTCCTTTCATTCAGTCAGTAGCTTCAATCATTTCTGGTATATGAATAACATGATGTTTTTCAATGGCAAAAATCAATGAATATTGTAAATGCACAAACAGTAATTTCTCCGCATTGCAAGGTGCAATTCTGAAATTTTTTGCTTTTTCCTGCTCCTCTTAGCATGATAAAGAAGACTCAAAGAGAGTGAGATGCCAGCTCCTTTCATTCAGTCAGTAGCTTCAATCATTTCTGGACGTTTTTCAATGGCAAAAATCAATGAATATTGTAAATGCACAAACAGTAATTTCTCCGCATTGCAAGATGCAATTCTGAAATTTTTTGGTTTTTCCTGCTCCTCTTAGCATGATAAAGAAGATTCAAAGAGAGTGAGATGCCAGCTCCTTTCATTCAGTCAGTAGCTTCAGTCATTTCTGGACGTTTTTCAATGGCAAAAATCAATGAATATTGTAAATGCACAAACAGTAATTTCTCCGCATTGCAAGGTGCAATTCTGAAATTTTTTGCTTTTTCCTGCTCCTCTTAGCATGATAAAGAAGATTCAAAGAGAGTGAGATGCCAGCTCCTTTCTTTCAGTCAGTAGCTTCAAACATTTCTGGTATAAACATTTCTGGACGTTTTTCAATGGCAAAAATCAATGAATATTGTAAATGCACAAACAGTAATATCTCCACATTGCAAGGTGCAATGCTGAAATTTTTTGCTTTTTCCTGCTAATCCTAGCATGATAAAGAAGATTCAAATAGAGTGAGATGCCAGCTCCTTTCATTCAGTCAGTAGCTTCAAACATTTCTGGACGTTTTTCATTGGCAAAAATCAATGAATATTGTAAATGCACAAACAGTAATATCTCCACATTGCAAGGTGCAATTCTGAAATTTTTTGCTTTTTCCTGCTAATCCTAGCATGATAAAGAAGATTCAAAGAGAGTGAGATGTCAGCTCCTTTCATTCAGTCAGTAGCTTCAAACATTTCTGGTATATGAATAACATGATGTTTTTCAATGGCAAAAATCAATGAATATTGTAAATGCACAAACAGTAATATCTCCACATTGCAAGGTGCAATTCTGAAATTTTTTGCTTTTTCCTGCTAATCCTAGCATGATAAAGAAGATTCAAAGAGAGTGAGATGCCAGCTCCTTTCATTCAGTCAGTAGCTTCAAACATTTCTGGACGTTTTTCAATGGCAAAAATCAATGAATATTGTAAATGCACAAACAGTAATATCTCCACATTGCAAGGTGCAATTCTGAAATTTTTTGCTTTTTCCTGCTACTCCTAGCATGATAAAGAAGATTCAAAGAGAGTGAGATGCCAGCTCTTTTCATTCAGTCAGTAGCTTCAATCATTTCTGGACGTTTTTCAATGGCAAAAATCAATGAATATTGTAAATGCACAAACAGTAATTTCTCCGCATTGCAAGGTGCAATTCTGAATTTTTTTGCTTTTTCCTGCTCCTCTTAGCATGGTAAAGAAGATTCAAAGAGAGTGAGATGCCAGCTCCTTTCATTCAGTCAGTAGCTTCAGTCATTTCTGGACGTTTTTCAATGGCAAAAATCAATGAATATTGTAAATGCACAAAAAGTAATTTCTCCGCATTGCAAGGTGCAATTCTGAAATTTTTTGCTTTTTCCTGCTCCTCTTAGCATGATAAAGAAGATTCAAAGAGAGTGAGATGCCAGCTCCTTTCATTCAGTCAGTAGCTTCAAACATTTCTGGTATAAACATTTCTGGACGTTTTTCAATGGCAAAAATCAATGAATATTGTAAATGCACAAACAGTAATATCTCCACATTGCAAGGTGCAATTCTGAAATTTTTTGCTTTTTCCTGCTAATCCTAGCATGATAAAGAAGATTCAAATAGAGTGAGATGCCAGCTCCTTTCATTCAGTCAGTAGCTTCAAACATTTCTGGACGTTTTTCAATGGCAAAATTCAATGAATATTGTAAATGCACAAACAGTAATATCTCCACATTGCAAGGTGCAATTCTGAAATTTTTTGCTTTTTCCTGCTAATCCTAGCATGATAAAGAAGATTCAAAGAGAGTGAGATGCCAGCTCCTTTCATTCAGTCAGTAGCTTCAATCATTTCTGGACGTTTTTCAATGGCAAAAATCAATGAATATTGTAAATGCACAAACAGTAATTTCTCCGCATTGCAAGGTGCAATTCTGAAATTTTTTGCTTTTTCCTGCTCCTCTTAGCATGATAAAGAAGATTCAAAGAGAGTGAGATGCCAGCTCCTTTCATTCAGTCAGTAGCTTCAATCATTTCTGGATGTTTTTCAATGGCAAAAATCAATGAATATTGTAAATGCACAAACAGTAATTTCTCCGCATTGCAAGGTGCAATTCTGAAATTTTTTGCTTTTTCCTGCTCCTCTTAGCATGATAAAGAAGATTCAAAGAGAGTGAGATGCCAGCTCCTTTCATTCAGTCAGTAGCTTCAATCATTTCTGGTATATGAATAACATGATGTTTTTCAATGGCAAAAATCAATGAATATTGTAAATGCACAAACAGTAATTTCTCCGCATTGCAAGGTGCAATTCTGAAATTTTTTGCTTTTTCCTGCTCCTCTTAGCATGATAAAGAAGATTCAAAGAGAGTGAGATGCCAGCTCCTTTCATTCAGTCAGTAGCTTCAATCATTTCTGGACGTTTTTCAATGGCAAAAATCAATGAATATTGTAAATGCACAAACAGTAATTTCTCCGCATTGCAAGATGCAATTCTGAAATTTTTTGCTTTTTCCTGCTCCTCTTAGCATGATAAAGAAGATTCAAAGAGAGTGAGATGCCAGCTCCTTTCATTCAGTCAGTAGCTTCAGTCATTTCTGGACGTTTTTCAATGGCAAAAATCAATGAATATTGTAAATGCACAAACAGTAATTTCTCCGCATTGCAAAGTGCAATTCTGAAATTTTTTGCTTTTTCCTGCTCCTCTTAGCATGATAAAGAAGATTCAAAGAGAGTGAGATGCCAGCTCCTTTCATTCAGTCAGTAGCTTCAAACATTTCTGGTATAAACATTTCTGGATGTTTTTCAATGGCAAAAATCAATGAATATTGTAAATGCACAAACAGTAATATCTCCACATTGCAAGGTGCAATGCTGAAATTTTTTGCTTTTTCCTGCTAATCCTAGGATGATAAAGAAGATTCAAATAGAGTGAGATGCCAGCTCCTTTCATTCAGTCAGTAGCTTCAAACATTTCTGGACATTTTTCAATGGCAAAAATCAATGAATATTGTAAATGCACAAACAGTAATATCTCCACATTGCAAGGTGCAATTCTGAAATTTTTTGCCTTTTCCTGCTAATCCTAGCATGATAAAGAAGATTCAAAGAGAGTGAGATGTCAGCTCCTTTCATTCAGTCAGTAGCTTCAAACATTTCTGGTATATGAATAACATGATGTTTTTCAATGGCAAAAATCAATGAATATTGTAAATGCACAAACAGTAATATCTCCACATTGCAAGGTGCAATTCTGAAATTTTTTGCTTTTTCCTGCTACTCCTAGCATGATAAAGAAGATTCAAAGAGAGTGAGATGCCAGCTCCTTTCATTCAGTCAGTAGCTTCAAACATTTCTGGACGTTTTTCAATGGCAAAATTCAATGAATATTGTAAATGCACAAACAGTAATATCTCCACATTGCAAGGTGCAATTCTGAAATTTTTTGCTTTTTCCTGCTAATCCTAGCATGATAAAGAAGATTCAAAGAGAGTGAGATGCCAGCTCCTTTCATTCAGTCAGTAGCTTCAAACATTTCTGGACGTTTTTCAATGGCAAAAATCAATGAATATTGTAAATGCACAAACAGTAATTTCTCCGCATTGCAAGGTGCAATTCTGAAATTTTTTGCTTTTTCCTGCTCCTCTTAGCATGATAAAGAAGATTCAAAGAGAGTGAGATGCCAGCTCCTTTCATTCAGTCAGTAGCTTCAATCATTTCTGGTATATGAATAACATGATGTTTTTCAATGGCAAAAATCAATGAATATTGTAAATGCACAAACAGTAATTTCTCCGCATTGCAAGGTGCAATTCTGAAATTTTTTGCTTTTTCCTGCTCCTCTTAGCATGATAAAGAAGATTCAAAGAGAGTGAGATGCCAGCTCCTTTCATTCAGTCAGTAGCTTCAATCATTTCTGGACGTTTTTCAATGGCAAAAATCAATGAATATTGTAAATGCACAAACAGTAATTTCTCCGCATTGCAAGGTGCAATTCTGAAATTTTTTGCTTTTTCCTGCTCCTCTTAGCATGATAAACAAGATTCAAAGAGAGTGAGATGCCAGCTCCTTTCATTCAGTCAGTAGCTTCAATCATTTCTGGACGTTTTTCAATGGCAAAAATCAATGAATATTGTAAATGCACAAACAGTAATTTCTCCGCATTGCAAGGTGCAATTCTGAAATTTTTTGCTTTTTCCTGCTCCTCTTAGCATGATAAAGAAGATTCAAAGAGAGTGAGATGCCAGCTCCTTTCATTCAGTCAGTAGCTTCAAACATTTCTGGTATATGAATAACATGATGTTTTTCAATGGCAAAAATCAATGAATATGGTAAATACACAAACAGTAATTTCTCCGCATTGCAAGGTGCAAGTCTGAAATTTTTTGCTTTTTCCTGCTCCTCTTAGCATGATAAAGAAGATTCAAAGAGAGTGAGATGCCAGCTACTTTCATTCAGTCAGTAGCTTCAATCATTTCTGGACGTTTTTCAATGGTAAAAATCAATGAATATTGTAAATGCACAAACAGTAATTTCTCCACATTGCAAGGTGCAATTCTGAAATTTTTTGCTTTTTCCTGCTCCTCTTAGCATGATAAAGAAGATTCAAAGAGAGTGAGATGCCAGCTCCTTTCATTCAGTCAGTAGCTTCAAACATTTCTGGTATATGAATAACATGATGTTTTTCAATGGCAAAAATCAATGAATATTGTAAATGCACAAACAGTAATTTCTCTGGATTGCAAGGTGCAATTCTGAAATTTTTTGCTTTTTCCTGCTCCTCTTAGCATGATAAAGAAGATTCAAAGAGAGTGAGATGCCAGCTACTTTCATTCAGTCAGTAGCTTCAATCATTTCTGGACGTTTTTCAATGGTAAAAATCAATGAATATTGTAAATGCACAAACAGTAATTTCTCCACATTGCAAGGTGCAATTCTGAAATTTTTTGCTTTTTCCTGCTCCTCTTAGCATGATAAAGAAGATTCAAAGAGAGTGAGATGCCAGCTCCTTTCATTCAGTCAGTAGCTTCAAACATTTCTGGTATATGAATAACATGATGTTTTTCAATGGCAAAAATCAATGAATATTGTAAATGCACAAACAGTAATTTCTCCGCATTGCAAGGTGCAATTCTGAAATTTTTTGCTTTTTCCTGCTCCACTTAGCATGATAAAGAAGATTCAAAGAGAGTGAGATGCCAGCTCCTTTCATTCAGTCAGTAGCTTCAATCATTTCTGGACGTTTTTCAATGGCAAAAATCAATGAATATTGTAAATGCACAAACAGTAATTTCTCCGCATTGCAAGGTGCAATTCTGAAATTTTTTGCTTTTTCCTGCTCCTCTTAGCATGACAAAGAAGATTCAAAGAGAGTAAGATGCCAGCTCCTTTCATTCAGTCAGTAGCTTCTATCATTTCTGGTATATGAATAACATGATGTTTTTCAATGGCAAAAATCAATGAATATTGTAAATGCACAAACAGTAATTTCTCCGCATTGCAAGGTGCAATTCTGAAATTTTTTGCTTTTTCCTGCTCCTCTTAGCATGATAAAGAAGATTCAAAGAGAGTGAGATGCCAGCTCCTTTCATTCAGTCAGTAGCTTCAATCATTTCTGGACGTTTTTCAATGGCAAAAATCAATGAATATTGTAAATGCACAAACAGTAATTTCTCCGCATTGCAAGGTGCAATTCTGAAATTTTTTGCTTTTTCCTGCTCCTCTTAGCATGATAAAGAAGATTCAAAGAGAGTGAGATGCCAGCTCCTTTCATTCAGTCAGTAGCTTCAATCATTTCTGGATGTTTTTTAATGGCAAAAATCAATGAATATTGTAAATGCACAAACTGTAATTTCTCCGCATTGCAAGGTGCAATTCTGAAATTTTTTGCTTTTTCCTGCTCCTCTTAGCATGATAAAGAAGATTCAAAGAGAGTGAGATGCCAGCTCCTTTCATTCAGTCAGTAGCTTCAATCATTTCTGGACGTTTTTCAATGGCAAAAATCAATGAATATTGTAAATGCACAAACAGTAATTTCTCCGCATTGCAAGGTGCAATTCTGAAATTTTTTGCTTTTTCCTGCTCCTCTTAGCATGATAAAGAAGATTCAAAGAGAGTGAGATGCCAGCTCCTTTCATTCAGTCAGTACCTTCAATCATTTCTGGATGTTTTTCAATGGCAAAAATCAATGAATATTGTAAATGCACAAACAGTAATTTCTCCGCATTGCAAGGTGCAATTCTGAAATTTTTTGCTTTTTCCCGCTCCTCTTAGCATGATAAAGAAGATTCAAAGAGAGTGAGGTGCCAGCTCCTTTCATTCAGTCAGTAGCTTCAAACATTTCTGGTATATGAATAACATGTTTTTCAATGGCAAAAATCATTGAATATTGTAAATGCACAAACAGTAATTTCTCCGCATTGCAAGGTGCAATTCTGAAATTTTTTGATTTTTCCTGCTCCTCTTAGCATGATAAAGAAGATTCAAAGAGAGTGAGATGCCAGCTCCTTTCATTCAGTCAGTAGCTTCAATCATTTCTGGACGTTTTTCAATGGCAAAAATCAATGAATATTGTAAATGCACAAACAGTAATTTCTCCGCATTGCAAGGTGCAATTCTGAAATTTTTTGCTTTTTCCTGCTCCTCTTAGCATGATAAAGAAGATTCAAAGAGAGTGAGATGCCAGCTCCTTTCATTCAGTCAGTAGCTTCAATCATTTCTGGACGTTTTTCAATGGCAAAAATCAATGAATATTGTAAATGCACAAACAGTAATTTCTCCACATTGCAAGGTGCAATTCTGAAATTTTTTGCTTTTTCCTGCTCCTCTTAGCATGATAAAGAAGATTCAAAGAGAGTGAGATGCCAGCTCCTTTCATTCAGTCAGTAGCTTCAAACATTTCTGGTATATGAATAACATGATGTTTTTCAATGGCAAAAATCAATGAATATTGTAAATGCACAAACAGTAATTTCTCCGCATTGCAAGGTGCAAGTCTGAAATTTTTTGCTTTTTCCTGCTCCTCTTAGCATGATAAAGAAGATTCAAAGAGAGTGAGATGCCAGCTACTTTCATTCAGTCAGTAGCTTCAATCATTTCTGGACGTTTTTCAATGGTAAAAATCAATGAATATTGTAAATGCACAAACAGTAATTTCTCCACATTGCAAGGTGCAATTCTGAAATTTTTTGCTTTTTCCTGCTCCTCTTAGCATGATAAAGAAGATTCAAAGAGAGTGAGATGCCAGCTCCTTTCATTCAGTCAGTAGCTTCAAACATTTCTGGTATATGAATAACATGATGTTTTTCAATGGCAAAAATCAATGAATATTGTAAATGCACAAACAGTAATTTCTCCGCATTGCAAGGTGCAATTCTGAAATTTTTTGCTTTTTCCTGCTCCTCTTAGCACGATAAAGAAGATTCAAAGAGAGTGAGATGCCAGCTCCTTTCATTCAGTCAGTAGCTTCAAACATTTCTGGTATATGAATAACATGATGTTTTTCAATGGCAAAAATCAATGAATATTGTAAATGCACAAAGAGTAATTTCTCCGCATTGCAAGGTGCAATTCTGAAATTTTTTGCTTTTTCCTGCTCCTCTTAGCATGATAAAGAAGATTCAAAGAGAGTGAGATGCCAGCTCCTTTCATTCAGTCAGTAGCTTCAATCATTTCTGGACGTTTTTCAATGGCAAAAATCAATGAATATTGTAAATGCACAAACAGTAATTTCTCCGCATTGCAAGGTGCAATTCTGAAATTTTTTGCTTTTTCCTGCTCCTCTTAGCATGATAAAGAAGATTCAAAGAGAGTGAGATGCCAGCTCCTTTCATTCAGTCAGTAGCTTCAATCATTTCTGGACGTTTTTCAATGGCAAAAATCAATGAATATTGTAAATGCACAAACAGTAATTTCTCCGCATTGCAAGGTGCAATTCTGAAATTTTTTGCTTTTTCCTGCTCCTCTTAGCATGATAAAGAAGATTCAAAGAGAGTGAGATGCCAGCTCCTTTCATTCAGTCAGTAGCTTCAAACATTTCTGGTATATGAATAACATGATGTTTTTCAATGGCAAAAATCAATGAATATTGTAAATGCACAAACAGTAATTTCTCCGCATTGCAAGGTGCAATTCTGAAATTTTTTGCTTTTTCCTGCTCCTCTTAGCATGATAAAGAAGATTCAAAGAGAGTGAGATGCCAGCTCCTTTCATTCAGTCAGTAGCTTCAATCATTTCTGGACGTTTTTCAATGGCAAAAATCAATGAATATTGTAAATGCACAAACAGTAATTTCTCCGCATTGCAAGGTGCAATTCTGAAATTTTTTGCTTTTTCCTGCTCCTCTTAGCATGACAAAGAAGATTCAAAGAGAGTAAGATGCCAGCTCCTTTCATTCAGTCAGTAGCTTCAATCATTTCTGGTATATGAATAACATGATGTTTTTCAATGGCAAAAATCAATGAATATTGTAAATGCACAAACAGTAATTTCTCCGCATTGCAAGGTGCAATTCTGAAATTTTTTGCTTTTTCCTGCTCCTCTTAGCATGATAAAGAAGATTCAAAGAGAGTGAGATGCCAGCTCCTTTCATTCAGTCAGTAGCTTCAATCATTTCTGGACGTTTTTCAATGGCAAAAATCAATGAATATTGTAAATGCACAAACAGTAATTTCTCCGCATTGCAAGGTGCAATTCTGAAATTTTTTGCTTTTTCCTGCTCCTCTTAGCATGATAAAGAAGATTCAAAGAGAGTGAGATGCCAGCTCCTTTCATTCAGTCAGTAGCTTCAATCATTTCTGGACGTTTTTCAATGGCAAAAATCAATGAATATTGTAAATGCACAAACAGTAATTTCTCCGCATTGCAAGGTGCAATTCTGAAATTTTTTGCTTTTTCCTGCTCCTCTTAGCATGACAAAGAAGATTCAAAGAGAGTAAGATGCCAGCTCCTTTCATTCAGTCAGTAGCTTCTATCATTTCTGGTATATGAATAACATGATGTTTTTCAATGGCAAAAATCAATGAATATTGTAAATGCACAAACAGTAATTTCTCCGCATTGCAAGGTGCAATTCTGAAATTTTTTGCTTTTTCCTGCTCCTCTTAGCATGATAAAGAAGATTCAAAGAGAGTGAGATGCCAGCTCCTTTCATTCAGTCAGTAGCTTCAATCATTTCTGGACGTTTTTCAATGGCAAAAATCAATGAATATTGTAAATGCACAAACAGTAATTTCTCCGCATTGCAAGGTGCAATTCTGAAATTTTTTGCTTTTTCCTGCTCCTCTTAGCATGATAAAGAAGATTCAAAGAGAGTGAGATGCCAGCTCCTTTCATTCAGTCAGTAGCTTCAATCATTTCTGGATGTTTTTTAATGGCAAAAATCAATGAATATTGTAAATGCACAAACTGTAATTTCTCCGCATTGCAAGGTGCAATTCTGAAATTTTTTGCTTTTTCCTGCTCCTCTTAGCATGATAAAGAAGATTCAAAGAGAGTGAGATGCCAGCTCCTTTCATTCAGTCAGTAGCTTCAATCATTTCTGGACGTTTTTCAATGGCAAAAATCAATGAATATTGTAAATGCACAAACAGTAATTTCTCCGCATTGCAAGGTGCAATTCTGAAATTTTTTGCTTTTTCCTGCTCCTCTTAGCATGATAAAGAAGATTCAAAGAGAGTGAGATGCCAGCTCCTTTCATTCAGTCAGTACCTTCAATCATTTCTGGATGTTTTTCAATGGCAAAAATCAATGAATATTGTAAATGCACAAACAGTAATTTCTCCGCATTGCAAGGTGCAATTCTGAAATTTTTTGCTTTTTCCCGCTCCTCTTAGCATGATAAAGAAGATTCAAAGAGAGTGAGGTGCCAGCTCCTTTCATTCAGTCAGTAGCTTCAAACATTTCTGGTATATGAATAACATGTTTTTCAATGGCAAAAATCATTGAATATTGTAAATGCACAAACAGTAATTTCTCCGCATTGCAAGGTGCAATTCTGAAATTTTTTGATTTTTCCTGCTCCTCTTAGCATGATAAAGAAGATTCAAAGAGAGTGAGATGCCAGCTCCTTTCATTCAGTCAGTAGCTTCAATCATTTCTGGACGTTTTTCAATGGCAAAAATCAATGAATATTGTAAATGCACAAACAGTAATTTCTCCGCATTGCAAGGTGCAATTCTGAAATTTTTTGCTTTTTCCTGCTCCTCTTAGCATGATAAAGAAGATTCAAAGAGAGTGAGATGCCAGCTCCTTTCATTCAGTCAGTAGCTTCAATCATTTCTGGACGTTTTTCAATGACAAAAATCAATGAATATTGTAAATGCACAAACAGTAATTTCTCCACATTGCAAGGTGCAATTCTGAAATTTTTTGCTTTTTCCTGCTCCTCTTAGCATGATAAAGAAGATTCAAAGAGAGTGAGATGCCAGCTCCTTTCATTCAGTCAGTAGCTTCAAACATTTCTGGTATATGAATAACATGATGTTTTTCAATGGCAAAAATCAATGAATATTGTAAATGCACAAACAGTAATTTCTCCGCATTGCAAGGTGCAAGTCTGAAATTTTTTGCTTTTTCCTGCTCCTCTTAGCATGATAAAGAAGATTCAAAGAGAGTGAGATGCCAGCTACTTTCATTCAGTCAGTAGCTTCAATCATTTCTGGACGTTTTTCAATGGTAAAAATCAATGAATATTGTAAATGCACAAACAGTAATTTCTCCACATTGCAAGGTGCAATTCTGAAATTTTTTGCTTTTTCCTGCTCCTCTTAGCATGATAAAGAAGATTCAAAGAGAGTGAGATGCCAGCTCCTTTCATTCAGTCAGTAGCTTCAAACATTTCTGGTATATGAATAACATGATGTTTTTCAATGGCAAAAATCAATGAATATTGTAAATGCACAAACAGTAATTTCTCCGCATTGCAAGGTGCAATTCTGAAATTTTTTGCTTTTTCCTGCTCCTCTTAGCACGATAAAGAAGATTCAAAGAGAGTGAGATGCCAGCTCCTTTCATTCAGTCAGTAGCTTCAAACATTTCTGGTATATGAATAACATGATGTTTTTCAATGGCAAAAATCAATGAATATTGTAAATGCACAAAGAGTAATTTCTCCGCATTGCAAGGTGCAATTCTGAAATTTTTTGCTTTTTCCTGCTCCTCTTAGCATGATAAAGAAGATTCAAAGAGAGTGAGATGCCAGCTCCTTTCATTCAGTCAGTAGCTTCAATCATTTCTGGACGTTTTTCAATGGCAAAAATCAATGAATATTGTAAATGCACAAACAGTAATTTCTCCGCATTGCAAGGTGCAATTCTGAAATTTTTTGCTTTTTCCTGCTCCTCTTAGCATGATAAAGAAGATTCAAAGAGAGTGAGATGCCAGCTCCTTTCATTCAGTCAGTAGCTTCAATCATTTCTGGACGTTTTTCAATGGCAAAAATCAATGAATATTGTAAATGCACAAACAGTAATTTCTCCGCATTGCAAGGTGCAATTCTGAAATTTTTTGCTTTTTCCTGCTCCTCTTAGCATGATAAAGAAGATTCAAAGAGAGTGAGATGCCAGCTCCTTTCATTCAGTCAGTAGCTTCAAACATTTCTGGTATATGAATAACATGATGTTTTTCAATGGCAAAAATCAATGAATATTGTAAATGCACAAACAGTAATTTCTCCGCATTGCAAGGTGCAATTCTGAAATTTTTTGCTTTTTCCTGCTCCTCTTAGCATGATAAAGAAGATTCAAAGAGAGTGAGATGCCAGCTCCTTTCATTCAGTCAGTAGCTTCAATCATTTCTGGACGTTTTTCAATGGCAAAAATCAATGAATATTGTAAATGCACAAACAGTAATTTCTCCGCATTGCAAGGTGCAATTCTGAAATTTTTTGCTTTTTCCTGCTCCTCTTAGCATGATAAAGAAGATTCAAAGAGAGTGAGATGCCAGCTCCTTTCATTCAGTCAGTAGCTTCAATCATTTCTGGACGTTTTTCAATGGCAAAAATCAATGAATATTGTAAATGCACAAACAGTAATTTCTCCGCATTGCAAGGTGCAATTCTGAAATTTTTTGCTTTTTCCTGCTCCTCTTAGCATGACAAAGAAGATTCAAAGAGAGTAAGATGCCAGCTCCTTTCATTCAGTCAGTAGCTTCAATCATTTCTGGTATATGAATAACATGATGTTTTTCAATGGCAAAAATCAATGAATATTGTAAATGCACAAACAGTAATTTCTCCGCATTGCAAGGTGCAATTCTGAAATTTTTTGCTTTTTCCTGCTCCTCTTAGCATGATAAAGAAGATTCAAAGAGAGTGAGATGCCAGCTCCTTTCATTCAGTCAGTAGCTTCAATCATTTCTGGACGTTTTTCAATGGCAAAAATCAATGAATATTGTAAATGCACAAACAGTAATTTCTCCGCATTGCAAGGTGCAATTCTGAAATTTTTTGCTTTTTCCTGCTCCTCTTAGCATGATAAAGAAGATTCAAAGAGAGTGAGATGCCAGCTCCTTTCATTCAGTCAGTAGCTTCAATCATTTCTGGACGTTTTTCAATGGCAAAAATCAATGAATATTGTAAATGCACAAACAGTAATTTCTCCGCATTGCAAGGTGCAATTCTGAAATTTTTTGCTTTTTCCTGCTCCTCTTAGCATGATAAAGAAGATTCAAAGAGATTGAGATGCCAGCTCCTTTCATTCAGTCAGTAGCTTCAAACATTTCTGGTATATGAATAACATGATGTTTTTCAATGGCAAAAATCAATGAATATTGTAAAAGCACAAACAGTAATTTCTCCGCATTGCAAGGTGCAATTCTGAAATTTTTTGCTTTTTCCTGCTCCTCTTAGCATCATAAAGAAGATTCAAAGAGAGTGAGATGCCAGCTCCTTTCATTCAGTCAGTAGCTTCAATCATTTCTGGACGTTTTTCAATGGCAAAAATCAATGAATATTGTAAATGCACAAACAGTAATTTCTCCGCATTGCAAGGTGCAATTCTGAAATTTTTTGCTTTTTCCTGCTCCTCTTAGCATGATAAAGAAGATTCAAAGAGAGTGAGATGCCAGCTCCTTTCATTCAGTCAGTAGCTTCAATCATTTCTGGTATATGAATAACATGATGTTTTTCAATGGCAAAAATCAATGAATATTGTAAATGCACAAACAGTAATTTCTCCGCATTGCAAGTTGCAATTCTGAAATTTTTTGCTTTTTCCTGCTCCTCTTAGCATGATAAAGAAGATTCAAAGAGAGTGAGATGCCAGCTCCTTTCATTCAGTCAGTAGCTTCAATCATTTCTGGACGTTTTTCAATGGCAAAAATCAATGAATATTGTAAATGCACAAACAGTAATTTCTCCGCATTGCAAGGTGCAATTCTGAAATTTTTTGCTTTTTCCTGCTCCTCTTAGCATGATAAAGAAGATTCAAAGAGAGTGAGATGCCAGCTCCTTTCATTCAGTCAGTAGCTTCAATCATTTCTGGACGTTTTTCAATGGCAAAAATCAATGAATATTGTAAATGCACAAACAGTAATTTCTCCGCATTGCAAGGTGCAATTCTGAATTTTTTTGCTTTTTCCTGCTCCTCTTAGCATGATAAAGAAGATTCAAAGAGAGTGAGATGCCAGCTCCTTTCATTCAGTCAGTAGCTTCAAACATTTCTGGTATATGAATAACATGATGTTTTTCAATGGCAAAAATCAATGAATATTGTAAAAGCACAAACAGTAATTTCTCCGCATTGCAAGGTGCAATTCTGAAATTTTTTGCTTTTTCCTGCTCCTCTTAGCATGATAAAGAAGATTCAAAGAGAGTGAGATGCCAGCTCCTTTCATTCAGTCAGTAGCTTCAATCATTTCTGGACGTTTTTCAATGGCAAAAATCAATGAATATTGTAAATGCACAAACAGTAATTTCTCCGCATTGCAAGATGCAATTCTGAAATTTTTTGCTTTTTCCTGCTCCTCTTAGCATGATAAAGAAGATTCAAAGAGAGTGAGATGCCAGCTCCTTTCATTCAGTCAGTAGCTTCAATCCTTTCTGGACGTTTTTCAATGGCAAAAATCAATGAATATTGTAAATGCACAAACAGTAATTTCTCCGCATTGCAAGGTGCAATTCTGAAATTTTTTGCTTTTTCCTGCTCCTCTTAGCATGATAAAGAAGATTCAAAGAGAGTGAGATGCCAGCTCCTTTCATTCAGTCAGTAGCTTCAAACATTTCTGGTATATGAATAACATGATGTTTTTCAATGGCAAAAATCAATGAATATTGTAAAAGCACAAACAGTAATTTCTCCGCATTGCAAGGTGCAATTCTGAAATTTTTTGCTTTTTCCTGCTCCTCTTAGCATGATAAAGAAGATTCAAAGAGAGTGAGATGCCAGCTCCTTTCATTCAGTCAGTAGCTTCAATCATTTCTGGACGTTTTTCAATGGCAAAAATCAATGAATATTGTAAATGCACAAACAGTAATTTCTCCGCATTGCAAGGTGCAATTCTGAAATTTTTTGCTTTTTCCTGCTCCTCTTAGCATGATAAAGAAGATTCAAAGAGAGTGAGATGCCAGCTCCTTTCATTCAGTCAGTAGCTTCAATCATTTCTGGTATATGAATAACATGATGTTTTTCAATGGCAAAAATCAATGAATATTGTAAATGCACAAACAGTAATTTCTCCGCATTGCAAGTTGCAATTCTGAAATTTTTTGCTTTTTCCTGCTCCTCTTAGCATGATAAAGAAGATTCAAAGAGAGTGAGATGCCAGCTCCTTTCATTCAGTCAGTAGCTTCAATCATTTCTGGACGTTTTTCAATGGCAAAAATCAATGAATATTGTAAATGCACAAACAGTAATTTCTCCGCATTGCAAGGTGCAATTCTGAAATTTTTTGCTTTTTCCTGCTCCTCTTAGCATGATAAAGAAGATTCAAAGAGAGTGAGATGCCAGCTCCATTCATTCAGTCAGTAGCTTCAATCATTTCTGGACGTTTTTCAATGGCAAAAATCAATGAATATTGTAAATGCACAAACAGTAATTTCTCCGCATTGCAAGGTGCAATTCTGAAATTTTTTGCTTTTTCCTGCTCCTCTTAGCATGATAAAGAAGATTCAAAGAGAGTGAGATGCCAGCTCCTTTCATTCAGTCAGTAGCTTCAAACATTTCTGGTATATGAATAACATGATGTTTTTCAATGGCAAAAATCAATGAATATTGTAAAAGCACAAACAGTAATTTCTCCGCATTGCAAGGTGCAATTCTGAAATTTTTTGCTTTTTCCTGCTCCTCTTAGCATGATAAAGAAGATTCAAAGAGAGTGAGATGCCAGCTCCTTTCATTCAGTCAGTAGCTTCAATCATTTCTGGACGTTTTTCAATGGCAAAAATCAATGAATATTGTAAATGCACAAACAGTAATTTCTCCGCATTGCAAGGTGCAATTCTGAAATTTTTTGCTTTTTCCTGCTCCTCTTAGCATGATAAAGAAGATTCAAAGAGAGTGAGATGACAGCTCCTTTCATTCAGTCAGTAGCTTCAATCATTTCTGGTATATGAATAACATGATGTTTTTCAATGGCAAAAATCAATGAATATTGTAAATGCACAAACAGTAATTTCTCCACATTGCAAGGTGCAATTCTGAAATTTTTTGCTTTTTCCTGCTCCTCTTAGCATGATAAAGAAGATTCAAAGAGAGTGAGATGCCAGCTCCTTTCATTCAGTCAGTAGCTTCAATCATTTCTGGACGTTTTTCAATGGCAAAAATCAATGAATATTGTAAATGCACAAACAGTAATTTCTCCGCATTGCAAGGTGCAATTCTGAAATTTTTTGCTTTTCCTGCTCCTCTTAGCATGATAAAGAAGATTCAAAGAGAGCGAGATGCCAGCTCCTTTCATTCAGTCAGTAGCTTCAATCATTTCTGGTATATGAATAACATGATGTTTTTCAATGGCAAAAATCAATGAATATTGTAAATGCACAAACAGTAATTTCTCCGCATTGCAAGGTGCAATTCTGAAATTTTTTGCTTTTTCCTGCTCCTCTTAGCATGATAAAGAAGATTCAAAGAGAGTGAGATGCCAGCTCCTTTCATTCAGTCAGTAGCTTCAATCATTTCTGGACGTTTTTCAATGGCAAAAATCAATGAATATTGTAAATGCACAAACAGTAATTTCTCCGCATTGCAAGGTGCAATTCTGAAATTTTTTGCTTTTTCCTGCTCCTCTTAGCATGATAAAGAAGATTCAAAGAGAGTGAGATGCCAGCTCCTTTCATTCAGTCAGTAGCTTCAATCATTTCTGGACGTTTTTCAATGGCAAAAATCAATGAATATTGTAAATGCACAAACAGTAATTTCTCCGCATTGCAAGGTGCAATTCTGAAATTTTTTGCTTTTTCCTGCTCCTCTTAGCATGATAAAGAAGATTCAAAGAGAGTGAGATGCCAGCTCCTTTCATTCAGTCAGTAGCTTCAATCATTTCTGGTATATGAATAACATGATGTTTTTCAATGGCAAAAATCAATGAATATTGTAAATGCACAAACAGTAATTTCTCCGCATTGCAAGGTGCAATTCTGAAATTTTTTGCTTTTTCCTGCTCCTCTTAGCATGATAAAGAAGATTCAAAGAGAGTGAGATGCCAGCTCCTTTCATTCAGTCAGCAGCTTCAATCATTTCTGGACATTTTTCAATGGCAAAAATCAATGAATATTGTAAATGCACAAACAGTAATTTCTCCGCATTGCAAGGTGCAATTCTGAAATTTTTTGCTTTTTCCTGCTCCTCTTAGCATGATAAAGAAGATTCAAAGAGAGTGAGATGCCAGCTCCTTTCATTCAGTCAGTAGCTTCAATCATTTCTGGTATATAAATAACATGATGTTTTTCAATGGCAAAAATCAATGAATATTGTAAATGCACAAACAGTAATTTCTCCGCATTGCAAGTTGCAATTCTGAAATTTTTTGCTTTTTCCTGCTCCTCTTAGCATGATAAAGAAGATTCAAAGAGAGTGAGATGCCAGCTCCTTTCATTCAGTCAGTAGCTTCAATTATTTCTGGACGTTTTTCAATGGCAAAAATCAATGAATATTGTAAATGCACAAACAGTAATTTCTCCGCATTGCAAGGTGCAATTCTGAAATTTTTGGCTTTTTCCTGCTCCTCTTAGCATGATAAAGAAGATTCAAAGAGAGTGAGATGCCAGCTCCTTTCATTCAGTCAGTAGCTTCAATCATTTCTGGATGTTTTTCAATGGCAAAAATCAATGAATATTGTAAATGCACAAACAGTAATTTCTCCGCATTGCAAGGTGCAATTCTGAAATTTTTTGCTTTTTCCTGCTCCTCTTAGCATGATAAAGAAGATTCAAAGAGAGTGAGATGCCAGCTCCTTTCATTCAGTCAGTAGCTTCAATCATTTCTGGACGTTTTTCAATGGCAAAAATCAATGAATATTGTAAATGCACAAACAGTAATTTCTCCGCATTGCAAGGTGCAATTCTGAATTTTTTTGCTTTTTCCTGCTCCTCTTAGCATGATAAAGAAGATTCAAAGAGAGTGAGATGCCAGCTCCTTTCATTCAGTCAGTAGCTTCAAACATTTCTGGTATATGAAATAACATGATGTTTTTCAATGGCAAAAAATCAATGAATATTGTAAAAGCACAAACAGTAATTTCTCCGCATTGCAAGGTGCAATTCTGAAATTTTTTGCTTTTTCCTGCTCCTCTTAGCATGATAAAGAAGATTCAAAGAGAGTGAGATGCCAGCTCCTTTCATTCAGTCAGTAGCTTCAATCATTTCTGGACGTTTTTCAATGGCAAAAATCAATGAATATTGTAAATGCACAAACAGTAATTCTCCGCATTGCAAGGTGCAATTCTGAATTTTTTTGCTTTTTCCTGCTCCTCTTAGCATGATAAAGAAGATTCAAAGAGAGTGAGATGCCAGCTCCTTTCATTCAGTCAGTAGCTTCAAACATTTCTGGTATATGAATAACATGATGTTTTTCAATGGCAAAAATCAATGAATATTGTAAAAGCACAAACAGTAATTTCTCCGCATTGCAAGGTGCAATTCTGAAATTTTTTGCTTTTTCCTGCTCCTCTTAGCATGATAAAGAAGATTCAAAGAGAGTGAGATGCCAGCTCCTTTCATTCAGTCAGTAGCTTCAATCATTTCTGGACGTTTTTCAATGGCAAAAATCAATGAATATTGTAAATGCACAAACAGTAATTTCTCCCGCATTGCAAGGTGCAATTCTGAATTTTTTTGCTTTTCCTGCTCCTCTTAGCATGATAAAGAAGATTCAAAGAGAGTGAGATGCCAGCTCCTTTCATTCAGTCAGTAGCTTCAAACATTTCTGGTATATGAATAACATGATGTTTTTCAATGGCAAAAATCAATGAATATTGTAAAAGCACAAACAGTAATTTCTCCGCATTGCAAGGTGCAATTCTGAAATTTTTTGCTTTTTCCTGCTCCTCTTAGCATGATAAAGAAGATTCAAAGAGAGTGAGATGCCAGCTCCTTTCATTCAGTCAGTAGCTTCAATCATTTCTGGACGTTTTTCAATGGCAAAAATCAATGAATATTGTAAATGCACAAACAGTAATTTCTCCGCATTGCAAGGTGCAATTCTGAAATTTTTTGCTTTTTCCTGCTCCTCTTAGCATGATAAAGAAGATTCAAAGAGAGTGAGATGACAGCTCCTTTCATTCAGTCAGTAGCTTCAATCATTTCTGGTATATGAATAACATGATGTTTTTCAATGGAAAAAATCAATGAATATTGTAAATGCACAAACAGTAATTTCTCCACATTGCAAGGTGCAATTCTGAAATTTTTTGCTTTTTCCTGCTCCTCTTAGCATGATAAAGAAGATTCAAAGAGAGTGAGATGCCAGCTCCTTTCATTCAGTCAGTAGCTTCAATCATTTCTGGACGTTTTTCAATGGCAAAAATCAATGAATATTGTAAATGCACAAACAGTAATTTCTCCGCATTTGCAAGGTGCAATTCTGAAATTTTTTGCTTTTTCCTGCTCCTCTTAGCATGATAAAGAAGATTCAAAGAGAGCGAGATGCCAGCTCCTTTCATTCAGTCAGTAGCTTCAATCATTTCTGGTATATGAATAACATGATGTTTTTCAATGGCAAAAATCAATGAATATTGTAAATGCACAAACAGTAATTTCTCCGCATTGCAAGGTGCAATTCTGAAATTTTTTGCTTTTTCCTGCTCCTCTTAGCATGATAAAGAAGATTCAAAGAGAGTGAGATGCCAGCTCCTTTCATTCAGTCAGTAGCTTCAATCATTTCTGGACGTTTTTCAATGGCAAAAAATCAATGAATATTGTAAATGCACAAACAGTAATTTCTCCGCATTGCAAGGTGCAATTCTGAAATTTTTTGCTTTTTCCTGCTCCTCTTAGCATGATAAAGAAGATTCAAAGAGAGTGAGATGCCAGCTCCTTTCATTCAGTCAGTAGCTTCAATCATTTCTGGACGTTTTTCAATGGCAAAAATCAATGAATATTGTAAATGCACAAACAGTAATTTCTCCGCATTGCAAGGTGCAATTCTGAAATTTTTGCTTTTTCCTGCTCCTCTTAGCATGATAAAGAAGATTCAAAGAGAGTGAGATGCCAGCTCCTTTCATTCAGTCAGTAGCTTCAATCATTTCTGGTATATGAATAACATGATGTTTTTCAATGGCAAAAATCAATGAATATTGTAAATGCACAAACAGTAATTTCTCCGCATTGCAAGTGCAATTCTGAAATTTTTTGCTTTTTCCTGCTCCTCTTAGCATGATAAAGAAGATTCAAAGAGAGTGAGATGCCAGCTCCTTTCATTCAGTCAGCAGCTTCAATCATTTCTGGACATTTTTCAATGGCAAAAATCAATGAATATTGTAAATGCACAAACAGTAATTTCTCCGCATTGCAAGGTGCAATTCTGAAAATTTTTTGCTTTTTCCTGCTCCTCTTAGCATGATAAAGAAGATTCAAAGAAAGTGAGATGCCAGCTCTTTCATTCAGTCAGTAGCTTCAAACATTTCTGGTATATGAATAACATGATGTTTTCAATGGCAAAAATCAATGAATATTGTAAAAGCACAAACAGTAATTTCTCCGCATTGCAAGGTGCAATTCTAGAAATTTTTTGCTTTTTCCTGCCTCCTCTTAGCATGATAAAGAAGATTCAAAGGAGTGAGATGCCAGCTCCTTTCATTCAGTCAGTAGCTTCAATCATTTCTGGACGTTTTTCAATGGCAAAAATCAATGAATATTGTAAATGCACAAACAGTAATTTCTCCGCATTGCAAGGTGCAATTCTGAAATTTTTTGCTTTTTCCTGCTCCTCTTAGCATGATAAAGAAGATTCAAAGAGAGTGAGATGCCAGCTCCTTTCATTCAGTCAGTAGCTTCAATCATTTCTGGTATATAAATAACATGATGTTTTTCAATGGCAAAAATCAATGAATATTGTAAATGCACAAACAGTAATTTCTCCGCATTGCAAGTTGCAATTCTGAAATTTTTTGCTTTTTCCTGCTCCTCTTAGCATGATAAAGAAGATTCAAAGAGAGTGAGATGCCAGCTCCTTTCATTCAGTCAGTAGCTTCAATTATTTCTGGACGTTTTTCAATGGCAAAAATCAATGAATATTGTAAATGCACAAACAGTAATTTCTCCGCATTGCAAGGTGCAATTCTGAAATTTTTGGCTTTTTCCTGCTCCTCTTAGCATGATAAAGAAGATTCAAAGAGAGTGAGATGCCAGCTCCTTTCATTCAGTCAGTAGCTTCAATCATTTCTGGATGTTTTTCAATGGCAAAAATCAATGAATATTGTAAATGCACAAACAGTAATTTCTCCGCATTGCAAGGTGCAATTCTGAAGTTTTTTGCTTTTTCCTGCTCCTCTTAGCATGATAAAGAAGATTCAAAGAGAGTGAGATGCCAGCTCCTTTCATTCAGTCAGTAGCTTCAATCATTTCTGGACGTTTTTCAATGGCAAAAATCAATGAATATTGTAAATGCACAAACAGTAATTTCTCCGCATTGCAAGGTGCAATTCTGAATTTTTTTGCTTTTTCCTGCTCCTCTTAGCATGATAAAGAAGATTCAAAGAGAGTGAGATGCCAGCTCCTTTCATTCAGTCAGTAGCTTCAAACATTTCTGGTATATGAATAACATGATGTTTTTCAATGGCAAAAATCAATGAATATTGTAAAAGCACAAACAGTAATTTCTCCGCATTGCAAGGTGCAATTCTGAAATTTTTTGCTTTTTCCTGCTCCTCTTAGCATGATAAAGAAGATTCAAAGAGAGTGAGATGCCAGCTCCTTTCATTCAGTCAGTAGCTTCAATCATTTCTGGACGTTTTTCAATGGCAAAAATCAATGAATATTGTAAATGCACAAACAGTAATTTCTCCGCATTGCAAGGTGCAATTCTGAATTTTTTTGCTTTTTCCTGCTCCTCTTAGCATGATAAAGAAGATTCAAAGAGAGTGAGATGCCAGCTCCTTTCATTCAGTCAGTAGCTTCAAACATTTCTGGTATATGAATAACATGATGTTTTTCAATGGCAAAAATCAATGAATATTGTAAAAGCACAAACAGTAATTTCTCCGCATTGCAAGGTGCAATTCTGAAATTTTTTGCTTTTTCCTGCTCCTCTTAGCATGATAAAGAAGATTCAAAGAGAGTGAGATGCCAGCTCCTTTCATTCAGTCAGTAGCTTCAATCATTTCTGGACGTTTTTCAATGGCAAAAATCAATGAATATTGTAAATGCACAAACAGTAATTTCTCCGCATTGCAAGGTGCAATTCTGAAATTTTTTGCTTTTTCCTGCTCCTCTTAGCATGATAAAGAAGATTCAAAGAGAGTGAGATGCCAGCTCCTTTCATTCAGTCAGTAGCTTCAATCCTTTCTGGACGTTTTTCAATGGCAAAAATCAATGAATATTGTAAATGCACAAACAGTAATTTCTCCGCATTGCAAGGTGCAATTCTGAAATTTTTTGCTTTTTCCTGCTCCTCTTAGCATGATAAAGAAGATTCAAAGAGAGTGAGATGCCAGCTCCTTTCATTCAGTCAGTAGCTTCAAACATTTCTGGTATATGAATAACATGATGTTTTTCAATGGCAAAAATCAATGAATATTGTAAAAGCACAAACAGTAATTTCTCCGCATTGCAAGGTGCAATTCTGAAATTTTTTGCTTTTTCCTGCTCCTCTTAGCATGATAAAGAAGATTCAAAGAGAGTGAGATGCCAGCTCCTTTCATTCAGTCAGTAGCTTCAATCATTTCTGGACGTTTTTCAATGGCAAAAATCAATGAATATTGTAAATGCACAAACAGTAATTTCTCCGCATTGCAAGGTGCAATTCTGAAATTTTTTGCTTTTTCCTGCTCCTCTTAGCATGATAAAGAAGATTCAAAGAGAGTGAGATGCCAGCTCCTTTCATTCAGTCAGTAGCTTCAATCATTTCTGGTATATGAATAACATGATGTTTTTCAATGGCAAAAATCAATGAATATTGTAAATGCACAAACAGTAATTTCTCCGCATTGCAAGTTGCAATTCTGAAATTTTTTGCTTTTTCCTGCTCCTCTTAGCATGATAAAGAAGATTCAAAGAGAGTGAGATGCCAGCTCCTTTCATTCAGTCAGTAGCTTCAATCATTTCTGGACGTTTTTCAATGGCAAAAATCAATGAATATTGTAAATGCACAAACAGTAATTTCTCCGCATTGCAAGGTGCAATTCTGAAATTTTTTGCTTTTTCCTGCTCCTCTTAGCATGATAAAGAAGATTCAAAGAGAGTGAGATGCCAGCTCCATTCATTCAGTCAGTAGCTTCAATCATTTCTGGACGTTTTTCAATGGCAAAAATCAATGAATATTGTAAATGCACAAACAGTAATTTCTCCGCATTGCAAGGTGCAATTCTGAAATTTTTTGCTTTTTCCTGCTCCTCTTAGCATGATAAAGAAGATTCAAAGAGAGTGAGATGCCAGCTCCTTTCATTCAGTCAGTAGCTTCAAACATTTCTGGTATATGAATAACATGATGTTTTTCAATGGCAAAAATCAATGAATATTGTAAAAGCACAAACAGTAATTTCTCCGCATTGCAAGGTGCAATTCTGAAATTTTTTGCTTTTTCCTGCTCCTCTTAGCATGATAAAGAAGATTCAAAGAGAGTGAGATGCCAGCTCCTTTCATTCAGTCAGTAGCTTCAATCATTTCTGGACGTTTTTCAATGGCAAAAATCAATGAATATTGTAAATGCACAAACAGTAATTTCTCCGCATTGCAAGGTGCAATTCTGAAATTTTTTGCTTTTTCCTGCTCCTCTTAGCATGATAAAGAAGATTCAAAGAGAGTGAGATGACAGCTCCTTTCATTCAGTCAGTAGCTTCAATCATTTCTGGTATATGAATAACATGATGTTTTTCAATGGCAAAAATCAATGAATATTGTAAATGCACAAACAGTAATTTCTCCACATTGCAAGGTGCAATTCTGAAATTTTTTGCTTTTTCCTGCTCCTCTTAGCATGATAAAGAAGATTCAAAGAGAGTGAGATGCCAGCTCCTTTCATTCAGTCAGTAGCTTCAATCATTTCTGGACGTTTTTCAATGGCAAAAATCAATGAATATTGTAAATGCACAAACAGTAATTTCTCCGCATTGCAAGGTGCAATTCTGAAATTTTTTGCTTTTTCCTGCTCCTCTTAGCATGATAAAGAAGATTCAAAGAGAGCGAGATGCCAGCTCCTTTCATTCAGTCAGTAGCTTCAATCATTTCTGGTATATGAATAACATGATGTTTTTCAATGGCAAAAATCAATGAATGTTGTAAATGCACAAACAGTAATTTCTCCGCATTGCAAGGTGCAATTCTGAAATTTTTTGCTTTTTCCTGCTCCTCTTAGCATGATAAAGAAGATTCAAAGAGAGTGAGATGCCAGCTCCTTTCATTCAGTCAGTAGCTTCAATCATTTCTGGACGTTTTTCAATGGCAAAAATCAATGAATATTGTAAATGCACAAACAGTAATTTCTCCGCATTGCAAGGTGCAATTCTGAAATTTTTTGCTTTTTCCTGCTCCTCTTAGCATGATAAAGAAGATTCAAAGAGAGTGAGATGCCAGCTCCTTTCATTCAGTCAGTAGCTTCAATCATTTCTGGTATATGAATAACATGATGTTTTTCAATGGCAAAAATCAATGAATATTGTAAATGCACAAACAGCAATTTCTCCGCATTGCAAGGTGCAATTCTGAAATTTTTTGCTTTTTCCTGCTCCTCTTAGCATGATAAAGAAGACTCAAAGAGAGTGAGATGCCAGCTCCTTTCATTCAGTCAGCAGCTTCAATCATTTCTGGACATTTTTCAATGGCAAAAATCAATGAATATTGTAAATGCACAAACAGTAATTTCTCCGCATTGCAAGGTGCAATTCTGAAATTTTTTGCTTTTTCCTGCTCCTCTTAGCATGATAAAGAAGATTCAAAGAAAGTGAGATGCCAGCTCCTTTCATTCAGTCAGTAGCTTCAAACATTTCTGGTATATGAATAACATGATGTTTTTCAATGGCAAAAATCAATGAATATTGTAAAAGCACAAACAGTAATTTCTCCGCATTGCAAGGTGCAATTCTGAAATTTTTTGCTTTTTCCTGCTCCTCTTAGCATGATAAAGAAGATTCAAAGAGAGTGAGATGCCAGCTCCTTTCATTCAGTCAGTAGCTTCAATCATTTCTGGACGTTTTTCAATGGCAAAAATCAATGAATATTGTAAATGCACAAACAGTAATTTCTCCGCATTGCAAGGTGCAATTCTGAAATTTTTTGCTTTTTCCTGCTCCTCTTAGCATGATAAAGAAGATTCAAAGAGAGTGAGATGCCAGCTCCTTTCATTCAGTCAGTAGCTTCAATCATTTCTGGTATATAAATAACATGATGTTTTTCAATGGCAAAAATCAATGAATATTGTAAATGCACAAACAGTAATTTCTCCGCATTGCAAGTTGCAATTCTGAAATTTTTTGCTTTTTCCTGCTCCTCTTAGCATGATAAAGAAGATTCAAAGAGAGTGAGATGCCAGCTCCTTTCATTCAGTCAGTAGCTTCAATTATTTCTGGACGTTTTTCAATGGCAAAAATCAATGAATATTGTAAATGCACAAACAGTAATTTCTCCGCATTGCAAGGTGCAATTCTGAAATTTTTGGCTTTTTCCTGCTCCTCTTAGCATGATAAAGAAGATTCAAAGAGAGTGAGATGCCAGCTCCTTTCATTCAGTCAGTAGCTTCAATCATTTCTGGATGTTTTTCAATGGCAAAAATCAATGAATATTGTAAATGCACAAACAGTAATTTCTCCGCATTGCAAGGTGCAATTCTGAAATTTTTTGCTTTTTCCTGCTCCTCTTAGCATGATAAAGAAGATTCAAAGAGAGTGAGATGCCAGCTCCTTTCATTCAGTCAGTAGCTTCAATCATTTCTGGACGTTTTTCAATGGCAAAAATCAATGAATATTGTAAATGCACAAACAGTAATTTCTCCGCATTGCAAGGTGCAATTCTGAATTTTTTTGCTTTTTCCTGCTCCTCTTAGCATGATAAAGAAGATTCAAAGAGAGTGAGATGCCAGCTCCTTTCATTCAGTCAGTAGCTTCAATCATTTCTGGTATATGAATAACATGATGTTTTTCAATGGCAAAAATCAATGAATATTGTAAATGCACAAACAGTAATTTCTCCGCATTGCAAGGTGCAATTCTGAAATTTTTTGCTTTTTCCTGCTCCTCTTAGCATGATAAAGAAGATTCAAAGAGAGTGAGATGCCAGCTCCTTTCATTCAGTCAGTAGCTTCAATCATTTCTGGACGTTTTTCAATGGCAAAAATCAATGAATATTGTAAATGCACAAACAGTAATTTCTCCGCATTGCAAGGTGCAATTCTGAAATTTTTTGCTTTTTCCTGCTCCTCTTAGCATGATAAAGAAGATTCAAAGAGAGTGAGATGCCAGCTCCTTTCATTCAGTCAGTAGCTTCAATCATTTCTGGACGTTTTTCAATGGCAAAAATCAATGAATATTGTAAATGCACAAACAGTAATTTCTCCGCATTGCAAGGTGCAATTCTGAAATTTTTTGCTTTTTCCTGCTCCTCTTAGCATGATAAAGAAGATTCAAAGAGAGTGAGATGCCAGCTCCTTTCATTCAGTCAGTAGCTTCAATCATTTCTGGTATATGAATAACATGATGTTTTTCAATGGCAAAAATCAATGAATATTGTAAATGCACAAACAGCAATTTCTCCGCATTGCAAGGTGCAATTCTGAAATTTTTTGCTTTTTCCTGCTCCTCTTAGCATGATAAAGAAGACTCAAAGAGAGTGAGATGCCAGCTCCTTTCATTCAGTCAGCAGCTTCAATCATTTCTGGACATTTTTCAATGGCAAAAATCAATGAATATTGTAAATGCACAAACAGTAATTTCTCCGCATTGCAAGGTGCAATTCTGAAATTTTTTGCTTTTTCCTGCTCCTCTTAGCATGATAAAGAAGATTCAAAGAAAGTGAGATGCCAGCTCCTTTCATTCAGTCAGTAGCTTCAAACATTTCTGGTATATGAATAACATGATGTT
The DNA here is from genome assembly GCF_046119375.1 of Phyllobates terribilis. Classification (NCBI taxonomy): domain Eukaryota; kingdom Metazoa; phylum Chordata; class Amphibia; order Anura; family Dendrobatidae; genus Phyllobates; species Phyllobates terribilis. The sequence goes on along the minus strand of NW_027364057.1, from coordinate 242,131 downwards.
TTTCAATGGCAAAAATCAATGAATATTGTAAAAGCACAAACAGTAATTTCTCCGCATTGCAAGGTGCAATTCTGAAATTTTTTGCTTTTTCCTGCTCCTCTTAGCATGATAAAGAAGATTCAAAGAGAGTGAGATGCCAGCTCCTTTCATTCAGTCAGTAGCTTCAATCATTTCTGGACGTTTTTCAATGGCAAAAATCAATGAATATTGTAAATGCACAAACAGTAATTTCTCCGCATTGCAAGGTGCAATTCTGAAATTTTTTGCTTTTTCCTGCTCCTCTTAGCATGATAAAGAAGATTCAAAGAGAGTGAGATGCCAGCTCCTTTCATTCAGTCAGTAGCTTCAATCATTTCTGGTATATAAATAACATGATGTTTTTCAATGGCAAAAATCAATGAATATTGTAAATGCACAAACAGTAATTTCTCCGCATTGCAAGTTGCAATTCTGAAATTTTTTGCTTTTTCCTGCTCCTCTTAGCATGATAAAGAAGATTCAAAGAGAGTGAGATGCCAGCTCCTTTCATTCAGTCAGTAGCTTCAATTATTTCTGGACGTTTTTCAATGGCAAAAATCAATGAATATTGTAAATGCACAAACAGTAATTTCTCCGCATTGCAAGGTGCAATTCTGAAATTTTTGGCTTTTTCCTGCTCCTCTTAGCATGATAAAGAAGATTCAAAGAGAGTGAGATGCCAGCTCCTTTCATTCAGTCAGTAGCTTCAATCATTTCTGGATGTTTTTCAATGGCAAAAATCAATGAATATTGTAAATGCACAACCAGTAATTTCTCCGCATTGCAAGGTGCAATTCTGAAATTTTTTGCTTTTTCCTGCTCCTCTTAGCATGATAAAGAAGATTCAAAGAGAGTGAGATGCCAGCTCCTTTCATTCAGTCAGTAGCTTCAATCATTTCTGGACGTTTTTCAATGGCAAAAATCAATGAATATTGTAAATGCACAAACAGTAATTTCTCCGCATTGCAAGGTGCAATTCTGAATTTTTTTGCTTTTTCCTGCTCCTCTTAGCATGATAAAGAAGATTCAAAGAGAGTGAGATGCCAGCTCCTTTCATTCAGTCAGTAGCTTCAAACATTTCTGGTATATGAATAACATGATGTTTTTCAATGGCAAAAATCAATGAATATTGTAAAAGCACAAACAGTAATTTCTCCGCATTGCAAGGTGCAATTCTGAAATTTTTTGCTTTTTCCTGCTCCTCTTAGCATGATAAAGAAGATTCAAAGAGAGTGAGATGCCAGCTCCTTTCATTCAGTCAGTAGCTTCAATCATTTCTGGACGTTTTTCAATGGCAAAAATCAATGAATATTGTAAATGCACAAACAGTAATTTCTCCGCATTGCAAGGTGCAATTCTGAAATTTTTTGCTTTTTCCTGCTCCTCTTAGCATGATAAAGAAGATTCAAAGAGAGTGAGATGCCAGCTCCTTTCATTCAGTCAGTAGCTTCAATCATTTCTGGACGTTTTTCAATGGCAAAAATCAATGAATATTGTAAATGCACAAACAGTAATTTCTCCGCATTGCAAGGTGCAATTCTGAAATTTTTTGCTTTTTCCTGCTCCTCTTAGCATGATAAAGAAGATTCAAAGAGAGTGAGATGCCAGCTCCTTTCATTCAGTCAGTAGCTTCAAACATTTCTGGTATATGAATAACATGATGTTTTTCAATGGCAAAAATCAATGAATATTGTAAAAGCACAAACAGTAATTTCTCCGCATTGCAAGGTGCAATTCTGAAATTTTTTGCTTTTTCCTGCTCCTCTTAGCATGATAAAGAAGATTCAAAGAGAGTGAGATGCCAGCTCCTTTCATTCAGTCAGTAGCTTCAATCATTTCTGGACGTTTTTCAATGGCAAAAATCAATGAATATTGTAAATGCACAAACAGTAATTTCTCCGCATTGCAAGGTGCAATTCTGAAATTTTTTGCTTTTTCCTGCTCCTCTTAGCATGTTAAAGAAGATTCAAAGAGAGTGAGATGCCAGCTCCTTTCATTCAGTCAGTAGCTTCAATCATTTCTGGTATATGAATAACATGATGTTTTTCAATGGCAAAAATCAATGAATATTGTAAATGCACAAACAGTAATTTCTCCGCATTGCAAGTTGCAATTCTGAAATTTTTTGCTTTTTCCTGCTCCTCTTAGCATGATAAAGAAGATTCAAAGAGAGTGAGATGCCAGCTCCTTTCATTCAGTCAGTAGCTTCAATCATTTCTGGACGTTTTTCAATGGCAAAAATCAATGAATATTGTAAATGCACAAACAGTAATTTCTCCGCATTGCAAGGTGCAATTCTGAAATTTTTTGCTTTTTCCTGCTCCTCTTTGCATGTTAAAGAAGATTCAAAGAGAGTGAGATGCCAGCTCCATTCATTCAGTCAGTAGCTTCAATCATTTCTGGACGTTTTTCAATGGCAAAAATCAATGAATATTGTAAATGCACAAACAGTAATTTCTCCGCATTGCAAGGTGCAATTCTGAAATTTTTTGCTTTTTCCTGCTCCTCTTAGCATGATAAAGAAGATTCAAAGAGAGTGAGATGCCAGCTCCTTTCATTCAGTCAGTAGCTTCAAACATTTCTGGTATATGAATAACATGATGTTTTTCAATGGCAAAAATCAATGAATATTGTAAAAGCACAAACAGTAATTTCTCCGCATTGCAAGGTGCAATTCTGAAATTTTTTGCTTTTTCCTGCTCCTCTTAGCATGATAAAGAAGATTCAAAGAGAGTGAGATGCCAGCTCCTTTCATTCAGTCAGTAGCTTCAATCATTTCTGGACGTTTTTCAATGGCAAAAATCCATGAATATTGTAAATGCACAAACAGTAATTTCTCCGCATTGCAAGGTGCAATTCTGAAATTTTTTGCTTTTTCCTGCTCCTCTTAGCATGATAAAGAAGATTCAAAGAGAGTGAGATGCCAGCTCCTTTCATTCAGTCAGTAGCTTCAATCATTTCTGGACGTTTTTCAATGGCAAAAATCAATGAATATTGTAAATGCACAAACAGTAATTTCTCCGCATTGCAAGGTGCAATTCTGAAATTTTTTGCTTTTTCCTGCTCCTCTTTGCATGATAAAGAAGATTCAAAGAGAGTGAGATGCCAGCTCCTTTCATTCAGTCAGTAGCTTCAATCATTTCTGGTATATGAATAACATGATGTTTTTCAATGGCAAAAATCAATGAATATTGTAAATGCACAAACAGTAATTTCTCCGCATTGCAAGGTGCAATTCTGAAATTTTTGGCTTTTTCCTGCTCCTCTTAGCATGATAAAGAAGATTCAAAGAGAGTGAGATGCCAGCTCCTTTCATTCAGTCAGTAGCTTCAATCATTTCTGGATGTTTTTCAATGGCAAAAATCAATGAATATTGTAAATGCACAAACAGTAATTTCTCCGCATTGCAAGGTGCAATTCTGAAATTTTTTGCATTTTCCTGCTCCTCTTAGCATGATAAAGAAGATTCAAAGAGAGTGAGATGCCAGCTCCTTTCATTCAGTCAGTAGCTTCAATCATTTCTGGACGTTTTTCAATGGCAAAAATCAATGAATATTGTAAATGCACAAACAGTAATTTCTCCGCATTGCAAGGTGCAATTCTGAAATTTTTTGCTTTTTCCTGCTCCTCTTAGCATGATAAAGAAGATTCAAAGAGAGTGAGATGCCAGCTCCTTTCATTCAGTCAGTAGCTTCAAACATTTCTGGTATATGAATAACATGATGTTTTTCAATGGCAAAAATCAATGAATATTGTAAATGCACAAACAGTAATTTCTCCGCATTGCAAGGTGCAATTCTGAAATTTTTTGCTTTTTCCTGCTCCTCTTAGCATGATAAAGAAGATTCAAAGAGAGTGAGATGCCAGCTCCTTTCATTCAGTCAGTAGCTTCAATCATTTCTGGACGTTTTTCAATGGCAAAAATCAATGAATATTGTAAATGCACAAACAGTAATTTCTCCGCATTGCAAGGTGCAATTCTGAAATTTTTTGCTTTTTCCTGCTCCTCTTAGCATGATAAAGAAGATTAAAAGAGAGTGAGATGCCAGCTTCTTTCATTCAGTCAGTAGCTTCAAACATTTCTGGGATATGAATAACATGATGTTTTTCAATGGCAAAAATTAATGAATATTGTAAATGCACAAACAGTAATTTCTCCGCATTGCAAGGTGCAATTCTGAAATTTTTTGCTTTTTCCTGCTCCTCTTAGCATGATAAAGAAGATTCAAAGAGAGTGAGATGCCAGCTCCTTTCATTCAGTCAGTAGCTTCAATCATTTCTGGACGTTTTTCAATGGCAAAAATCAATGAATATTGTAAATGCACAAACAGTAATTTCTCCGCATTGCAAGGTGCAATTCTGAAATTTTTTGCTTTTTCCTGCTCCTCTTAGCATGATAAAGAAGATTCAAAGAGAGTGAGATGCCAGCTCCTTTCATTCAGTCAGTAGCTTCAATCATTTCTGGACGTTTTTCAATGGCAAAAATCAATGAATATTGTAAATGCACAAACAGTAATTTCTCCGCATTGCAAGGTGCAATTCTGAAATTTTTTGCTTTTTCCTGCTCCTCTTAGCATGATAAAGAAGATTCAAAGAGAGTGAGATGCCAGCTCCTTTCATTCAGTCAGTAGCTTCAATCATTTCTGGTATATGAATAACATGATGTTTTTCAATGGCAAAAATCAATGAATATTGTAAATGCACAAACAGTAATTTTTCCGCATTGCAAGTTGCAATTCTGAAATTTTTTGCTTTTTCCTGCTCCTCTTAGCATGATAAAGAAGATTCAAAGAGAGTGAGATGCCAGCTCCTTTCATTCAGTCAGTAGCTTCAATCATTTCTGGACGTTTTTCAATGGCAAAAATCAATGAATATTGTAAATGCACAAACAGTAATTTCTCCGCATTGCAAGGTGCAATTCTGAAATTTTTTGCTTTTTCCTGCTCCTCTTAGCATGATAAAGAAGATTCAAAGAGAGTGAGATGCCAGCTCCTTTCATTCAGTCAGTAGCTTCAATCATTTCTGGACATTTTTCAATGGCAAAAATCAATGAATATTGTAAATGCACAAACAGTAATTTCTCCGCATTCCAAGGTGCAATTCTGAAATTTTTTGCTTTTTCCTGCTCCTCTTAGCATGATAAAGAAGATTCAAAGAGAGTGAGATGCCAGCTCCTTTCATTCAGTCAGTAGCTTCAAACATTTCTGGTATATGAATAACATGATGTTTTTCAATGGCAAAAATCAATGAATATTGTAAATGCACAAACAGTAATTTCTCCGCATTGCAAGGTGCAATTCTGAAATTTTTTGCTTTTTCCTGCTCCTCTTAGCATGATAAAGAAGATTCAAAGAGAGTGAGATGCCAGCTCCTTTCATTCAGTCAGTAGCTTCAATCATTTCTGGACGTTTTTCAATGGCAAAAATCAATGAATATTGTAAATGCACAAACAGTAATTTCTCCGCATTGCAAGGTGCAATTCTGAAATTTTTTGCTTTTTCCTGCTCCTCTTAGCATGATAAAGAAGATTCAAAGAGAGTGAGATGCCAGCTTCTTTCATTCAGTCAGTAGCTTCAAACATTTCTGGGATATGAATAACATGATGTTTTTCAATGGCAAAAATTAATGAATATTGTAAATGCACAAACAGTAATTTCTCCGCATTGCAAGGTGCAATTCTGAAATTTTTTGCTTTTTCCTGCTCCTCTTAGCATGATAAAGAAGATTCAAAGAGAGTGAGATGCCAGCTCCTTTCATTCAGTCAGTAGCTTCAATCATTTCTGGACGTTTTTCAATGGCAAAAATCAATGAATATTGTAAATGCACAAACAGTAATTTCTCCGCATTGCAAGGTGCAATTCTGAAATTTTTTGCTTTTTCCTGCTCCTCTTAGCATGATAAAGAAGATTCAAAGAGAGTGAGATGCCAGCTCCTTTCATTCAGTCAGTAGCTTCAATCATTTCTGGACGTTTTTCAATGGCAAAAATCAATGAATATTGTAAATGCACAAACAGTAATTTCTCCGCATTGCAAGGTGCAATTCTGAAATTTTTTGCTTTTTCCTGCTCCTCTTAGCATGATAAAGAAGATTCAAAGAGAGTGAGATGCCAGCTCCTTTCATTCAGTCAGTAGCTTCAATCATTTCTGGTATATGAATAACATGATGTTTTTCAATGGCAAAAATCAATGAATATTGTAAATGCACAAACAGTAATTTCTCCGCATTGCAAGTTGCAATTCTGAAATTTTTTGCTTTTTCCTGCTCCTCTTAGCATGATAAAGAAGATTCAAAGAGAGTGAGATGCCAGCTCCTTTCATTCAGTCAGTAGCTTCAATCATTTCTGGACGTTTTTCAATGGCAAAAATCAATGAATATTGTAAATGCACAAACAGTAATTTCTCCGCATTGCAAGGTGCAATTCTGAAATTTTTTGCTTTTTCCTGCTCCTCTTAGCATGATAAAGAAGATTCAAAGAGAGTGAGATGCCAGCTCCTTTCATTCAGTCAGTAGCTTCAATCATTTCTGGACGTTTTTCAATGGCAAAAATCAATGAATATTGTAAATGCACAAACAGTAATTTCTCCGCATTGCAAGGTGCAATTCTGAAATTTTTTGCTTTTTCCTGCTCCTCTTAGCATGATAAAGAAGATTCAAAGAGAGTGAGATGCCAGCTCCTTTCATTCAGTCAGTAGCTTCAAACATTTCTGGTATATGAATAACATGATGTTTTTCAATGGCAAAAATCAATGAATATTGTAAAAGCACAAACAGTAATTTCTCCGCATTGCAAGGTGCAATTCTGAAATTTTTTGCTTTTTCCTGCTCCTCTTAGCATGATAAAGAAGATTCAAAGAGAGTGAGATGCCAGCTCCTTTCATTCAGTCAGTAGCTTCAATCATTTCTGGACGTTTTTCAATGGCAAAAATCAATGAATATTGTAAATGCACAAACAGTAATTTCTCCGCATTGCAAGGTGCAATTCTGAAATTTTTTGCTTTTTCCTGCTCCTCTTAGCATGATAAAGAAGATTCAAAGAGAGTGAGATGCCAGCTCCTTTCATTCAGTCAGTAGCTTCAATCATTTCTGGTATATGAATAACATGATGTTTTTCAATGGCAAAAATCAATGAATATTGTAAATGCACAAACAGTAATTTCTCCACATTGCAAGGTGCAATTCTGAAATTTTTTGCTTTTTCCTGCTCCTCTTAGCATGATAAAGAAGATTCAAAGAGAGTGAGATGCCAGCTCCTTTCATTCAGTCAGTAGCTTCAATCATTTCTGGACGTTTTTCAATGGCAAAAATCAATGAATATTGTAAATGCACAAACAGTAATTTCTCCGCATTGCAAGGTGCAATTCTGAAATTTTTTGCTTTTTCCTGCTCCTCTTAGCATGATAAAGAAGATTCAAAGAGAGTGAGATGCCAGCTCCTTTCATTCAGTCAGTAGCTTCAATCATTTCTGGACGTTTTTCAATGGCAAAAATCAATGAATATTGTAAATGCACAAACAGTAATTTCTCCGCATTGCAAGGTGCAATTCTGAAATTTTTTGCTTTTTCCTGCTCCTCTTAGCATGATAAAGAAGATTCAAAGAGAGTGAGATGCCAGCTCCTTTCATTCAGTCAGTAGCTTCAATCATTTCTGGTATATGAATAACATGATGTTTTTCAATGGCAAAAATCAATGAATATTGTAAATGCACAAACAGTAATTTCTCCACATTGCAAGGTGCAATTCTGAAATTTTTTGCTTTTTCCTGCTCCTCTTAGCATGATAAAGAAGATTCAAAGAGAGTGAGATGCCAGCTCCTTTCATTCAGTCAGTAGCTTCAATCATTTCTGGACGTTTTTCAATGGCAAAAATCAATGAATATTGTAAATGCACAAACAGTAATTTCTCCGCATTCCAAGGTGCAATTCTGAAATTTTTTGCTTTTTCCTGCTCCTCTTAGCATGATAAAGAAGATTCAAAGAGAGCGAGATGCCAGCTCCTTTCATTCAGTCAGTAGCTTCAATCATTTCTGGTATATGAATAACATGATGTTTTTCAATGGCAAAAATCAATGAATATTGTAAATGCACAAACAGTAATTTCTCCGCATTGCAAGGTGCAATTCTGAAATTTTTTGCTTTTTCCTGCTCCTCTTAGCATGATAAAGAAGATTCAAAGAGAGTGAGATGCCAGCTCCTTTCATTCAGTCAGTAGCTTCAATCATTTCTGGACGTTTTTCAATGGCAAAAATCAATGAATATTGTAAATGCACAAACAGTAATTTCTCCGCATTGCAAGGTGCAATTCTGAAATTTTTTGCTTTTTCCTGCTCCTCTTAGCATGATAAAGAAGATTCAAAGAGAGTGAGATGCCAGCTCCTTTCATTCAGTCAGTAGCTTCAAACATTTCTGGTATATGAATAACATGATGTTTTTCAATGGCAAAAATCAATGAATATTGTAAATGCACAAACAGTAATTTCTCCGCATTGCAAGGTGCAATTCTGAAATTTTTTGCTTTTTCCTGCTCCTCTTAGCATGATAAAGAAGATTCAAAGAGAGTGAGATGCCAGCTCCTTTCATTCAGTCAGTAGCTTCAATCATTTCTGGACGTTTTTCAATGGCAAAAATCAATGAATATTGTAAATACACAAACAGTAATTTCTCCGCATTGCAAGGTGCAATTCTGAAATTTTTTGCTTTTTCCTGCTCCTCTTAGCATGATAAAGAAGATTCAAAGAGAGTGAGATGCCAGCTCCTTTCATTCAGTCAGTAGCTTCAATCATTTCTGGACGTTTTTCAATGGCAAAAATCAATGAATATTGTAAATGCACAATCAGTAATTTCTCCGCATTGCAAGGTGCAATTCTGAAATTTTTTGCTTTTTCCTGCTCCTCTTAGCATGATAAAGAAGATTCAAAGAGAGTGAGATGCCAGCTCCTTTCATTCAGTCAGTAGCTTCAATCATTTCTGGTATATGAATAACATGATGTTTTTCAATGGCAAAAATCAATGAATATTGTAAATGCACAAACAGTAATTTCTCCGCATTGCAAGGTGCAATTCTGAAATTTTTTGCTTTTTCCTGCTCCTCTTAGCATGATAAAGAAGATTCAAAGAGAGTGAGATGCCAGCTCCTTTCATTCAGTCAGCAGCTTCAATCATTTCTGGACATTTTTCAATGGCAAAAATCAATGAATATTGTAAATGCACAAACAGTAATTTCTCCGCATTGCAAGGTGCAATTCTGAAATTTTTTGCTTTTTCCTGCTCCTCTTAGCATGATAAAGAAGATTCAAAGAGAGTGAGATGCCAGCTCCTTTCATTCAGTCAGTAGCTTCAAACATTTCTGGTATATGAATAACATGATGTTTTTCAATGGCAAAAATCAATGAATATTGTAAAAGCACAAACAGTAATTTCTCCGCATTGCAAGGTGCAATTCTGAAATTTTTTGCTTTTTCCTGCTCCTCTTAGCATGATAAAGAAGATTCAAAGAGAGTGAGATGCCAGCTCCTTTCATTCAGTCAGTAGCTTCAATCATTTCTGGACGTTTTTCAATGGCAAAAATCAATGAATATTGTAAATGCACAAACAGTAATTTCTCCGCATTGCAAGGTGCAATTCTGAAATTTTTTGCTTTTTCCTGCTCCTCTTAGCATGATAAAGAAGATTCAAAGAGAGTGAGATGCCAGCTCCTTTCATTCAGTCACTAGCTTCAATCATTTCTGGTATATGAATAACATGATGTTTTTCAATGGCAAAAATCAATGAATATTGTAAATGCACAAACAGTAATTTCTCCGCATTGCAAGTTGCAATTCTGAAATTTTTTGCTTTTTCCTGCTCCTCTTAGCATGATAAAGAAGATTCAAAGAGAGTGAGATGCCAGCTCCTTTCATTCAGTCAGTAGCTTAAATTATTTCTGGACGTTTTTCAATGGCAAAAATCAATGAATATTGTAAATGCACAAACAGTAATTTCTCCGCATTGCAAGGTGCAATTCTGAAATTTTTTGCTTTTTCCTGCTCCTCTTAGCATGATAAAGAAGATTCAAAGAGAGTGAGATGCCAGCTCCTTTCATTCAGTCAGTTGCTTCAATCATTTCTGGACGTTTTTCAATGGCAAAAATCAGTGAATATTGCAAATGCACAAACAGTAATTTCTCCGCATTGCAAGGTGCAATTCTGAAATTTTTTGCTTTTTCCTGCTCCTCTTAGCATGATAAAGAAGATTCAAAGAGAGTGAGATGCCAGCTCCTTTCATTCAGTCAGTAGCTTCAATCATTTCTGGACGTTTTTCAATGGCAAAAATCAATGAATATTGTAAATGCACAAACAGTAATTTCTCCGCATTGCAAGGTGCAATTCTGAAATTTTTTGCTTTTTCCTGCTCCTCTTTGCATGATAAAGAAGATTCAAAGAGAGTGAGATGCCAGCTCCTTTCATTCAGTCAGTAGCTTCAATCATTTCTGGTATATGAATAACATGATGTTTTTCAATGGCAAAAATCAATGAATATTGTAAATGCACAAACAGTAATTTCTCCGCATTGCAAGGTGCAATTCTGAAATTTTTGGCTTTTTCCTGCTCCTCTTAGCATGATAAAGAAGATTCAAAGAGAGTGAGATGCCAGCTCCTTTCATTCAGTCAGTAGCTTCAATCATTTCTGGATGTTTTTCAATGGCAAAAATCAATGAATATTGTAAATGCACAAACAGTAATTTCTCCGCATTGCAAGGTGCAATTCTGAAATTTCTTGCATTTTCCTGCTCCTCTTAGCATGATAAAGAAGATTCAAAGAGAGTGAGATGCCAGCTCCTTTCATTCAGTAGGTAGCTTCAATCATTTCTGGACGTTTTTCAATGGCAAAAATCAATGAATATTGTAAATGCACAAACAGTAATTTCTCCGCATTGCAAGGTGCAATTCTGAAATTTTTTGCTTTTTCCTGCTCCTCTTAGCATGATAAAGAAGATTCAAAGAGAGTGAGATGCCAGCTCCTTTCATTCAGTCGGTAGCTTCAAACATTTCTGGTATATGAATAACATGATGTTTTTCAATGGCAAAAATCAATGAATATTGTAAATGCACAAACAGTAATTTCTCCGCATTGCAAGGTGCAATTCTGAAATTTTTTGCTTTTTCCTGCTCCTCTTAGCATGATAAAGAAGATTCAAAGAGAGTGAGATGCCAGCTCCTTTCATTCAGTCAGTAGCTTCAATCATTTCTGGTATATGAATAACATGATGTTTTTCAATGGCAAAAATCAATGAATATTGTAAATGCACAAACAGTAATTTCTCCGCATTGCAAGTTGCAATTCTGAAATTTTTTGCTTTTTCCTGCTCCTCTTAGCATGATAAAGAAGATTCAAAGAGAGTGAGATGCCAGCTCCTTTCATTCAGTCAGTAGCTTCAATCATTTCTGGACGTTTTTCAATGGCAAAAATCAATGAATATTGTAAATGCACAAACAGTAATTTCTCCGCATTGCAAGGTGCAATTCTGAAATTTTTTGCTTTTTCCTGCTCCTCTTAGCATGATAAAGAAGATTCAAAGAGAGTGAGATGCCAGCTCCTTTCATTCAGTCAGTAGCTTCAATCATTTCTGGACGTTTTTCAATGGCAAAAATCAATGAATATTGTAAATGCACAAACAGTAATTTCTCCGCAATGCAAGGTGCAATTCTGAAATTTTTTGCTTTTTCCTGCTCCTCTTAGCATGATAAAGAAGATTCAAAGAGAGTGAGATGCCAGCTCCTTTCATTCAGTCAGTAGCTTCAAACATTTCTGGTATATGAATAACATGATGTTTTTCAATGGCAAAAATCAATGAATATTGTAAAAGCACAAACAGTAATTTCTCCGCATTGCAAGGTGCAATTCTGAAATTTTTTGCTTTTTCCTGCTCCTCTTAGCATGATAAAGAAGATTCAAAGAGAGTGAGATGCCAGCTCCTTTCATTCAGTCAGTAGCTTCAATCATTTCTGGACGTTTTTCAATGGCAAAAATCAATGAATATTGTAAATGCACAAACAGTAATTTCTCCGCATTGCAAGGTGCAATTCTGAAATTTTTTGCTTTTTCCTGCTCCTCTTAGCATGATAAAGAAGATTCAAAGAGAGTGAGATGCCAGCTCCTTTCATTCAGTCAGCAGCTTCAATCATTTCTGGACATTTTTCAATGGCAAAAATCAATGAATATTGTAAATGCACAAACAGTAATTTCTCCGCATTGCAAGGTGCAATTCTGAAATTTTTTGCTTTTTCCTGCTCCTCTTAGCATGATAAAGAAGATTCAAAGAGAGTGAGATGCCAGCTCCTTTCATTCAGTCAGTAGCTTCAAACATTTCTGGTATATGAATAACATGATCTTTTTCAATGGCAAAAATCAATGAATATTGTAAAAGCACAAACAGTAATTTCTCCGCATTGCAAGGTGCAATTCTGAAATTTTTTGCTTTTTCCTGCTCCTCTTAGCATGATAAAGAAGATTCAAAGAGAGTGAGATGCCAGCTCCTTTCATTCAGTCAGTAGCTTCAATCATTTCTGGACGTTTTTCAATGGCAAAAATCAATGAATATTGTAAATGCACAAACAGTAATTTCTCCGCATTGCAAGGTGCAATTCTGAAATTTTTTGCTTTTTCCTGCTCCTCTTAGCATGATAAAGAAGATTCAAAGAGAGTGAGATGCCAGCTCCTTTCATTCAGTCACTAGCTTCAATCATTTCTGGTATATGAATAACATGATGTTTTTCAATGGCAAAAATCAATGAATATTGTAAATGCACAAACAGTAATTTCTCCGCATTGCAAGTTGCAATTCTGAAATTTTTTGCTTTTTCCTGCTCCTCTTAGCATGATAAAGAAGATTCAAAGAGAGTGAGATGCCAGCTCCTTTCATTCAGTCAGTAGCTTCAATTATTTCTGGATGTTTTTCAATGGCAAAAATCAATGAATATTGTAAATGCACAAACAGTAATTTCTCCGCATTGCAAGGTGCAATTCTGAAATTTTTTGCTTTTTCCTGCTCCTCTTAGCATGATAAAGAAGATTCAAAGAGAGTGAGATGCCAGCTCCTTTCATTCAGTCAGTTGCTTCAATCATTTCTGGACGTTTTTCAATGGCAAAAATCAGTGAATATTGCAAATGCACAAACAGTAATTTCTCCGCATTGCAAGGTGCAATTCTGAAATTTCTTGCATTTTCCTGCTCCTCTTAGCATGATAAAGAAGATTCAAAGAGAGTGAGATGCCAGCTCCTTTCATTCAGTCAGTAGCTTCAAACATTTCTGGTATATGAATAACATGATGTTTTTCAATGGCAAAAATCAATGAATATTGTAAATGCACAAACAGTAATTTCTCCGCATTGCAAGGTGCAATTCTGAAATTTTTTGCTTTTTCCTGCTCCTCTTAGCATGATAAAGAAGATTCAAAGAGAGTGAGATGCCAGCTCCTTTCATTCAGTCAGTAGCTTCAATCATTTCTGGTATATGAATAACATGATGTTTTTCAATGGCAAAAATCAATGAATATTGTAAATGCACAAACAGTAATTTCTCCGCATTGCAAGTTGCAATTCTGAAATTTTTTGCTTTTTCCTGCTCCTCTTAGCATGATAAAGAAGATTCAAAGAGAGTGAGATGCCAGCTCCTTTCATTCAGTCAGTAGCTTCAATCATTTCTGGACGTTTTTCAATGGCAAAAATCAATGAATATTGTAAATGCACAAACAGTAATTTCTCCGCATTGCAAGGTGCAATTCTGAAATTTTTTGCTTTTTCCTGCTCCTCTTAGCATGATAAAGAAGATTCAAAGAGAGTGAGATGCCAGCTCCTTTCATTCAGTCAGTAGCTTCAATCATTTCTGGACGTTTTTCAATGGCAAAAATCAATGAATATTGTAAATGCACAAACAGTAATTTCTCCGCATTGCAAGGTGCAATTCTGAAATTTTTTGCTTTTTCCTGCTCCTCTTAGCATGATAAAGAAGATTCAAAGAGAGTGAGATGCCAGCTCCTTTCATTCAGTCAGTAGCTTCAAACATTTCTGGTATATGAATAACATGATGTTTTTCAATGGCAAAAATCAATGAATATTGTAAAAGCACAAACAGTAATTTCTCCGCATTGCAAGGTGCAATTCTGAAATTTTTTGCTTTTTCCTGCTCCTCTTAGCATGATAAAGAAGATTCAAAGAGAGTGAGATGCCAGCTCCTTTCATTCAGTCAGTAGCTTCAATCATTTCTGGGCGTTTTTCAATGGCAAAAATCAATGAATATTGTAAATGCACAAACAGTAATTTCTCCGCATTGCAAGGTGCAATTCTGAAATTTTTTGCTTTTTCCTGCTCCTCTTAGCATGATAAAGAAGATTCAAAGAGAGTGAGATGCCAGCTCCTTTCATTCAGTCAGCAGCTTCAATCATTTCTGGACATTTTTCAATGGCAAAAATCAATGAATATTGTAAATGCACAAACAGTAATTTCTCCGCATTGCAAGGTGCAATTCTGAAATTTTTTGCTTTTTCCTGCTCCTCTTAGCATGATAAAGAAGATTCAAAGAGAGTGAGATGCCAGCTCCTTTCATTCAGTCAGTAGCTTCAAACATTTCTGGTATATGAATAACATGATGTTTTTCAATGGCAAAAATCAATGAATATTGTAAAAGCACAAACAGTAATTTCTCCGCATTGCAAGGTGCAATTCTGAAATTTTTTGCTTTTTCCTGCTCCTCTTAGCATGATAAAGAAGATTCAAAGAGAGTGAGATGCCAGCTCCTTTCATTCAGTCAGTAGCTTCAATCATTTCTGGACGTTTTTCAATGGCAAAAATCAATGAATATTGTAAATGCACAAACAGTAATTTCTCCGCATTGCAAGGTGCAATTCTGAAATTTTTTGCTTTTTCCTGCTCCTCTTAGCATGATAAAGAAGATTCAAAGAGAGTGAGATGCCAGCTCCTTTCATTCAGTCACTAGCTTCAATCATTTCTGGTATATGAATAACATGATGTTTTTCAATGGCAAAAATCAATGAATATTGTAAATGCACAAACAGTAATTTCTCCGCATTGCAAGTTGCAATTCTGAAATTTTTTGCTTTTTCCTGCTCCTCTTAGCATGATAAAGAAGATTCAAAGAGAGTGAGATGCCAGCTCCTTTCATTCAGTCAGTAGCTTCAATCATTTCTGGACGTTTTTCAATGGCAAAAATCAATGAATATTGTAAATGCACAAACAGTAATTTCTCCGCATTGCAAGGTGCAATTCTGAAATTTTTTGCTTTTTCCTGCTCCTCTTAGCATGTTAAAGAAGATTCAAAGAGAGTGAGATGCCAGCTCCTTTCATTCAGTCAGTAGCTTCAATCATTTCTGGTATATGAATAACATGATGTTTTTCAATGGCAAAAATCAATGAATATTGTAAATGCACAAACAGTAATTTCTCCGCATTGCAAGTTGCAATTCTGAAATTTTTTGCTTTTTCCTGCTCCTCTTAGCATGATAAAGAAGATTCAAAGAGAGTGAGATGCCAGCTCCTTTCATTCAGTCAGTAGCTTCAATCATTTCTGGACGTTTTTCAATGGCAAAAATCAATGAATATTGTAAATGCACAAACAGTAATTTCTCCGCATTGCAAGGTGCAATTCTGAAATTTTTTGCTTTTTCCTGCTCCTCTTTGCATGTTAAAGAAGATTCAAAGAGAGTGAGATGCCAGCTCCATTCATTCAGTCAGTAGCTTCAATCATTTCTGGACGTTTTTCAATGGCAAAAATCAATGAATATTGTAAATGCACAAACAGTAATTTCTCCGCATTGCAAGGTGCAATTCTGAAATTTTTTGCTTTTTCCTGCTCCTCTTAGCATGATAAAGAAGATTCAAAGAGAGTGAGATGCCAGCTCCTTTCATTCAGTCAGTAGCTTCAAACATTTCTGGTATATGAATAACATGATGTTTTTCAATGGCAAAAATCAATGAATATTGTAAAAGCACAAACAGTAATTTCTCCGCATTGCAAGGTGCAATTCTGAAATTTTTTGCTTTTTCCTGCTCCTCTTAGCATGATAAAGAAGATTCAAAGAGAGTGAGATGCCAGCTCCTTTCATTCAGTCAGTAGCTTCAATCATTTCTGGACGTTTTTCAATGGCAAAAATCCATGCATATTGTAAATGCACAAACAGTAATTTCTCCGCATTGCAAGGTGCAATTCTGAAATTTTTTGCTTTTTCCTGCTCCTCTTAGCATGATAAAGAAGATTCAAAGAGAGTGAGATGCCAGCTCCTTTCATTCAGTCAGTAGCTTCAATCATTTCTGGACGTTTTTCAATGGCAAAAATCAATGAATATTGTAAATGCACAAACAGTAATTTCTCCGCATTGCAAGGTGCAATTCTGAAATTTTTTGCATTTTCCTGCTCCTCTTAGCATGATAAAGAAGATTCAAAGAGAGTGAGATGCCAGCTCCTTTCATTCAGTCAGTAGCTTCAATCATTTCTGGACGTTTTTCAATGGCAAAAATCAATGAATATTGTAAATGCACAAACAGTAATTTCTCCGCATTGCAAGGTGCAATTCTGAAATTTTTTGCTTTTTCCTGCTCCTCTTAGCATGATAAAGAAGATTCAAAGAGAGTGAGATGCCAGCTCCTTTCATTCAGTCAGTAGCTTCAAACATTTCTGGTATATGAATAACATGATGTTTTTCAATGGCAAAAATCAATGAATATTGTAAATGCACAAACAGTAATTTCTCCGCATTGCAAGGTGCAATTCTGAAATTTTTTGCTTTTTCCTGCTCCTCTTAGCATGATAAAGAAGATTCAAAGAGAGTGAGATGCCAGCTCCTTTCATTCAGTCAGTAGCTTCAATCATTTCTGGACGTTTTTCAATGGCAAAAATCAATGAATATTGTAAATGCACAAACAGTAATTTCTCCGCATTGCAAGGTGCAATTCTGAAATTTTTTGCTTTTTCCTGCTCCTCTTAGCATGATAAAGAAGATTAAAAGAGAGTGAGATGCCAGCTTCTTTCATTCAGTCAGTAGCTTCAAACATTTCTGGGATATGAATAACATGATGTTTTTCAATGGCAAAAATTAATGAATATTGTAAATGCACAAACAGTAATTTCTCCGCATTGCAAGGTGCAATTCTGAAATTTTTTGCTTTTTCCTGCTCCTCTTAGCATGATAAAGAAGATTCAAAGAGAGTGAGATGCCAGCTCCTTTCATTCAGTCAGTAGCTTCAATCATTTCTGGACGTTTTTCAATGGCAAAAATCAATGAATATTGTAAATGCACAAACAGTAATTTCTCCGCATTGCAAGGTGCAATTCTGAAATTTTTTGCTTTTTCCTGCTCCTCTTAGCATGATAAAGAAGATTCAAAGAGAGTGAGATGCCAGCTCCTTTCATTCAGTCAGTAGCTTCAATCATTTCTGGACGTTTTTCAATGGCAAAAATCAATGAATATTGTAAATGCACAAACAGTAATTTCTCCGCATTGCAAGGTGCAATTCTGAAATTTTTTGCTTTTTCCTGCTCCTCTTAGCATGATAAAGAAGATTCAAAGAGAGTGAGATGCCAGCTCCTTTCATTCAGTCAGTAGCTTCAATCATTTCTGGTATATGAATAACATGATGTTTTTCAATGGCAAAAATCAATGAATATTGTAAATGCACAAACAGTAATTTTTCCGCATTGCAAGTTGCAATTCTGAAATTTTTTGCTTTTTCCTGCTCCTCTTAGCATGATAAAGAAGATTCAAAGAGAGTGAGATGCCAGCTCCTTTCATTCAGTCAGTAGCTTCAATCATTTCTGGACGTTTTTCAATGGCAAAAATCAATGAATATTGTAAATGCACAAACAGTAATTTCTCCGCATTGCAAGGTGCAATTCTGAAATTTTTTGCTTTTTCCTGCTCCTCTTAGCATGATAAAGAAGATTCAAAGAGAGTGAGATGCCAGCTCCTTTCATTCAGTCAGTAGCTTCAATCATTTCTGGACATTTTTCAATGGCAAAAATCAATGAATATTGTAAATGCACAAACAGTAATTTCTCCGCATTCCAAGGTGCAATTCTGAAATTTTTTGCTTTTTCCTGCTCCTCTTAGCATGATAAAGAAGATTCAAAGAGAGTGAGATGCCAGCTCCTTTCATTCAGTCAGTAGCTTCAAACATTTCTGGTATATGAATAACATGATGTTTTTCAATGGCAAAAATCAATGAATATTGTAAATGCACAAACAGTAATTTCTCCGCATTGCAAGGTGCAATTCTGAAATTTTTTGCTTTTTCCTGCTCCTCTTAGCATGATAAAGAAGATTCAAAGAGAGTGAGATGCCAGCTCCTTTCATTCAGTCAGTAGCTTCAATCATTTCTGGACGTTTTTCAATGGCAAAAATCAATGAATATTGTAAATGCACAAACAGTAATTTCTCCGCATTGCAAGGTGCAATTCTGAAATTTTTTGCTTTTTCCTGCTCCTCTTAGCATGATAAAGAAGATTCAAAGAGAGTGAGATGCCAGCTTCTTTCATTCAGTCAGTAGCTTCAAACATTTCTGGGATATGAATAACATGATGTTTTTCAATGGCAAAAATTAATGAATATTGTAAATGCACAAACAGTAATTTCTCCGCATTGCAAGGTGCAATTCTGAAATTTTTTGCTTTTTCCTGCTCCTCTTAGCATGATAAAGAAGATTCAAAGAGAGTGAGATGCCAGCTCCTTTCATTCAGTCAGTAGCTTCAATCATTTCTGGACGTTTTTCAATGGCAAAAATCAATGAATATTGTAAATGCACAAACAGTAATTTCTCCGCATTGCAAGGTGCAATTCTGAAATTTTTTGCTTTTTCCTGCTCCTCTTAGCATGATAAAGAAGATTCAAAGAGAGTGAGATGCCAGCTCCTTTCATTCAGTCAGTAGCTTCAATCATTTCTGGACGTTTTTCAATGGCAAAAATCAATGAATATTGTAAATGCACAAACAGTAATTTCTCCGCATTGCAAGGTGCAATTCTGAAATTTTTTGCTTTTTCCTGCTCCTCTTAGCATGATAAAGAAGATTCAAAGAGAGTGAGATGCCAGCTCCTTTCATTCAGTCAGTAGCTTCAATCATTTCTGGTATATGAATAACATGATGTTTTTCAATGGCAAAAATCAATGAATATTGTAAATGCACAAACAGTAATTTCTCCGCATTGCAAGTTGCAATTCTGAAATTTTTTGCTTTTTCCTGCTCCTCTTAGCATGATAAAGAAGATTCAAAGAGAGTGAGATGCCAGCTCCTTTCATTCAGTCAGTAGCTTCAATCATTTCTGGACGTTTTTCAATGGCAAAAATCAATGAATATTGTAAATGCACAAACAGTAATTTCTCCGCATTGCAAGGTGCAATTCTGAAATTTTTTGCTTTTTCCTGCTCCTCTTAGCATGATAAAGAAGATTCAAAGAGAGTGAGATGCCAGCTCCTTTCATTCAGTCAGTAGCTTCAATCATTTCTGGACATTTTTCAATGGCAAAAATCAATGAATATTGTAAATGCACAAACAGTAATTTCTCCGCATTCCAAGGTGCAATTCTGAAATTTTTTGCTTTTTCCTGCTCCTCTTAGCATGATAAAGAAGATTCAAAGAGAGTGAGATGCCAGCTCCTTTCATTCAGTCAGTAGCTTCAAACATTTCTGGTATATGAATAACATGATGTTTTTCAATGGCAAAAATCAATGAATATTGTAAATGCACAAACAGTAATTTCTCCGCATTGCAAGGTGCAATTCTGAAATTTTTTGCTTTTTCCTGCTCCTCTTAGCATGATAAAGAAGATTCAAAGAGAGTGAGATGCCAGCTCCTTTCATTCAGTCAGTAGCTTCAATCATTTCTGGACGTTTTTCAATGGCAAAAATCAATGAATATTGTAAATGCACAAACAGTAATTTCTCCGCATTGCAAGGTGCAATTCTGAAATTTTTTGCTTTTTCCTGCTCCTCTTAGCATGATAAAGAAGATTCAAAGAGAGTGAGATGCCAGCTTCTTTCATTCAGTCAGTAGCTTCAAACATTTCTGGGATATGAATAACATGATGTTTTTCAATGGCAAAAATTAATGAATATTGTAAATGCACAAACAGTAATTTCTCCGCATTGCAAGGTGCAATTCTGAAATTTTTTGCTTTTTCCTGCTCCTCTTAGCATGATAAAGAAGATTCAAAGAGAGTGAGATGCCAGCTCCTTTCATTCAGTCAGTAGCTTCAATCATTTCTGGACGTTTTTCAATGGCAAAAATCAATGAATATTGTAAATGCACAAACAGTAATTTCTCCGCATTGCAAGGTGCAATTCTGAAATTTTTTGCTTTTTCCTGCTCCTCTTAGCATGATAAAGAAGATTCAAAGAGAGTGAGATGCCAGCTCCTTTCATTCAGTCAGTAGCTTCAATCATTTCTGGACGTTTTTCAATGGCAAAAATCAATGAATATTGTAAATGCACAAACAGTAATTTCTCCGCATTGCAAGGTGCAATTCTGAAATTTTTTGCTTTTTCCTGCTCCTCTTAGCATGATAAAGAAGATTCAAAGAGAGTGAGATGCCAGCTCCTTTCATTCAGTCAGTAGCTTCAATCATTTCTGGTATATGAATAACATGATGTTTTTCAATGGCAAAAATCAATGAATATTGTAAATGCACAAACAGTAATTTCTCCGCATTGCAAGTTGCAATTCTGAAATTTTTTGCTTTTTCCTGCTCCTCTTAGCATGATAAAGAAGATTCAAAGAGAGTGAGATGCCAGCTCCTTTCATTCAGTCAGTAGCTTCAATCATTTCTGGACGTTTTTCAATGGCAAAAATCAATGAATATTGTAAATGCACAAACAGTAATTTCTCCGCATTGCAAGGTGCAATTCTGAAATTTTTTGCTTTTTCCTGCTCCTCTTAGCATGATAAAGAAGATTCAAAGAGAGTGAGATGCCAGCTCCTTTCATTCAGTCAGTAGCTTCAATCATTTCTGGACGTTTTTCAATGGCAAAAATCAATGAATATTGTAAATGCACAAACAGTAATTTCTCCGCATTGCAAGGTGCAATTCTGAAATTTTTTGCTTTTTCCTGCTCCTCTTAGCATGATAAAGAAGATTCAAAGAGAGTGAGATGCCAGCTCCTTTCATTCAGTCAGTAGCTTCAAACATTTCTGGTATATGAATAACATGATGTTTTTCAATGGCAAAAATCAATGAATATTGTAAAAGCACAAACAGTAATTTCTCCGCATTGCAAGGTGCAATTCTGAAATTTTTTGCTTTTTCCTGCTCCTCTTAGCATGATAAAGAAGATTCAAAGAGAGTGAGATGCCAGCTCCTTTCATTCAGTCAGTAGCTTCAATCATTTCTGGACGTTTTTCAATGGCAAAAATCAATGAATATTGTAAATGCACAAACAGTAATTTCTCCGCATTGCAAGGTGCAATTCTGAAATTTTTTGCTTTTTCCTGCTCCTCTTAGCATGATAAAGAAGATTCAAAGAGAGTGAGATGCCAGCTCCTTTCATTCAGTCAGTAGCTTCAATCATTTCTGGTATATGAATAACATGATGTTTTTCAATGGCAAAAATCAATGAATATTGTAAATGCACAAACAGTAATTTCTCCACATTGCAAGGTGCAATTCTGAAATTTTTTGCTTTTTCCTGCTCCTCTTAGCATGATAAAGAAGATTCAAAGAGAGTGAGATGCCAGCTCCTTTCATTCAGTCAGTAGCTTCAATCATTTCTGGACGTTTTTCAATGGCAAAAATCAATGAATATTGTAAATGCACAAACAGTAATTTCTCCGCATTGCAAGGTGCAATTCTGAAATTTTTTGCTTTTTCCTGCTCCTCTTAGCATGATAAAGAAGATTCAAAGAGAGCGAGATGCCAGCTCCTTTCATTCAGTCAGTAGCTTCAATCATTTCTGGTATATGAATAACATGATGTTTTTCAATGGCAAAAATCAATGAATATTGTAAATGCACAAACAGTAATTTCTCCGCATTGCAAGGTGCAATTCTGAAATTTTTTGCTTTTTCCTGCTCCTCTTAGCATGATAAAGAAGATTCAAAGAGAGTGAGATGCCAGCTCCTTTCATTCAGTCAGTAGCTTCAATCATTTCTGGACGTTTTTCAATGGCAAAAATCAATGAATATTGTAAATGCACAAACAGTAATTTCTCCGCATTGCAAGGTGCAATTCTGAAATTTTTTGCTTTTTCCTGCTCCTCTTAGCATGATAAAGAAGATTCAAAGAGAGTGAGATGCCAGCTCCTTTCATTCAGTCAGTAGCTTCAAACATTTCTGGTATATGAATAACATGATGTTTTTCAATGGCAAAAATCAATGAATATTGTAAATGCACAAACAGTAATTTCTCCGCATTGCAAGGTGCAATTCTGAAATTTTTTGCTTTTTCCTGCTCCTCTTAGCATGATAAAGAAGATTCAAAGAGAGTGAGATGCCAGCTCCTTTCATTCAGTCAGTAGCTTCAATCATTTCTGGACGTTTTTCAATGGCAAAAATCAATGAATATTGTAAATGCACAAACAGTAATTTCTCCGCATTGCAAGGTGCAATTCTGAAATTTTTTGCTTTTTCCTGCTCCTCTTAGCATGATAAAGAAGATTCAAAGAGAGTGAGATGCCAGCTCCTTTCATTCAGTCAGTAGCTTCAATCATTTCTGGACGTTTTTCAATGGCAAAAATCAATGAATATTGTAAATGCACAAACAGTAATTTCTCCGCATTGCAAGGTGCAATTCTGAAATTTTTTGCTTTTTCCTGCTCCTCTTAGCATGATAAAGAAGATTCAAAGAGAGTGAGATGCCAGCTCCTTTCATTCAGTCAGTAGCTTCAATCATTTCTGGTATATGAATAACATGATGTTTTTCAATGGCAAAAATCAATGAATATTGTAAATGCACAAACAGTAATTTCTCCGCATTGCAAGGTGCAATTCTGAAATTTTTTGCTTTTTCCTGCTCCTCTTAGCATGATAAAGAAGATTCAAAGAGAGTGAGATGCCAGCTCCTTTCATTCAGTCAGCAGCTTCAATCATTTCTGGACATTTTTCAATGGCAAAAATCAATGAATATTGTAAATGCACAAACAGTAATTTCTCCGCATTGCAAGGTGCAATTCTGAAATTTTTTGCTTTTTCCTGCTCCTCTTAGCATGATAAAGAAGATTCAAAGAGAGTGAGATGCCAGCTCCTTTCATTCAGTCAGTAGCTTCAAACATTTCTGGTATATGAATAACATGATGTTTTTCAATGGCAAAAATCAATGAATATTGTAAAAGCACAAACAGTAATTTCTCCGCATTGCAAGGTGCAATTCTGAAATTTTTTGCTTTTTCCTGCTCCTCTTAGCATGATAAAGAAGATTCAAAGAGAGTGAGATGCCAGCTCCTTTCATTCAGTCAGTAGCTTCAATCATTTCTGGACGTTTTTCAATGGCAAAAATCAATGAATATTGTAAATGCACAAACAGTAATTTCTCCGCATTGCAAGGTGCAATTCTGAAATTTTTTGCTTTTTCCTGCTCCTCTTAGCATGATAAAGAAGATTCAAAGAGAGTGAGATGCCAGCTCCTTTCATTCAGTCACTAGCTTCAATCATTTCTGGTATATGAATAACATGATGTTTTTCAATGGCAAAAATCAATGAATATTGTAAATGCACAAACAGTAATTTCTCCGCATTGCAAGTTGCAATTCTGAAATTTTTTGCTTTTTCCTGCTCCTCTTAGCATGATAAAGAAGATTCAAAGAGAGTGAGATGCCAGCTCCTTTCATTCAGTCAGTAGCTTAAATTATTTCTGGACGTTTTTCAATGGCAAAAATCAATGAATATTGTAAATGCACAAACAGTAATTTCTCCGCATTGCAAGGTGCAATTCTGAAATTTTTTGCTTTTTCCTGCTCCTCTTAGCATGATAAAGAAGATTCAAAGAGAGTGAGATGCCAGCTCCTTTCATTCAGTCAGTTGCTTCAATCATTTCTGGACGTTTTTCAATGGCAAAAATCAGTGAATATTGCAAATGCACAAACAGTAATTTCTCCGCATTGCAAGGTGCAATTCTGAAATTTTTTGCTTTTTCCTGCTCCTCTTAGCATGATAAAGAAGATTCAAAGAGAGTGAGATGCCAGCTCCTTTCATTCAGTCAGTAGCTTCAATCATTTCTGGACGTTTTTCAATGGCAAAAATCAATGAATATTGTAAATGCACAAACAGTAATTTCTCCGCATTGCAAGGTGCAATTCTGAAATTTTTTGCTTTTTCCTGCTCCTCTTAGCATGATAAAGAAGATTCAAAGAGAGTGAGATGCCAGCTCCTTTCATTCAGTCAGTAGCTTCAATCATTTCTGGTATATGAATAACATGATGTTTTTCAATGGCAAAAATCAATGAATATTGTAAATGCACAAACAGTAATTTCTCCGCATTGCAAGTTGCAATTCTGAAATTTTTTGCTTTTTCCTGCTCCTCTTAGCATGATAAAGAAGATTCAAAGAGAGTGAGATGCCAGCTCCTTTCATTCAGTCAGTAGCTTCAATCATTTCTGGACGTTTTTCAATGGCAAAAATCAATGAATATTGTAAATGCACAAACAGTAATTTCTCCGCATTGCAAGGTGCAATTCTGAAATTTTTTGCTTTTTCCTGCTCCTCTTAGCATGATAAAGAAGATTCAAAGAGAGTGAGATGCCAGCTCCTTTCATTCAGTCAGTAGCTTCAATCATTTCTGGACGTTTTTCAATGGCAAAAATCAATGAATATTGTAAATGCACAAACAGTAATTTCTCCGCATTGCAAGGTGCAATTCTGAAATTTTTTGCTTTTTCCTGCTCCTCTTAGCATGATAAAGAAGATTCAAAGAGAGTGAGATGCCAGCTCCTTTCATTCAGTCAGTAGCTTCAAACATTTCTGGTATATGAATAACATGATGTTTTTCAATGGCAAAAATCAATGAATATTGTAAAAGCACAAACAGTAATTTCTCCGCATTGCAAGGTGCAATTCTGAAATTTTTTGCTTTTTCCTGCTCCTCTTAGCATGATAAAGAAGATTCAAAGAGAGTGAGATGCCAGCTCCTTTCATTCAGTCAGTAGCTTCAATCATTTCTGGACGTTTTTCAATGGCAAAAATCAATGAATATTGTAAATGCACAAACAGTAATTTCTCCGCATTGCAAGGTGCAATTCTGAAATTTTTTGCTTTTTCCTGCTCCTCTTAGCATGATAAAGAAGATTCAAAGAGAGTGAGATGCCAGCTCCTTTCATTCAGTCAGCAGCTTCAATCATTTCTGGACATTTTTCAATGGCAAAAATCAATGAATATTGTAAATGCACAAACAGTAATTTCTCCGCATTGCAAGGTGCAATTCTGAAATTTTTTGCTTTTTCCTGCTCCTCTTAGCATGATAAAGAAGATTCAAAGAGAGTGAGATGCCAGCTCCTTTCATTCAGTCAGTAGCTTCAAACATTTCTGGTATATGAATAACATGATGTTTTTCAATGGCAAAAATCAATGAATATTGTAAAAGCACAAACAGTAATTTCTCCGCATTGCAAGGTGCAATTCTGAAATTTTTTGCTTTTTCCTGCTCCTCTTAGCATGATAAAGAAGATTCAAAGAGAGTGAGATGCCAGCTCCTTTCATTCAGTCAGTAGCTTCAATCATTTCTGGACGTTTTTCAATGGCAAAAATCAATGAATATTGTAAATGCACAAACAGTAATTTCTCCGCATTGCAAGGTGCAATTCTGAAATTTTTTGCTTTTTCCTGCTCCTCTTAGCATGATAAAGAAGATTCAAAGAGAGTGAGATGCCAGCTCCTTTCATTCAGTCACTAGCTTCAATCATTTCTGGTATATGAATAACATGATGTTTTTCAATGGCAAAAATCAATGAATATTGTAAATGCACAAACAGTAATTTCTCCGCATTGCAAGTTGCAATTCTGAAATTTTTTGCTTTTTCCTGCTCCTCTTAGCATGATAAAGAAGATTCAAAGAGAGTGAGATGCCAGCTCCTTTCATTCAGTCAGTAGCTTCAATTATTTCTGGATGTTTTTCAATGGCAAAAATCAATGAATATTGTAAATGCACAAACAGTAATTTCTCCGCATTGCAAGGTGCAATTCTGAAATTTTTTGCTTTTTCCTGCTCCTCTTAGCATGATAAAGAAGATTCAAAGAGAGTGAGATGCCAGCTCCTTTCATTCAGTCAGTTGCTTCAATCATTTCTGGACGTTTTTCAATGGCAAAAATCAGTGAATATTGCAAATGCACAAACAGTAATTTCTCCGCATTGCAAGGTGCAATTCTGAAATTTCTTGCATTTTCCTGCTCCTCTTAGCATGATAAAGAAGATTCAAAGAGAGTGAGATGCCAGCTCCTTTCATTCAGTCAGTAGCTTCAAACATTTCTGGTATATGAATAACATGATGTTTTTCAATGGCAAAAATCAATGAATATTGTAAATGCACAAACAGTAATTTCTCCGCATTGCAAGGTGCAATTCTGAAATTTTTTGCTTTTTCCTGCTCCTCTTAGCATGATAAAGAAGATTCAAAGAGAGTGAGATGCCAGCTCCTTTCATTCAGTCAGTAGCTTCAATCATTTCTGGTATATGAATAACATGATGTTTTTCAATGGCAAAAATCAATGAATATTGTAAATGCACAAACAGTAATTTCTCCGCATTGCAAGTTGCAATTCTGAAATTTTTTGCTTTTTCCTGCTCCTCTTAGCATGATAAAGAAGATTCAAAGAGAGTGAGATGCCAGCTCCTTTCATTCAGTCAGTAGCTTCAATCATTTCTGGACGTTTTTCAATGGCAAAAATCAATGAATATTGTAAATGCACAAACAGTAATTTCTCCGCATTGCAAGGTGCAATTCTGAATTTTTTTGCTTTTTCCTGCTCCTCTTAGCATGATAAAGAAGATTCAAAGAGAGTGAGATGCCAGCTCCTTTCATTCAGTCAGTAGCTTCAATCATTTCTGGACGTTTTTCAATGGCAAAAATCAATGAATATTGTAAATGCACAAACAGTAATTTCTCCGCATTGCAAGGTGCAATTCTGAAATTTTTTGCTTTTTCCTGCTCCTCTTAGCATGATAAAGAAGATTCAAAGAGAGTGAGATGCCAGCTCCTTTCATTCAGTCAGTAGCTTCAAACATTTCTGGTATATGAATAACATGATGTTTTTCAATGGCAAAAATCAATGAATATTGTAAAAGCACAAACAGTAATTTCTCCGCATTGCAAGGTGCAATTCTGAAATTTTTTGCTTTTTCCTGCTCCTCTTAGCATGATAAAGAAGATTCAAAGAGAGTGAGATGCCAGCTCCTTTCATTCAGTCAGTAGCTTCAATCATTTCTGGACGTTTTTCAATGGCAAAAATCAATGAATATTGTAAATGCACAAACAGTAATTTCTCCGCATTGCAAGGTGCAATTCTGAAATTTTTTGCTTTTTCCTGCTCCTCTTAGCATGATAAAGAAGATTCAAAGAGAGTGAGATGCCAGCTCCTTTCATTCAGTCACTAGCTTCAATCATTTCTGGTATATGAATAACATGATGTTTTTCAATGGCAAAAATCAATGAATATTGTAAATGCACAAACAGTAATTTCTCCGCATTGCAAGTTGCAATTCTGAAATTTTTTGCTTTTTCCTGCTCCTCTTAGCATGATAAAGAAGATTCAAAGAGAGTGAGATGCCAGCTCCTTTCATTCAGTCAGTAGCTTCAATCATTTCTGGACGTTTTTCAATGGCAAAAATCAATGAATATTGTAAATGCACAAACAGTAATTTCTCCGCATTGCAAGGTGCAATTCTGAAATTTTTTGCTTTTTCCTGCTCCTCTTAGCATGATAAAGAAGATTCAAAGAGAGTGAGATGCCAGCTCCTTTCATTCAGTCAGTTGCTTCAATCATTTCTGGACGTTTTTCAATGGCAAAAATCAGTGAATATTGCAAATGCACAAACAGTAATTTCTCCGCATTGCAAGGTGCAATTCTGAAATTTTTTGCTTTTTCCTGCTCCTCTTAGCATGATAAAGAAGATTCAAAGAGAGTGAGATGCCAGCTCCTTTCATTCAGTCAGTAGCTTCAATCATTTCTGGACGTTTTTCAATGGCAAAAATCAATGAATATTGTAAATGCACAAACAGTAATTTCTCCGCATTGCAAGGTGCAATTCTGAAATTTTTTGCTTTTTCCTGCTCCTCTTTGCATGATAAAGAAGATTCAAAGAGAGTGAGATGCCAGCTCCTTTCATTCAGTCAGTAGCTTCAATCATTTCTGGTATATGAATAACATGATGTTTTTCAATGGCAAAAATCAATGAATATTGTAAATGCACAAACAGTAATTTCTCCGCATTGCAAGGTGCAATTCTGAAATTTTTGGCTTTTTCCTGCTCCTCTTAGCATGATAAAGAAGATTCAAAGAGAGTGAGATGCCAGCTCCTTTCATTCAGTCAGTAGCTTCAATCATTTCTGGATGTTTTTCAATGGCAAAAATCAATGAATATTGTAAATGCACAAACAGTAATTTCTCCGCATTGCAAGGTGCAATTCTGAAATTTCTTGCATTTTCCTGCTCCTCTTAGCATGATAAAGAAGATTCAAAGAGAGTGAGATGCCAGCTCCTTTCATTCAGTCAGTAGCTTCAATCATTTCTGGACGTTTTTCAATGGCAAAAATCAATGAATATTGTAAATGCACAAACAGTAATTTCTCCGCATTGCAAGGTGCAATTCTGAAATTTTTTGCTTTTTCCTGCTCCTCTTAGCATGATAAAGAAGATTCAAAGAGAGTGAGATGCCAGCTCCTTTCATTCAGTCAGTAGCTTCAAACATTTCTGGTATATGAATAACATGATGTTTTTCAATGGCAAAAATCAATGAATATTGTAAATGCACAAACAGTAATTTCTCCGCATTGCAAGGTGCAATTCTGAAATTTTTTGCTTTTTCCTGCTCCTCTTAGCATGATAAAGAAGATTCAAAGAGAGTGAGATGCCAGCTCCTTTCATTCAGTCAGTAGCTTCAATCATTTCTGGTATATGAATAACATGATGTTTTTCAATGGCAAAAATCAATGAATATTGTAAATGCACAAACAGTAATTTCTCCACATTGCAAGGTGCAATTCTGAAATTTTTTGCTTTTTCCTGCTCCTCTTAGCATGATAAAGAAGATTCAAAGAGAGTGAGATGCCAGCTCCTTTCATTCAGTCAGTAGCTTCAATCATTTCTGGACGTTTTTCAATGGCAAAAATCAATGAATATTGTAAATGCACAAACAGTAATTTCTCCGCATTGCAAGGTGCAATTCTGAAATTTTTTGCTTTTTCCTGCTCCTCTTAGCATGATAAAGAAGATTCAAAGAGAGCGAGATGCCAGCTCCTTTCATTCAGTCAGTAGCTTCAATCATTTCTGGTATATGAATAACATGATGTTTTTCAATGGCAAAAATCAATGAATATTGTAAATGCACAAACAGTAATTTCTCCGCATTGCAAGGTGCAATTCTGAAATTTTTTGCTTTTTCCTGCTCCTCTTAGCATGATAAAGAAGATTCAAAGAGAGTGAGATGCCAGCTCCTTTCATTCAGTCAGTAGCTTCAATCATTTCTGGACGTTTTTCAATGGCAAAAATCAATGAATATTGTAAATGCACAAACAGTAATTTCTCCGCATTGCAAGGTGCAATTCTGAAATTTTTTGCTTTTTCCTGCTCCTCTTAGCATGATAAAGAAGATTCAAAGAGAGTGAGATGCCAGCTCCTTTCATTCAGTCAGTAGCTTCAAACATTTCTGGTATATGAATAACATGATGTTTTTCAATGGCAAAAATCAATGAATATTGTAAATGCACAAACAGTAATTTCTCCGCATTGCAAGGTGCAATTCTGAAATTTTTTGCTTTTTCCTGCTCCTCTTAGCATGATAAAGAAGATTCAAAGAGAGTGAGATGCCAGCTCCTTTCATTCAGTCAGTAGCTTCAATCATTTCTGGACGTTTTTCAATGGCAAAAATCAATGAATATTGTAAATGCACAAACAGTAATTTCTCCGCATTGCAAGGTGCAATTCTGAAATTTTTTGCTTTTTCCTGCTCCTCTTAGCATGATAAAGAAGATTCAAAGAGAGTGAGATGCCAGCTCCTTTCATTCAGTCAGTAGCTTCAATCATTTCTGGACGTTTTTCAATGGCAAAAATCAATGAATATTGTAAATGCACAAACAGTAATTTCTCCGCATTGCAAGGTGCAATTCTGAAATTTTTTGCTTTTTCCTGCTCCTCTTAGCATGATAAAGAAGATTCAAAGAGAGTGAGATGCCAGCTCCTTTCATTCAGTCAGTAGCTTCAATCATTTCTGGTATATGAATAACATGATGTTTTTCAATGGCAAAAATCAATGAATATTGTAAATGCACAAACAGTAATTTCTCCGCATTGCAAGGTGCAATTCTGAAATTTTTTGCTTTTTCCTGCTCCTCTTAGCATGATAAAGAAGATTCAAAGAGAGTGAGATGCCAGCTCCTTTCATTCAGTCAGCAGCTTCAATCATTTCTGGACATTTTTCAATGGCAAAAATCAATGAATATTGTAAATGCACAAACAGTAATTTCTCCGCATTGCAAGGTGCAATTCTGAAATTTTTTGCTTTTTCCTGCTCCTCTTAGCATGATAAAGAAGATTCAAAGAGAGTGAGATGCCAGCTCCTTTCATTCAGTCAGTAGCTTCAAACATTTCTGGTATATGAATAACATGATGTTTTTCAATGGCAAAAATCAATGAATATTGTAAAAGCACAAACAGTAATTTCTCCGCATTGCAAGGTGCAATTCTGAAATTTTTTGCTTTTTCCTGCTCCTCTTAGCATGATAAAGAAGATTCAAAGAGAGTGAGATGCCAGCTCCTTTCATTCAGTCAGTAGCTTCAATCATTTCTGGACGTTTTTCAATGGCAAAAATCAATGAATATTGTAAATGCACAAACAGTAATTTCTCCGCATTGCAAGGTGCAATTCTGAAATTTTTTGCTTTTTCCTGCTCCTCTTAGCATGATAAAGAAGATTCAAAGAGAGTGAGATGCCAGCTCCTTTCATTCAGTCACTAGCTTCAATCATTTCTGGTATATGAATAACATGATGTTTTTCAATGGCAAAAATCAATGAATATTGTAAATGCACAAACAGTAATTTCTCCGCATTGCAAGTTGCAATTCTGAAATTTTTTGCTTTTTCCTGCTCCTCTTAGCATGATAAAGAAGATTCAAAGAGAGTGAGATGCCAGCTCCTTTCATTCAGTCAGTAGCTTAAATTATTTCTGGACGTTTTTCAATGGCAAAAATCAATGAATATTGTAAATGCACAAACAGTAATTTCTCCGCATTGCAAGGTGCAATTCTGAAATTTTTTGCTTTTTCCTGCTCCTCTTAGCATGATAAAGAAGATTCAAAGAGAGTGAGATGCCAGCTCCTTTCATTCAGTCAGTTGCTTCAATCATTTCTGGACGTTTTTCAATGGCAAAAATCAGTGAATATTGCAAATGCACAAACAGTAATTTCTCCGCATTGCAAGGTGCAATTCTGAAATTTTTTGCTTTTTCCTGCTCCTCTTAGCATGATAAAGAAGATTCAAAGAGAGTGAGATGCCAGCTCCTTTCATTCAGTCAGTAGCTTCAATCATTTCTGGACGTTTTTCAATGGCAAAAATCAATGAATATTGTAAATGCACAAACAGTAATTTCTCCGCATTGCAAGGTGCAATTCTGAAATTTTTTGCTTTTTCCTGCTCCTCTTAGCATGATAAAGAAGATTCAAAGAGAGTGAGATGCCAGCTCCTTTCATTCAGTCAGTAGCTTCAATCATTTCTGGTATATGAATAACATGATGTTTTTCAATGGCAAAAATCAATGAATATTGTAAATGCACAAACAGTAATTTCTCAGCATTGCAAGTTGCAATTCTGAAATTTTTTGCTTTTTCCTGCTCCTCTTAGCATGATAAAGAAGATTCAAAGAGAGTGAGATGCCAGCTCCTTTCATTCAGTCAGTAGCTTCAATCATTTCTGGACGTTTTTCAATGGCAAAAATCAATGAATATTGTAAATGCACAAACAGTAATTTCTCCGCATTGCAAGGTGCAATTCTGAAATTTTTTGCTTTTTCCTGCTCCTCTTAGCATGATAAAGAAGATTCAAAGAGAGTGAGATGCCAGCTCCTTTCATTCAGTCAGTAGCTTCAATCATTTCTGGACGTTTTTCAATGGCAAAAATCAATGAATATTGTAAATGCACAAACAGTAATTTCTCCGCATTGCAAGGTGCAATTCTGAAATTTTTTGCTTTTTCCTGCTCCTCTTAGCATGATAAAGAAGATTCAAAGAGAGTGAGATGCCAGCTCCTTTCATTCAGTCAGTAGCTTCAAACATTTCTGGTATATGAATAACATGATGTTTTTCAATGGCAAAAATCAATGAATATTGTAAAAGCACAAACAGTAATTTCTCCGCATTGCAAGGTGCAATTCTGAAATTTTTTGCTTTTTCCTGCTCCTCTTAGCATGATAAAGAAGATTCAAAGAGAGTGAGATGCCAGCTCCTTTCATTCAGTCAGTAGCTTCAATCATTTCTGGACGTTTTTCAATGGCAAAAATCAATGAATATTGTAAATGCACAAACAGTAATTTCTCCGCATTGCAAGGTGCAATTCTGAAATTTTTTGCTTTTTCCTGCTCCTCTTAGCATGATAAAGAAGATTCAAAGAGAGTGAGATGCCAGCTCCTTTCATTCAGTCAGCAGCTTCAATCATTTCTGGACATTTTTCAATGGCAAAAATCAATGAATATTGTAAATGCACAAACAGTAATTTCTCCGCATTGCAAGGTGCAATTCTGAAATTTTTTGCTTTTTCCTGCTCCTCTTAGCATGATAAAGAAGATTCAAAGAGAGTGAGATGCCAGCTCCTTTCATTCAGTCAGTAGCTTCAAACATTTCTGGTATATGAATAACATGATGTTTTTCAATGGCAAAAATCAATGAATATTGTAAAAGCACAAACAGTAATTTCTCCGCATTGCAAGGTGCAATTCTGAAATTTTTTGCTTTTTCCTGCTCCTCTTAGCATGATAAAGAAGATTCAAAGAGAGTGAGATGCCAGCTCCTTTCATTCAGTCAGTAGCTTCAATCATTTCTGGACGTTTTTCAATGGCAAAAATCAATGAATATTGTAAATGCACAAACAGTAATTTCTCCGCATTGCAAGGTGCAATTCTGAAATTTTTTGCTTTTTCCTGCTCCTCTTAGCATGATAAAGAAGATTCAAAGAGAGTGAGATGCCAGCTCCTTTCATTCAGTCACTAGCTTCAATCATTTCTGGTATATGAATAACATGATGTTTTTCAATGGCAAAAATCAATGAATATTGTAAATGCACAAACAGTAATTTCTCCGCATTGCAAGTTGCAATTCTGAAATTTTTTGCTTTTTCCTGCTCCTCTTAGCATGATAAAGAAGATTCAAAGAGAGTGAGATGCCAGCTCCTTTCATTCAGTCAGTAGCTTCAATTATTTCTGGATGTTTTTCAATGGCAAAAATCAATGAATATTGTAAATGCACAAACAGTAATTTCTCCGCATTGCAAGGTGCAATTCTGAAATTTTTTGCTTTTTCCTGCTCCTCTTAGCATGATAAAGAAGATTCAAAGAGAGTGAGATGCCAGCTCCTTTCATTCAGTCAGTTGCTTCAATCATTTCTGGACGTTTTTCAATGGCAAAAATCAGTGAATATTGCAAATGCACAAACAGTAATTTCTCCGCATTGCAAGGTGCAATTCTGAAATTTCTTGCATTTTCCTGCTCCTCTTAGCATGATAAAGAAGATTCAAAGAGAGTGAGATGCCAGCTCCTTTCATTCAGTCAGTAGCTTCAAACATTTCTGGTATATGAATAACATGATGTTTTTCAATGGCAAAAATCAATGAATATTGTAAATGCACAAACAGTAATTTCTCCGCATTGCAAGGTGCAATTCTGAAATTTTTTGCTTTTTCCTGCTCCTCTTAGCATGATAAAGAAGATTCAAAGAGAGTGAGATGCCAGCTCCTTTCATTCAGTCAGTAGCTTCAATCATTTCTGGTATATGAATAACATGATGTTTTTCAATGGCAAAAATCAATGAATATTGTAAATGCACAAACAGTAATTTCTCCGCATTGCAAGTTGCAATTCTGAAATTTTTTGCTTTTTCCTGCTCCTCTTAGCATGATAAAGAAGATTCAAAGAGAGTGAGATGCCAGCTCCTTTCATTCAGTCAGTAGCTTCAATCATTTCTGGACGTTTTTCAATGGCAAAAATCAATGAATATTGTAAATGCACAAACAGTAATTTCTCCGCATTGCAAGGTGCAATTCTGAATTTTTTTGCTTTTTCCTGCTCCTCTTAGCATGATAAAGAAGATTCAAAGAGAGTGAGATGCCAGCTCCTTTCATTCAGTCAGTAGCTTCAATCATTTCTGGACGTTTTTCAATGGCAAAAATCAATGAATATTGTAAATGCACAAACAGTAATTTCTCCGCATTGCAAGGTGCAATTCTGAAATTTTTTGCTTTTTCCTGCTCCTCTTAGCATGATAAAGAAGATTCAAAGAGAGTGAGATGCCAGCTCCTTTCATTCAGTCAGTAGCTTCAAACATTTCTGGTATATGAATAACATGATGTTTTTCAATGGCAAAAATCAATGAATATTGTAAAAGCACAAACAGTAATTTCTCCGCATTGCAAGGTGCAATTCTGAAATTTTTTGCTTTTTCCTGCTCCTCTTAGCATGATAAAGAAGATTCAAAGAGAGTGAGATGCCAGCTCCTTTCATTCAGTCAGTAGCTTCAATCATTTCTGGACGTTTTTCAATGGCAAAAATCAATGAATATTGTAAATGCACAAACAGTAATTTCTCCGCATTGCAAGGTGCAATTCTGAAATTTTTTGCTTTTTCCTGCTCCTCTTAGCATGATAAAGAAGATTCAAAGAGAGTGAGATGCCAGCTCCTTTCATTCAGTCACTAGCTTCAATCATTTCTGGTATATGAATAACATGATGTTTTTCAATGGCAAAAATCAATGAATATTGTAAATGCACAAACAGTAATTTCTCCGCATTGCAAGTTGCAATTCTGAAATTTTTTGCTTTTTCCTGCTCCTCTTAGCATGATAAAGAAGATTCAAAGAGAGTGAGATGCCAGCTCCTTTCATTCAGTCAGTAGCTTCAATCATTTCTGGACGTTTTTCAATGGCAAAAATCAATGAATATTGTAAATGCACAAACAGTAATTTCTCCGCATTGCAAGGTGCAATTCTGAAATTTTTTGCTTTTTCCTGCTCCTCTTAGCATGATAAAGAAGATTCAAAGAGAGTGAGATGCCAGCTCCTTTCATTCAGTCAGTTGCTTCAATCATTTCTGGACGTTTTTCAATGGCAAAAATCAGTGAATATTGCAAATGCACAAACAGTAATTTCTCCGCATTGCAAGGTGCAATTCTGAAATTTTTTGCTTTTTCCTGCTCCTCTTAGCATGATAAAGAAGATTCAAAGAGAGTGAGATGCCAGCTCCTTTCATTCAGTCAGTAGCTTCAATCATTTCTGGACGTTTTTCAATGGCAAAAATCAATGAATATTGTAAATGCACAAACAGTAATTTCTCCGCATTGCAAGGTGCAATTCTGAAATTTTTTGCTTTTTCCTGCTCCTCTTTGCATGATAAAGAAGATTCAAAGAGAGTGAGATGCCAGCTCCTTTCATTCAGTCAGTAGCTTCAATCATTTCTGGTATATGAATAACATGATGTTTTTCAATGGCAAAAATCAATGAATATTGTAAATGCACAAACAGTAATTTCTCCGCATTGCAAGGTGCAATTCTGAAATTTTTGGCTTTTTCCTGCTCCTCTTAGCATGATAAAGAAGATTCAAAGAGAGTGAGATGCCAGCTCCTTTCATTCAGTCAGTAGCTTCAATCATTTCTGGATGTTTTTCAATGGCAAAAATCAATGAATATTGTAAATGCACAAACAGTAATTTCTCCGCATTGCAAGGTGCAATTCTGAAATTTCTTGCATTTTCCTGCTCCTCTTAGCATGATAAAGAAGATTCAAAGAGAGTGAGATGCCAGCTCCTTTCATTCAGTCAGTAGCTTCAATCATTTCTGGACGTTTTTCAATGGCAAAAATCAATGAATATTGTAAATGCACAAACAGTAATTTCTCCGCATTGCAAGGTGCAATTCTGAAATTTTTTGCTTTTTCCTGCTCCTCTTAGCATGATAAAGAAGATTCAAAGAGAGTGAGATGCCAGCTCCTTTCATTCAGTCAGTAGCTTCAAACATTTCTGGTATATGAATAACATGATGTTTTTCAATGGCAAAAATCAATGAATATTGTAAATGCACAAACAGTAATTTCTCCGCATTGCAAGGTGCAATTCTGAAATTTTTTGCTTTTTCCTGCTCCTCTTAGCATGATAAAGAAGATTCAAAGAGAGTGAGATGCCAGCTCCTTTCATTCAGTCAGTAGCTTCAATCATTTCTGGTATGTGAATAACATGATGTTTTTCAATGGCAAAAATCAATGAATATTGTAAATGCACAAACAGTAATTTCTCCGCATTGCAAGTTGCAATTCTGAAATTTTTTGCTTTTTCCTGCTCCTCTTAGCATGATAAAGAAGATTCAAAGAGAGTGAGATGCCAGCTCCTTTCATTCAGTCAGTAGCTTCAATCATTTCTGGACGTTTTTCAATGGCAAAAATCAATGAATATTGTAAATGCACAAACAGTAATTTCTCCGCATTGCAAGGTGCAATTCTGAAATTTTTTGCTTTTTCCTGCTCCTCTTAGCATGATAAAGAAGATTCAAAGAGAGTGAGATGCCAGCTCCTTTCATTCAGTCAGTAGCTTCAATCATTTCTGGACGTTTTTCAATGGCAAAAATCAATGAATATTGTAAATGCACAAACAGTAATTTCTCCGCATTGCAAGGTGCAATTCTGAAATTTTTTGCTTTTTCCTGCTCCTCTTAGCATGATAAAGAAGATTCAAAGAGAGTGAGATGCCAGCTCCTTTCATTCAGTCAGTAGCTTCAAACATTTCTGGTATATGAATAACATGATGTTTTTCAATGGCAAAAATCAATGAATATTGTAAAAGCACAAACAGTAATTTCTCCGCATTGCAAGGTGCAATTCTGAAATTTTTTGCTTTTTCCTGCTCCTCTTAGCATGATAAAGAAGATTCAAAGAGAGTGAGATGCCAGCTCCTTTCATTCAGTCAGTAGCTTCAATCATTTCTGGACGTTTTTCAATGGCAAAAATCAATGAATATTGTAAATGCACAAACAGTAATTTCTCCGCATTGCAAGGTGCAATTCTGAAATTTTTTGCTTTTTCCTGCTCCTCTTAGCATGATAAAGAAGATTCAAAGAGAGTGAGATGCCAGCTCCTTTCATTCAGTCAGTAGCTTCAATCATTTCTGGTATATGAATAACATGATGTTTTTCAATTCCAAAAATCAATGAATATTGTAAATGCACAAACAGTAATTTCTCCACATTGCAAGGTGCAATTCTGAAATTTTTTGCTTTTTCCTGCTCCTCTTAGCATGATAAAGAAGATTCAAAGAGAGTGAGATGCCAGCTCCTTTCATTCAGTCAGTAGCTTCAATCATTTCTGGACGTTTTTCAATGGCAAAAATCAATGAATATTGTAAATGCACAAACAGTAATTTCTCCGCATTGCAAGGTGCAATTCTGAAATTTTTTGCTTTTTCCTGCTCCTCTTAGCATGATAAAGAAGATTCAAAGAGAGCGAGATGCCAGCTCCTTTCATTCAGTCAGTAGCTTCAATCATTTCTGGTATATGAATAACATGATGTTTTTCAATGGCAAAAATCAATGAATATTGTAAATGCACAAACAGTAATTTCTCCGCATTGCAAGGTGCAATTCTGAAATTTTTTGCTTTTTCCTGCTCCTCTTAGCATGATAAAGAAGATTCAAAGAGAGTGAGATGCCAGCTCCTTTCATTCAGTCAGTAGCTTCAATCATTTCTGGACATTTTTCAATGGCAGAAATCAATGAATATTGTAAATGCACAAACAGTAATTTCTCCGCATTGCAAGGTGCAATTCTGAAATTTTTTGCTTTTTCCTGCTCCTCTTAGCATGATAAAGAAGATTCAAAGAGAGTGAGATGCCAGCTCCTTTCATTCAGTCAGTAGCTTCAAACATTTCTAGTATATGAATAACATGATGTTTTTCAATGGCAAAAATCAATGAATATTGTAAATGCACAAACAGTAATTTCTCCGCATTGCAAGGTGCAATTCTGAAATTTTTTGCTTTTTCCTGCTCCTCTTAGCATGATAAAGAAGATTCAAAGAGAGTGAGATGCCAGCTCCTTTCATTCAGTCAGTAGCTTCAATCATTTCTGGACGTTTTTCAATGGCAAAAATCAATGAATATTGTAAATGCACAAACAGTAATTTCTCCGCATTGCAAGGTGCAATTCTGAATTTTTTTGCTTTTTCCTGCTCCTCTTAGCATGATAAAGAAGATTCAAAGAGAGTGAGATGCCAGCTCCTTTCATTCAGTCAGTAGCTTCAATCATTTCTGGACGTTTTTCAATGGCAAAAATCAATGAATATTGTAAATGCACAAACAGTAATTTCTCCGCATTGCAAGGTGCAATTCTGAAATTTTTTGCTTTTTCCTGCTCCTCTTAGCATGATAAAGAAGATTCAAAGAGAGTGTGATGCCAGCTCCTTTCATTCAGTCAGTAGCTTCAATCATTTCTGGTATATGAATAACATGATGTTTTTCAATGGCAAAAATCAATGAATATTGTAAATGCACAAACAGTAATTTCTCCGCATTGCAAGGTGCAATTCTGAAATTTTTTGCTTTTTCCTGCTCCTCTTAGCATGATAAAGAAGATTCAAAGAGAGTGAGATGCCAGCTCCTTTCATTCAGTCAGCAGCTTCAATCATTTCTGGACATTTTTCAATGGCAAAAATCAATGAATATTGTAAATGCACAAACAGTAATTTCTCCGCATTGCAAGGTGCAATTCTGAAATTTTTTGCTTTTTCCTGCTCCTCTTAGCATGATAAAGAAGATTCAAAGAGAGTGAGATGCCAGCTCCTTTCATTCAGTCAGTAGCTTCAAACATTTCTGGTATATGAATAACATGATGTTTTTCAATGGCAAAAATCAATGAATATTGTAAAAGCACAAACAGTAATTTCTCCGCATTGCAAGGTGCAATTCTGAAATTTTTTGCTTTTTCCTGCTCCTCTTAGCATGATAAAGAAGATTCAAAGAGAGTGAGATGCCAGCTCCTTTCATTCAGTCAGTAGCTTCAATCATTTCTGGACATTTTTCAATGGCAAAAATCAATGAATATTGTAAATGCACAAACAGTAATTTCTCCGCATTGCAAGGTGCAATTCTGAAATTTTTTGCTTTTTCCTGCTCCTCTTAGCATGATAAAGAAGATTCAAAGAGAGTGAGATGCCAGCTCCTTTCATTCAGTCAGTAGCTTCAATCATTTCTGGTATATGAATAACATGATGTTTTTCAATGGCAAAAATCAATGAATATTGTAAATGCACAAACAGTAATTTCTCCGCATTGCAAGTTGCAATTCTGAAATTTTTTGCTTTTTCCTGCTCCTCTTAGCATGATAAAGAAGATTCAAAGAGAGTGAGATGCCAGCTCCTTTCATTCAGTCAGTAGCTTCAATTATTTCTGGACGTTTTTCAATGGCAAAAATCAATGAATATTGTAAATGCACAAACAGTAATTTCTCCGCATTGCAAGGTGCAATTCTGAAATTTTTTGCTTTTTCCTGCTCCTCTTAGCATGATAAAGAAGATTCAAAGAGAGTGAGATGCCAGCTCCTTTCATTCAGTCAGTTGCTTCAATCATTTCTGGACGTTTTTCAATGGCAAAAATCAGTGAATATTGTAAATGCACAAACAGTAATTTCTCCGCATTGCAAGGTGCAATTCTGAAATTTTTTGCTTTTTCCTGCTCCTCTTAGCATGATAAAGAAGATTCAAAGAGAGTGAGATGCCAGCTCCTTTCATTCAGTCAGTAGCTTCAATCATTTCTGGACGTTTTTCAATGGCAAAAATCAATGAATATTGTAAATGCACAAACAGTAATTTCTCCGCATTGCAAGGTGCAATTCTGAAATTTTTTGCTTTTTCCTGCTCCTCTTAGCATGATAAAGAAGATTCAAAGAGAGTGAGATGCCAGCTCCTTTCATTCAGTCAGTAGCTTCAATCATTTCTGGTATATGAATAACATGATGTTTTTCAATGGCAAAAATCAATGAATATTGTAAATGCACAAACAGTAATTTCTCCGCATTGCAAGTTGCAATTCTGAAATTTTTTGCTTTTTCCTGCTCCTCTTAGCATGATAAAGAAGATTCAAAGAGAGTGAGATGCCAGCTCCTTTCATTCAGTCAGTAGCTTCAATCATTTCTGGACGTTTTTCAATGGCAAAAATCAATGAATATTGTAAATGCACAAACAGTAATTTCTCCGCATTGCAAGGTGCAATTCTGAAATTTTTTGCTTTTTCCTGCTCCTCTTAGCATGATAAAGAAGATTCAAGGAGAGTGAGATGCCAGCTCCTTTCATTCAGTCAGTAGCTTCAATCATTTCTGGACGTTTTTCAATGGCAAAAATCAATGAATATTGTAAATGCACAAACAGTAATTTCTCCGCATTGCAAGGTGCAATTCTGAAATTTTTTGCTTTTTCCTGCTCCTCTTAGCATGATAAAGAAGATTCAAAGAGAGTGAGATGCCAGCTCCTTTCATTCAGTCAGTAGCTTCAAACATTTCTGGTATATGAATAACATGATGTTTTTCAATGGCAAAAATCAATGAATAATGTAAAAGCA
The DNA here is from genome assembly GCF_046119375.1 of Phyllobates terribilis. Lineage (NCBI taxonomy): Eukaryota > Metazoa > Chordata > Amphibia > Anura > Dendrobatidae > Phyllobates > Phyllobates terribilis. The sequence goes on along the minus strand of NW_027364057.1, from coordinate 201,144 downwards.
CAAACAGTAATTTCTCCGCATTGCAAGGTGCAATTCTGAAATTTTTTGCTTTTTCCTGCTCCTCTTAGCATGATAAAGAAGATTCAAAGAGAGTGAGATGCCAGCTCCTTTCATTCAGTCAGTAGCTTCAATCATTTCTGGACATTTTTCAATGGCAAAAATCAATGAATATTGTAAATGCACAAACAGTAATTTCTCCGCATTGCAAGGTGCAATTCTGAAATTTTTTGCTTTTTCCTGCTCCTCTTAGCATGATAAAGAAGATTCAAAGAGAGTGAGATGCCAGCTCCTTTCATTCAGTCAGTAGCTTCAATCATTTCTGGTATATGAATAACATAATGTTTTTCAATGGCAAAAATCAATGAATATTGTAAATGCACAAACAGTAATTTCTCCACATTGCAAGGTGCAATTCTGAAATTTTTTGCTTTTTCCTGCTCCTCTTAGCATGATAAAGAAGATTCAAAGAGAGTGAGATGCCAGCTCCTTTCATTCAGTCAGTAGCTTCAATCATTTCTGGACGTTTTTCAATGGCAAAAATCAATGAATATTGTAAATGCACAAACAGTAATTTCTCCGCATTGCAAGGTGCAATTCTGAAATTTTTTGCTTTTTCCTGCTCCTCTTAGCATGATAAAGAAGATTCAAAGAGAGCGAGATGCCAGCTCCTTTCATTCAGTCAGTAGCTTCAATCATTTCTGGTATATGAATAACATGATGTTTTTCAATGGCAAAAATCAATGAATATTGTAAATGCACAAACAGTAATTTCTCCGCATTGCAAGGTGCAATTCTGAAATTTTTTGCTTTTTCCTGCTCCTCTTAGCATGATAAAGAAGATTCAAAGAGAGTGAGATGCCAGCTCCTTTCATTCAGTCAGTAGTTTCAATCATTTCTGGACGTTTTTCAATGGCAAAAATCAATGAATATTGTAAATGCACAAACAGTAATTTCTCCGCATTGCAAGGTGCAATTCTGAAATTTTTTGCTTTTTCCTGCTCCTCTTAGCATGATAAAGAAGATTCAAAGAGAGTGAGATGCCAGCTCCTTTCATTCAGTCAGTAGCTTCAAACATTTCTAGTATATGAATAACATGATGTTTTTCAATGGCAAAAATCAATGAATATTGTAAATGCACAAACAGTAATTTCTCCGCATTGCAAGGTGCAATTCTGAAATTTTTTGCTTTTTCCTGCTCCTCTTAGCATGATAAAGAAGATTCAAAGAGAGTGAGATGCCAGCTCCTTTCATTCAGTCAGTAGCTTCAATCATTTCTGGACGTTTTTCAATGGCAAAAATCAATGAATATTGTAAATGCACAAACAGTAATTTCTCCGCATTGCAAGGTGCAATTCTGAAATTTTTTGCTTTTTCCTGCTCCTCTTAGCATGATAAAGAAGATTCAAAGAGAGTGAGATGCCAGCTCCTTTCATTCAGTCAGTAGCTTCAATCATTTCTGGACGTTTTTCAATGGCAAAAATCAATGAATATTGTAAATGCACAAACAGTAATTTCTCCGCATTGCAAGGTGCAATTCTGAAATTTTTTGCTTTTTCCTGCTCCTCTTAGCATGATAAAGAAGATTCAAAGAGAGTGAGATGCCAGCTCCTTTCATTCAGTCAGTAGCTTCAATCATTTCTGGTATATGAATAACATGATATTTTTCAATGGCAAAAATCAATGAATATTGTAAATGCACAAACAGTAATTTCTCCGCATTGCAAGGTGCAATTCTGAAATTTTTTGCTTTTTCCTGCTCCTCTTAGCATGATAAAGAAGATTCAAAGAGAGTGAGATGCCAGCTCCTTTCATTCAGTCAGCAGCTTCAATCATTTCTGGACATTTTTCAATGGCAAAAATCAATGAATATTGTAAATGCACAAACAGTAATTTCTCCGCATTGCAAGGTGCAATTCTGAAATTTTTTGCTTTTTCCTGCTCCTCTTAGCATGATAAAGAAGATTCAAAGAGAGTGAGATGCCAGCTCCTTTCATTCAGTCAGTAGCTTCAAACATTTCTGGTATATGAATAACATGATGTTTTTCAATGGCAAAAATCAATGAATATTGTAAAAGCACAAACAGTAATTTCTCCGCATTGCAAGGTGCAATTCTGAAATTTTTTGCTTTTTCCTGCTCCTCTTAGCATGATAAAGAAGATTCAAAGAGAGTGAGATGCCAGCTCCTTTCATTCAGTCAGTAGCTTCAATCATTTCTGGACGTTTTTCAATGGCAAAAATCAATGAATATTGTAAATGCACAAACAGTAATTTCTCCGCATTGCAAGGTGCAATTCTGAAATTTTTTGCTTTTTCCTGCTCCTCTTAGCATGATAAAGAAGATTCAAAGAGAGTGAGATGCCAGCTCCTTTCATTCAGTCAGTAGCTTCAAACATTTCTAGTATATGAATAACATGATGTTTTTCAATGGCAAAAATCAATGAATATTGTAAATGCACAAACAGTAATTTCTCCGCATTGCAAGGTGCAATTCTGAAATTTTTTGCTTTTTCCTGCTCCTCTTAGCATGATAAAGAAGATTCAAAGAGAGTGAGATGCCAGCTCCTTTCATTCAGTCAGTAGCTTCAATCATTTCTGGACGTTTTTCAATGGCAAAAATCAATGAATATTGTAAATGCACAAACAGTAATTTCTCCGCATTGCAAGGTGCAATTCTGAAATTTTTTGCTTTTTCCTGCTCCTCTTAGCATGATAAAGAAGATTCAAAGAGAGTGAGATGCCAGCTCCTTTCATTCAGTAAGTAGCTTCAATCATTTCTGGACGTTTTTCAATGGCAAAAATCAATGAATATTGTAAATGCACAAACAGTAATTTCTCCGCATTGCAAGGTGCAATTCTGAAATTTTTTGCTTTTTCCTGCTCCTCTTAGCATGATAAAGAAGATTCAAAGAGAGTGAGATGCCAGCTCCTTTCATTCAGTCAGTAGCTTCAATCATTTCTGGTATATGAATAACATGATGTTTTTCAATGGCAAAAATCAATGAATATTGTAAATGCACAAACAGTAATTTCTCCGCATTGCAAGGTGCAATTCTGAAATTTTTTGCTTTTTCCTGCTCCTCTTAGCATGATAAAGAAGATTCAAAGAGAGTGAGATGCCAGCTCCTTTCATTCAGTCAGCAGCTTCAATCATTTCTGGACATTTTTCAATGGCAAAAATCAATGAATATTGTAAATGCACAAACAGTAATTTCTCCGCATTGCAAGGTGCAATTCTGAAATTTTTTGCTTTTTCCTGCTCCTCTTAGCATGATAAAGAAGATTCAAAGAGAGTGAGATGCCAGCTCCTTTCATTCAGTCAGTAGCTTCAAACATTTCTGGTATATGAATAACATGATGTTTTTCAATGGCAAAAATCAATGAATATTGTAAAAGCACAAACAGTAATTTCTCCGCATTGCAAGGTGCAATTCTGAAATTTTTTGCTTTTTCCTGCTCCTCTTAGCATGATAAAGAAGATTCAAAGAGAGTGAGATGCCAGCTCCTTTCATTCAGTCAGTAGCTTCAATCATTTCTGGACGTTTTTCAATGGCAAAAATCAATGAATATTGTAAATGCACAAACAGTAATTTCTCCGCATTGCAAGGTGCAATTCTGAAATTTTTTGCTTTTTCCTGCTCCTCTTAGCATGATAAAGAAGATTCAAAGAGAGTGAGATGCCAGCTCCTTTCATTCAGTCAGTAGCTTCAAACATTTCTGGTATATGAATAACATGATGTTTTTCAATGGCAAAAATCAATGAATATTGTAAAAGCACAAACAGTAATTTCTCCGCATTGCAAGGTGCAATTCTGAAATTTTTTGCTTTTTCCTGCTCCTCTTAGCATGATAAAGAAGATTCAAAGAGAGTGAGATGCCAGCTCCTTTCATTCAGTCAGTAGCTTCAATCATTTCTGGACGTTTTTCAATGGCAAAAATCAATGAATATTGTAAATGCACAAACAGTAATTTCTCCGCATTGCAAGGTGCAATTCTGAAATTTTTTGCTTTTTCCTGCTCCTCTTAGCATGATAAAGAAGATTCAAAGAGAGTGAGATGCCAGCTCCTTTCATTCAGTCAGTAGCTTCAATCATTTCTGGTATATGAATAACATGATGTTTTTCAATGGCAAAAATCAATGAATATTGTAAATGCACAAACAGTAATTTCTCCGCATTGCAAGTTGCAATTCTGAAATTTTTTGCTTTTTCCTGCTCCTCTTAGCATGATAAAGAAGATTCAAAGAGAGTGAGATGCCAGCTCCTTTCATTCAGTCAGTAGCTTCAATTATTTCTGGACGTTTTTCAATGGCAAAAATCAATGAATATTGTAAATGCACAAACAGTAATTTCTCCGCATTGCAAGGTGCAATTCTGAAATTTTTTGCTTTTTCCTGCTCCTCTTAGCATGATAAAGAAGATTCAAAGAGAGTGAGATGCCAGCTCCTTTCATTCAGTCATTTGCTTCAATCATTTCTGGACGTTTTTCAATGGCAAAAATCAGTGAATATTGTAAATGCACAAACAGTAATTTCTCCGCATTGCAAGGTGCAATTCTGAAATTTTTTGCTTTTTCCTGCTCCTCTTAGCATGATAAAGAAGATTCAAAGAGAGTGAGATGCCAGCTCCTTTCATTCAGTCAGTAGCTTCAATCATTTCTGGACGTTTTTCAATGGCAAAAATCAATGAATATTGTAAATGCACAAACAGTAATTTCTCCGCATTGCAAGGTGCAATTCTGAAATTTTTTGCTTTTTCCTGCTCCTCTTAGCATGATAAAGAAGATTCAAAGAGAGTGAGATGCCAGCTCCTTTCATTCAGTCAGTAGCTTCAATCATTTCTGGTATATGAATAACATGATGTTTTTCAATGGCAAAAATCAATGAATATTGTAAATGCACAAACAGTAATTTCTCCGCATTGCAAGTTGCAATTCTGAAATTTTTTGCTTTTTCCTGCTCCTCTTAGCATGATAAAGAAGATTCAAAGAGAGTGAGATGCCAGCTCCTTTCATTCAGTCAGTAGCTTCAATCATTTCTGGACGTTTTTCAATGGCAAAAATCAATGAATATTGTAAATGCACAAACAGTAATTTCTCCGCATTGCAAGGTGCAATTCTGAAATTTTTTGCTTTTTCCTGCTCCTCTTAGCATGATAAAGAAGATTCAAGGAGAGTGAGATGCCAGCTCCTTTCATTCAGTCAGTAGCTTCAATCATTTCTGGACGTTTTTCAATGGCAAAAATCAATGAATATTGTAAATGCACAAACAGTAATTTCTCCGCATTGCAAGGTGCAATTCTGAAATTTTTTGCTTTTTCCTGCTCCTCTTAGCATGATAAAGAAGATTCAAAGAGAGTGAGATGCCAGCTCCTTTCATTCAGTCAGTAGCTTCAAACATTTCTGGTATATGAATAACATGATGTTTTTCAATGGCAAAAATCAATGAATATTGTAAAAGCACAAACAGTAATTTCTCCGCATTGCAAGGTGCAATTCTGAAATTTTTTGCTTTTTCCTGCTCCTCTTAGCATGATAAAGAAGATTCAAAGAGAGTGAGATGCCAGCTCCTTTCATTCAGTCAGTAGCTTCAATCATTTCTGGACGTTTTTCAATGGCAAAAATCAATGAATATTGTAAATGCACAAACAGTAATTTCTCCGCATTGCAAGGTGCAATTCTGAAATTTTTTGCTTTTTCCTGCTCCTCTTAGCATGATAAAGAAGATTCAAAGAGAGTGAGATGCCAGCTCCTTTCATTCAGTCAGTAGCTTCAATCATTTCTGGTATATGAATAACATAATGTTTTTCAATGGCAAAAATCAATGAATATTGTAAATGCACAAACAGTAATTTCTCCACATTGCAAGGTGCAATTCTGAAATTTTTTGCTTTTTCCTGCTCCTCTTAGCATGATAAAGAAGATTCAAAGAGAGTGAGATGCCAGCTCCTTTCATTCAGTCAGTAGCTTCAATCATTTCTGGACGTTTTTCAATGGCAAAAATCAATGAATATTGTAAATGCACAAACAGTAATTTCTCCGCATTGCAAGGTGCAATTCTGAAATTTTTTGCTTTTTCCTGCTCCTCTTAGCATGATAAAGAAGATTCAAAGAGAGCGAGATGCCAGCTCCTTTCATTCAGTCAGTAGGTTCAATCATTTCTGGTATATGAATAACATGATGTTTTTCAATGGCAAAAATCAATGAATATTGTAAATGCACAAACAGTAATTTCTCCGCATTGCAAGGTGCAATTCTGAAATTTTTTGCTTTTTCCTGCTCCTCTTAGCATGATAAAGAAGATTCAAAGAGAGTGAGATGCCAGCTCCTTTCATTCAGTCAGTAGCTTCAATCATTTCTGGACGTTTTTCAATGGCAAAAATCAATGAATATTGTAAATGCACAAACAGTAATTTCTCCGCATTGCAAGGTGCAATTCTGAAATTTTTTGCTTTTTCCTGCTCCTCTTAGCATGATAAAGAAGATTCAAAGAGAGTGAGATGCCAGCTCCTTTCATTCAGTCAGTAGCTTCAAACATTTCTAGTATATGAATAACATGATGTTTTTCAATGGCAAAAATCAATGAATATTGTAAATGCACAAACAGTAATTTCTCCGCATTGCAAGGTGCAATTCTGAAATTTTTTGCTTTTTCCTGCTCCTCTTAGCATGATAAAGAAGATTCAAAGAGAGTGAGATGCCAGCTCCTTTCATTCAGTCAGTAGCTTCAATCATTTCTGGACGTTTTTCAATGGCAAAAATCAATGAATATTGTAAATGCACAAACAGTAATTTCTCCGCATTGCAAGGTGCAATTCTGAAATTTTTTGCTTTTTCCTGCTCCTCTTAGCATGATAAAGAAGATTCAAAGAGAGTGAGATGCCAGCTCCTTTCATTCAGTCAGTAGCTTCAATCATTTCTGGACGTTTTTCAATGGCAAAAATCAATGAATATTGTAAATGCACAAACAGTAATTTCTCCGCATTGCAAGGTGCAATTCTGAAATTTTTTGCTTTTTCCTGCTCCTCTTAGCATGATAAAGAAGATTCAAAGAGAGTGAGATGCCAGCTCCTTTCATTCAGTCAGTAGCTTCAATCATTTCTGGTATATGAATAACATGATGTTTTTCAATGGCAAAAATCAATGAATATTGTAAATGCACAAACAGTAATTTCTCCGCATTGCAAGGTGCAATTCTGAAATTTTTTGCTTTTTCCTGCTCCTCTTAGCATGATAAAGAAGATTCAAAGAGAGTGAGATGCCAGCTCCTTTCATTCAGTCAGCAGCTTCAATCATTTCTGGACATTTTTCAATGGCAAAAATCAATGAATATTGTAAATGCACAAACAGTAATTTCTCCGCATTGCAAGGTGCAATTCTGAAATTTTTTGCTTTTTCCTGCTCCTCTTAGCATGATAAAGAAGATTCAAAGAGAGTGAGATGCCAGCTCCTTTCATTCAGTCAGTAGCTTCAAACATTTCTGGTATATGAATAACATGATGTTTTTCAATGGCAAAAATCAATGAATATTGTAAAAGCACAAACAGTAATTTCTCCGCATTGCAAGGTGCAATTCTGAAATTTTTTGCTTTTTCCTGCTCCTCTTAGCATGATAAAGAAGATTCAAAGAGAGTGAGATGCCAGCTCCTTTCATTCAGTCAGTAGCTTCAATCATTTCTGGACGTTTTTCAATGGCAAAAATCAATGAATATTGTAAATGCACAAACAGTAATTTCTCCGCATTGCAAGGTGCAATTCTGAAATTTTTTGCTTTTTCCTGCTCCTCTTAGCATGATAAAGAAGATTCAAAGAGAGTGAGATGCCAGCTCCTTTCATTCAGTCAGTAGCTTCAATCATTTCTGGTATATGAATAACATGATGTTTTTCAATGGCAAAAATCAATGAATATTGTAAATGCACAAACAGTAATTTCTCCGCATTGCAAGTTGCAATTCTGAAATTTTTTGCTTTTTCCTGCTCCTCTTAGCATGATAAAGAAGATTCAAAGAGAGTGAGATGCCAGCTCCTTTCATTCAGTCAGTAGCTTCAATTATTTCTGGACGTTTTTCAATGGCAAAAATCAATGAATATTGTAAATGCACAAACAGTAATTTCTCCGCATTGCAAGGTGCAATTCTGAAATTTTTTGCTTTTTCCTGCTCCTCTTAGCATGATAAAGAAGATTCAAAGAGAGTGAGATGCCAGCTCCTTTCATTCAGTCAGTTGCTTCAATCATTTCTGGACGTTTTTCAATGGCAAAAATCAGTGAATATTGTAAATGCACAAACAGTAATTTCTCCGCATTGCAAGGTGCAATTCTGAAATTTTTTGCTTTTTCCTGCTCCTCTTAGCATGATAAAGAAGATTCAAAGAGAGTGAGATGCCAGCTCCTTTCATTCAGTCAGTAGCTTCAATCATTTCTGGACGTTTTTCAATGGCAAAAATCAATGAATATTGTAAATGCACAAACAGTAATTTCTCCGCATTGCAAGGTGCAATTCTGAAATTTTTTGCTTTTTCCTGCTCCTCTTTGCATGATAAAGAAGATTCAAAGAGAGTGAGATGCCAGCTCCTTTCATTCAGTCAGTAGCTTCAATCATTTCTGGTATATGAATAACATGATGTTTTTCAATGGCAAAAATCAATGAATATTGAAAATGCACAAACAGTAATTTCTCCGCATTGCAAGGTGCAATTCTGAAATTTTTGGATTTTTCCTGCTCCTCTTAGCATGATAAAGAAGATTCAAAGAGAGTGAGATGCCAGCTCCTTTCATTCAGTCAGTAGCTTCAATCATTTCTGGATGTTTTTCAATGGCAAAAATCAATGAATATTGTAAATGCACAAACAGTAATTTCTCCGCATTGCAAGGTGCAATTCTGAAATTTCTTGCATTTTCCTGCTCCTCTTAGCATGATAAAGAAGATTCAAAGAGAGTGAGATGCCAGCTCCTTTCATTCAGTCAGTAGCTTCAATCATTTCTGGACGTTTTTCAATGGCAAAAATCAATGAATATTGTAAATGCACAAACAGTAATTTCTCCGCATTGCAAGGTGCAATTCTGAAATTTTTTGCTTTTTCCTGCTCCTCTTAGCATGATAAAGAAGATTCAAAGAGAGTGAGATGCCAGCTCCTTTCATTCAGTCAGTAGCTTCAAACATTTCTGGTATATGAATAACATGATGTTTTTCAATGGCAAAAATCAATGAATATTGTAAATGCACAAACAGTAATTTCTCCGCATTGCAAGGTGCAAATCTGAAATTTTTTGCTTTTTCCTGCTCCTCTTAGCATGATAAAGAAGATTCAAAGAGAGTGAGATGCCAGCTCCTTTCATTCAGTCAGTAGCTTCAATCATTTCTGGACGTTTTTCAATGGCAAAAATCAATGAATATTGTAAATGCACAAACAGTAATTTCTCCGCATTGCAAGGTGCAATTCTGAAATTTTTTGCTTTTTCCTGCTCCTCTTAGCATGATAAAGAAGATTCAAAGAGAGTGAGATGCCAGCTTCTTTCATTCAGTCAGTAGCTTCAAACATTTCTGGGATATGAATAACATGATGTTTTTCAATGGCAAAAATTAATGAATATTGTAAATGCACAAACAGTAATTTCTCCGCATTGCAAGGTGCAATTCTGAAATTTTTTGCTTTTTCCTGCTCCTCTTAGCATGATAAAGAAGATTCAAAGAGAGTGAGATGCCAGCTCCTTTCATTCAGTCAGTAGCTTCAATCATTTCTGGACGTTTTTCAATGGCAAAAATCAATGAATATTGTAAATGCACAAACAGTAATTTCTCCGCATTGCAAGGTGCAATTCTGAAATTTTTTGCTTTTTCCTGCTCCTCTTAGCATGATAAAGAAGATTCAAAGAGAGTGAGATGCCAGCTCCTTTCATTCAGTCAGTAGCTTCAATCATTTCTGGACGTTTTTCAATGGCAAAAATCAATGAATATTGTAAATGCACAAACAGTAATTTCTCCGCATTGCAAGGTGCAATTCTGAAATTTTTTGCTTTTTCCTGCTCCTCTTAGCATGATAAAGAAGATTCAAAGAGAGTGAGATGCCAGCTCCTTTCATTCAGTCAGTAGCTTCAATCATTTCTGGTATATGAATAACATGATGTTTTTCAATGGCAAAAATCAATGAATATTGTAAATGCACAAACAGTAATTTCTCCGCATTGCAAGTTGCAATTCTGAAATTTTTTGCTTTTTCCTGCTCCTCTTAGCATGATAAAGAAGATTCAAAGAGAGTGAGATTCCAGCTCCTTTCATTCAGTCAGTAGCTTCAATCATTTCTGGACGTTTTTCAATGGCAAAAATCAATGAATATTGTAAATGCACAAACAGTAATTTCTCCGCATTGCAAGGTGCAATTCTGAAATTTTTTGCTTTTTCCTGCTCCTCTTAGCATGATAAAGAAGATTCAAAGAGAGTGAGATGCCAGCTCCTTTCATTCAGTCAGTAGCTTCAATCATTTCTGGACGTTTTTCAATGACAAAAATCAATGAATATTGTAAATGCACAAACAGTAATTTCTCCGCATTGCAAGATGCAATTCTGAAATTTTTTGCTTTTTCCTGCTCCTCTTAGCATGATAAAAAAGATTCAAAGAGAGTGAGATGCCAGCTCCTTTCATTCAGTCAGTAGCTTCAATCATTTCTGGACGTTTTTCAATGGCAAAAATCAATGAATATTGTAAATGCACAAACAGTAATTTCTCCGCATTGCAAGGTGCAATTCTGAAATTTTTTGCTTTTTCCTGCTCCTCTTAGCATGATAAAGAAGATTCAAAGAGAGTGAGATGCCAGCTCCTTTCATTCAGTCAGTAGCTTCAATCATTTCTGGTATATGAATAACATGATGTTTTTCAATGGCAAAAATCAATGAATATTGTAAATGCACAAACAGTAATTTCTCCGCATTGCAAGGTGCAATTCTGAAATTTTTTGCTTTTTCCTGCTCCTCTTAGCATGATAAAGAAGATTCAAAGAGAGTGAGATGCCAGCTCCTTTCATTCAGTCAGTAGCTTCAATCATTTCTGGACGTTTTTCAATGGCAAAAATCAATGAATATTGTAAATGCACAAACAGTAATTTCTCCGCATTGCAAGGTGCAATTTTGAAATTTTTTGCTTTTTCCTGCTCCTCTTAGCATGATAAAGAAGATTCAAAGAGAGTGAGATGCCAGCTCCTTTCATTCAGTCAGTAGCTTCAGTCATTTCTGGACGTTTTTCAATGGCAAAAATCAATGAATATTGTAAATGCACAAACAGTAATTTCTCCGCATTGCAAGGTGCAATTCTGAAATTTTTTGCTTTTTCCTGCTCCTCTTAGCATGATAAAGAATATTCAAAGAGAGTGAGATGCCAGCTCCTTTCATTCAGTCAGTAGCTTCAAACATTTCTGGTATAAACATTTCTGGACGTTTTTCAATGGCAAAAATCAATGAATATTGTAAATGCACAAACAGTAATATCTCCACATTGCAAGGTGCAATTCTGAAATTTTTTGCTTTTTCCTGCTAATCCTAGCATGATAAAGAAGATTCAAATAGAGTGAGATGCCAGCTCCTTTCGTTCAGTCAGTAGCTTCAAACATTTCTGGACGTTTTTCAATGGCAAAATTCAATGAATATTGTAAATGCACAAACAGTAATATCTCCACATTGCCAGGTGCAATTCTGAAATTTTTTGCTTTTTCCTGCTAATCCTAGCATGATAAAGAAGATTCAAAGAGAGTGAGATGCCAGCTCCTTTCATTCAGTCAGTAGCTTCAATCATTTCTGGACGTTTTTCAATGGCAAAAATCAATGAATATTGTAAATGCACAAACAGTAATTTCTCCGCATTGCAAGGTGCAATTCTGAAATTTTTTGCTTTTTCCTGCTCCTCTTAGCATGATAAAGAAGATTCAAAGAGAGTGAGATGACAGCTCCTTTCATTCAGTCAGTAGCTTCAATCATTTCTGGACGTTTTTCAATGGCAAAAATCAATGAATATTGTAAATGCACAAACAGTAATTTCTCCGCATTGCAAGGTGCAATTCTGAAATTTTTTGCTTTTTCCTGCTCCTCTTAGCATGATAAAGAAGATTCAAAGAGAGTGAGATGCCAGCTCCTTTCATTCAGTCAGTAGCTTCAATCATTTCTGGTATATGAATAACATGATGTTTTTCAATGGCAAAAATCAATGAATATTGTAAATGCACAAACAGTAATTTCTCCGCATTGCAAGGTGCAATTCTGAAATTTTTTGCTTTTTCCTGCTCCTCTTAGCATGATAAAGAAGATTCAAAGAGAGTGAGATGCCAGCTCCTTTCATTCAGTCAGTAGCTTCAATCATTTCTGGACGTTTTTCAATGGCAAAAATCAATGAATATTGTAAATGCACAAACAGTAATTTCTCCGCATTGCAAGATGCAATTCTGAAATATTTTGCTTTTTCCTGCTCCTCTTAGCATGGTAAAGAAGATTCAAAGAGAGTGAGATGCCAGCTCCTTTCATTCAGTCAGTAGCTTCAGTCATTTCTGGACGTTTTTCAATGCAAAAATCAATGAATATTGTAAATGCACAAACAGTAATTTCTCCGCATTGCAAGGTGCAATTCTGAAATTTTTTGCTTTTTCCTGCTCCTCTTAGCATGATAAAGAAGATTCAAAGAGAGTGAGATGCCAGCTCCTTTCATTCAGTCAGTAGCTTCAATCATTTCTGGTATATGAATAACATGATGTTTTTCAATGGCAAAAATCAATGAATATTGTAAATGCACAAACAATAATTTCTCCGCATTGCAAGGTGCAATTCTGAAATTTTTTGCTTTTTCCTGCTCCTCTTAGCATGATAAAGAAGATTCAAAGAGAGTGAGATGCCAGCTCCTTTCATTCAGTCAGTAGCTTCAATCATTTCTGGATGTTTTTCAATGGCAAAAATCAATGAATATTATAAATGCACAAACAGTAATTTCTCCGCATTGCAAGGTGCAATTCTGAAATTTCTTGCATTTTCCTGCTCCTCTTAGCATGATAAAGAAGATTCAAAGAGAGTGAGATGCCAGCTCCTTTCATTCAGTCAGTAGCTTCAATCATTTCTGGACGTTTTTCAATGGCAAAAATCAATGAATATTGTAAATGCACAAACAGTAATTTCTCCGCATTGCAAGGTGCAATTCTGAAATTTTTTGCTTTTTCCTGCTCCTCTTAGCATGATAAAGAAGATTCAAAGAGAGTGAGATGCCAGCTCCTTTCATTCAGTCAGTAGCTTCAAACATTTCTGGTATATGAATAACATGATGTTTTTCAATGGCAAAAATCAATGAATATTGTAAATGCACAAACAGTAATTTCTCCGCATTGCAAGGTGCAATTCTGAAATCTTTTGCTTTTTCCTGCTCCTCTTAGCATGATAAAGAAGATTCAAAGAGAGTGAGATGCCAGCTCCTTTCATTCAGTCAGTAGCTTCAATCATTTCTGGACGTTTTTCAATGGCAAAAATCAATGAATATTGTAAATGCACAAACAGTAATTTCTCCGCATTGCAAGGTGCAATTCTGAAATTTTTTGCTTTTTCCTGCTCCTATTAGCATGATAAAGAAGATTCAAAGAGAGTGAGATGCCAGCTTCTTTCATTGTCAGTAGCTTCAAACATTTCTGGGATATGAATAACATGATGTTTTTCAATGGCAAAAATTAATGAATATTGTAAATGCACAAACAGTAATTTCTCCGCATTGCAAGGTGCAATTCTGAAATTTTTTGCTTTTTCCTGCTCCTCTTAGCATGATAAAGAAGATTCAAAGAGAGTGAGATGCCAGCTCCTTTCATTCAGTCAGTAGCTTCAATCATTTCTGGACGTTTTTCAATGGCAAAAATCAATGAATATTGTAAATGCACAAACAGTAATTTCTCCGCATTGCAAGGTGCAATTCTGAAATTTTTTGCTTTTTCCTGCTCCTCTTAGCATGATAAAGAAGATTCAAAGAGAGTGAGATGCCAGCTCCTTTCATTCAGTCAGTAGCTTCAATCATTTCTGGACGTTTTTCAATGGCAAAAATCAATGAATATTGTAAATGCACAAACAGTAATTTCTCCGCATTGCAAGGTGCAATTCTGAAATTTTTTGCTTTTTCCTGCTCCTCTTAGCATGATAAAGAAGATTCAAAGAGAGTGAGATGCCAGCTCCTTTCATTCAGTCAGTAGCTTCAATCATTTCTGGTATATGAATAACATGATGTTTTTCAATGGCAAAAATCAATGAATATTGTAAATGCACAAACAGTAATTTCTCCGCATTGCAAGTTGCAATTCTGAAATTTTTTGCTTTTTCTTGCTCCTCTTAGCATGATAAAGAAGATTCAAAGAGAGTGAGATTCCGGCTCCTTTCATTCAGTCAGTAGCTTCAATCATTTCTGGACGTTTTTCAATGGCAAAAATCAATGAATATTGTAAATGCACAAACAGTAATTTCTCCGCATTGCAAGGTGCAATTCTGAAATTTTTTGCTTTTTCCTGCTCCTCTTAGCATGATAAAGAAGATTCAAAGAGAGTGAGATGCCAGCTCCTTTCATTCAGTCAGTAGCTTTAATCATTTCTGGACGTTTTTCAATGGCAAAAATCAATGAATATTGTAAATGCACAAACAGTAATTTCTCCGCATTGCAAGATGAAATTCTGAAATTTTTTGCTTTTTCCTGCTCCTCTTAGCATGATAAAGAAGATTCAAAGAGAGTGAGATGCCAGCTCCTTTCATTCAGTCAGTAGCTTCAATCATTTCTGGACGTTTTTCAATGGCAAAAATCAATGAATATTGTAAATGCACAAACAGTAATTTCTCCGCATTGCAAGGTGCAATTCTGAAATTTTTTGCTTTTTCCTGCTCCTCTTAGCATGATAAAGAAGATTCAAAGAGAGTGAGATGCCAGCTCCTTTCATTCAGTCAGTAGCTTCAATCATTTCTGGTATATGAATAACATGATGTTTTTCAATGGCAAAAATCAATGAATATTGTAAATGCACAAACAGTAATTTCTCCGCATTGCAAGGTGCAATTCTGAAATTTTTTGCTTTTTCCTGCTCCTCTTAGCATGATAAAGAAGATTCAAAGAGAGTGAGATGCCAGCTCCTTTCATTCAGTCAGTAGCTTCAGTCATTTCTGGAAGTTTTTCAATGGCAAAAATCAATGAATATTGTAAATGCACAAACAGTAATTTCTCCGCATTGCAAGGTGCAATTCTGAAATTTTTTGCTTTTTCCTGCTCCTCTTAGCATGATAAAGAAGATACAAAGAGAGTGAGATGCCAGCTCCTTTCATTCAGTCAGTAGCTTCAAACATTTCTGGTATAAACATTTCTGGACGTTTTTCAATGGCAAAAATCAATGAATATTGTAAATGCACAAACAGTAATATCTCCACATTGCAAGGTGCAATGCTGAAATTTTTTTTGCTTTTTCCTGCTAATCCTAGCATGATAAAGAAGATTCAAATAGAGTGAGATGCCAGCTCCTTTCATTCAGTCAGTAGCTTCAAACATTTCTGGACGTTTTTCAATGGCAAAAATCAATGAATATTGTAAATGCACAAACAGTAATATCTCCACATTGCAAGGTGCAATTCTGAAATTTTTTGCTTTTTCCTGCTAATCCTAGCATGATAAAGAAGATTCAAAGAGAGTGAGATGTCAGCTCCTTTCATTCAGTCAGTAGCTTCAAACATTTCTGGTATATGAATAACATGATGTTTTTCAATGGCAAAAATCAATGAATATTGTAAATGCACAAACAGTAATATCTCCACATTGCAAGGTGCAATTCTGAAATTTTTTGCTTTTTCCTGCTAATCCTAGCATGATAAAGAAGATTCAAAGAGAGTGAGATGCCAGCTCCTTTCATTCAGTCAGTAGCTTCAAACATTTCTGGACGTTTTTCAATGGCAAAAATCAATGAATATTGTAAATGCACAAACAGTAATATCTCCACATTGCAAGGTGCAATTCTGAAATTTTTTGCTTTTTCCTGCTACTCCTAGCATGATAAAGAAGATTCAAAGAGAGTGAGATGCCAGCTCCTTTCATTCAGTCAGTAGCTTCAATCATTTCTGGACGTTTTTCAATGGCAAAAATCAATGAATATTGTAAATGCACAAACAGTAATTTCTCCGCATTGCAAGGTGCAATTCTGAATTTTTTTGCTTTTTCCTGCTCCTCTTAGCATGGTAAAGAAGATTCAAAGAGAGTGAGATGCCAGCTCCTTTCATTCAGTCAGTAGCTTCAGTCATTTCTGGACGTTTTTCAATGGCAAAAATCAATGAATATTGTAAATGCACAAAAAGTAATTTCTCCGCATTGCAAGGTGCAATTCTGAAATTTTTTGCTTTTTCCTGCTCCTCTTAGCATGATAAAGAAGATTCAAAGAGAGTGAGATGCCATCTCCTTTCATTCAGTCAGTAGCTTCAAACATTTCTGGTATAAACATTTCTGGACGTTTTTCAATGGCAAAAATCAATGAATATTGTAAATGCACAAACAGTAATATCTCCACATTGCAAGGTGCAATTCTGAAATTTTTTGCTTTTTCCTGCTAATCCTAGCATGATAAAGAAGATTCAAATAGAGTGAGATGCCAGCTCCTTTCATTCAGTCAGTAGCTTCAAACATTTCTGGACGTTTTTCAATGGCAAAATTCAATGAATATTGTAAATGCACAAACAGTAATATCTCCACATTGCAAGGTGCAATTCTGAAATTTTTTGCTTTTTCCTGCTAATCCTAGCATGATAAAGAAGATTCAAAGAGATTGAGATGCCAGCTCCTTTCATTCAGTCAGTAGCTTCAATCATTTCTGCACGTTTTTCAATGGCAAAAATCAATGAATATTGTAAATGCACAAACAGTAATTTCTCCGCATTGCAAGGTGCAATTCTGAAATTTTTTGCTTTTTCCTGCTCCTCTTAGCATGATAAAGAAGATTCAAAGAGAGTGAGATGCCAGCTCCTTTCATTCAGTCAGTAGCTTCAATCATTTCTGGTATATGAATAACATGATGTTTTTCAATGGCAAAAATCAATGAATATTGTAAATGCACAAACAGTAATTTCTCCGCATTGCAAGGTGCAATTCTGAAATTTTTTGCTTTTTCCTGCTCCTCTTAGCATGATAAAGAAGATTCAAAGAGAGTGAGATGCCAGCTCCTTTCATTCAGTCAGTAGCTTCAGTCATTTCTGGAAGTTTTTCAATGGCAAAAATCAATGAATATTGTAAATGCACAAACAGTAATTTCTCCGCATTGCAAGGTGCAATTCTGAAATTTTTTGCTTTTTCCTGCTCCTCTTAGCATGATAAAGAAGATTCAAAGAGAGTGAGATGCCAGCTCCTTTCATTCAGTCAGTAGCTTCAAACATTTCTGGTATAAACATTTCTGGACGTTTTTCAATGGCAAAAATCAATGAATATTGTAAATGCACAAACAGTAATATCTCCACATTGCAAGGTGCAATGCTGAAATTTTTTTTGCTTTTTCCTGCTAATCCTAGCATGATAAAGAAGATTCAAATAGAGTGAGATGCCAGCTCCTTTCATTCAGTCAGTAGCTTCAAACATTTCTGGACGTTTTTCAATGGCAAAAATCAATGAATATTGTAAATGCACAAACAGTAATATCTCCACATTGCAAGGTGCAATTCTGAAATTTTTTGCTTTTTCCTGCTAATCCTAGCATGATAAAGAAGATTCAAAGAGAGTGAGATGTCAGCTCCTTTCATTCAGTCAGTAGCTTCAAACATTTCTGGTATATGAATAACATGATGTTTTTCAATGGCAAAAATCAATGAATATTGTAAATGCACAAACAGTAATATCTCCACATTGCAAGGTGCAATTCTGAAATTTTTTGCTTTTTCCTGCTAATCCTAGCATGATAAAGAAGATTCAAAGAGAGTGAGATGCCAGCTCCTTTCATTCAGTCAGTAGCTTCAAACATTTCTGGACGTTTTTCAATGGCAAAAATCAATGAATATTGTAAATGCACAAACAGTAATATCTCCACATTGCAAGGTGCAATTCTGAAATTTTTTGCTTTTTCCTGCTACTCCTAGCATGATAAAGAAGATTCAAAGAGAGTGAGATGCCAGCTCCTTTCATTCAGTCAGTAGCTTCAATCATTTCTGGACGTTTTTCAATGGCAAAAATCAATGAATATTGTAAATGCACAAACAGTAATTTCTCCGCATTGCAAGGTGCAATTCTGAATTTTTTTGCTTTTTCCTGCTCCTCTTAGCATGGTAAAGAAGATTCAAAGAGAGTGAGATGCCAGCTCCTTTCATTCAGTCAGTAGCTTCAGTCATTTCTGGACGTTTTTCAATGGCAAAAATCAATGAATATTGTAAATGCACAAAAAGTAATTTCTCCGCATTGCAAGGTGCAATTCTGAAATTTTTTGCTTTTTCCTGCTCCTCTTAGCATGATAAAGAAGATTCAAAGAGAGTGAGATGCCAGCTCATTTCATTCAGTCAGTAGCTTCAAACATTTCTGGTATAAACATTTCTGGACGTTTTTCAATGGCAAAAATCAATGAATATTGTAAATGCACAAACAGTAATATCTCCACATTGCAAGGTGCAATTCTGAAATTTTTTGCTTTTTCCTGCTAATCCTAGCATGATAAAGAAGATTCAAATAGAGTGAGATGCCAGCTCCTTTCATTCAGTCAGTAGCTTCAAACATTTCTGGACGTTTTTCAATGGCAAAATTCAATGAATATTGTAAATGCACAAACAGTAATATCTCCACATTGCAAGGTGCAATTCTGAAATTTTTTGCTTTTTCCTGCTAATCCTAGCATGATAAAGAAGATTCAAAGAGAGTGAGATGCCAGCTCCTTTCATTCAGTCAGTAGCTTCAATCATTTCTGGACGTTTTTCAATGGCAAAAATCAATGAATATTGTAAATGCACAAACAGTAATTTCTCCGCATTGCAAGGTGCAATTCTGAAATTTTTTGCTTTTTCCTGCTCCTCTTAGCATGATAAAGAAGATTCAAAGAGAGTGAGATGCCAGCTCCTTTCATTCAGTCAGTAGCTTCAATCATTTCTGGATGTTTTTCAATGGCAAAAATCAATGAATATTGTAAATGCACAAACAGTAATTTCTCCGCATTGCAAGGTGCAATTCTGAAATTTTTTGCTTTTTCCTGCTCCTCTTAGCATGATAAAGAAGATTCAAAGAGAGTGAGATGCCAGCTCCTTTCATTCAGTCAGTAGCTTCAATCATTTCTGGTATATGAATAACATGATGTTTTTCAATGGCAAAAATCAATGAATATTGTAAATGCACAAACAGTAATTTCTCCGCATTGCAAGGTGCAATTCTGAAATTTTTTGCTTTTTCCTGCTCCTCTTAGCATGATAAAGAAGATTCAAAGAGAGTGAGATGCCAGCTCCTTTCATTCAGTCAGTAGCTTCAATCATTTCTGGACGTTTTTCAATGGCAAAAATCAATGAATATTGTAAATGCACAAACAGTAATTTCTCCGCATTGCAAGATGCAATTCTGAAATTTTTTGCTTTTTCCTGCTCCTCTTAGCATGATAAAGAAGATTCAAAGAGAGTGAGATGCCAGCTCCTTTCATTCAGTCAGTAGCTTCAGTCATTTCTGGACGTTTTTCAATGGCAAAAATCAATGAATATTGTAAATGCACAAACAGTAATTTCTCCGCATTGCAAAGTGCAATTCTGAAATTTTTTGCTTTTTCCTGCTCCTCTTAGCATGATAAAGAAGATTCAAAGAGAGTGAGATGCCAGCTCCTTTCATTCAGTCAGTAGCTTCAAACATTTCTGGTATAAACATTTCTGGATGTTTTTCAATGGCAAAAATCAATGAATATTGTAAATGCACAAACAGTAATATCTCCACATTGCAAGGTGCAATGCTGAAATTTTTTGCATTTTCCTGCTAATCCTAGGATGATAAAGAAGATTCAAATAGAGTGAGATGCCAGCTCCTTTCATTCAGTCAGTAGCTTCAAACATTTCTGGACGTTTTTCAATGGCAAAAATCAATGAATATTGTAAATGCACAAACAGTAATATCTCCACATTGCAAGGTGCAATTCTGAAATTTTTTGCTTTTTCCTGCTAATCCTAGCATGATAAAGAAGATTCAAAGAGAGTGAGATGTCAGCTCCTTTCATTCAGTCAGTAGCTTCAAACATTTCTGGTATATGAATAACATGATGTTTTTCAATGGCAAAAATCAATGAATATTGTAAATGCACAAACAGTAATATCTCCACATTGCAAGGTGCAATTCTGAAATTTTTTGCTTTTTCCTGCTAATCCTAGCATGATAAAGAAGATTCAAATAGAGTGAGATGCCAGCTCCTTTCATTCAGTCAGTAGCTTCAAACATTTCTGGACGTTTTTCAATGGCAAAATTCAATGAATATTGTAAATGCACAAACAGTAATATCTCCACATTGCAAGGTGCAATTCTGAAATTTTTTGCTTTTTCCTGCTAATCCTAGCATGATAAAGAAGATTCAAAGAGAGTGAGATGCCAGCTCCTTTCATTCAGTCAGTAGCTTCAATCATTTCTGGACGTTTTTCAATGGCAAAAATCAATGAATATTGTAAATGCACAAACAGTAATTTCTCCGCATTGCAAGGTGCAATTCTGAAATTTTTTGCTTTTTCCTGCTCCTCTTAGCATGATAAAGAAGATTCAAAGAGAGTGAGATGCCAGCTCCTTTCATTCAGTCAGTAGCTTCAATCATTTCTGGATGTTTTTCAATGGCAAAAATCAATGAATATTGTAAATGCACAAACAGTAATTTCTCCGCATTGCAAGGTGCAATTCTGAAATTTTTTGCTTTTTCCTGCTCCTCTTAGCATGATAAAGAAGATTCAAAGAGAGTGAGATGCCAGCTCCTTTCATTCAGTCAGTAGCTTCAATCATTTCTGGTATATGAATAACATGATGTTTTTCAATGGCAAAAATCAATGAATATTGTAAATGCACAAACAGTAATTTCTCCGCATTGCAAGGTGCAATTCTGAAATTTTTTGCTTTTTCCTGCTCCTCTTAGCATGATAAAGAAGATTCAAAGAGAGTGAGATGCCAGCTCCTTTCATTCAGTCAGTAGCTTCAATCATTTCTGGACGTTTTTCAATGGCAAAAATCAATGAATATTGTAAATGCACAAACAGTAATTTCTCCGCATTGCAAGATGCAATTCTGAAATTTTTTGCTTTTTCCTGCTCCTCTTAGCATGATAAAGAAGATTCAAAGAGAGTGAGATGCCAGCTCCTTTCATTCAGTCAGTAGCTTCAGTCATTTCTGGACGTTTTTCAATGGCAAAAATCAATGAATATTGTAAATGCACAAACAGTAATTTCTCCGCATTGCAAAGTGCAATTCTGAAATTTTTTGCTTTTTCCTGCTCCTCTTAGCATGATAAAGAAGATTCAAAGAGAGTGAGATGCCAGCTCCTTTCATTCAGTCAGTAGCTTCAAACATTTCTGGTATAAACATTTCTGGATGTTTTTCAATGGCAAAAATCAATGAATATTGTAAATGCACAAACAGTAATATCTCCACATTGCAAGGTGCAATGCTGAAATTTTTTGCTTTTTCCTGCTAATCCTAGGATGATAAAGAAGATTCAAATAGAGTGAGATGCCAGCTCCTTTCATTCAGTCAGTAGCTTCAAACATTTCTGGACGTTTTTCAATGGCAAAAATCAATGAATATTGTAAATGCACAAACAGTAATATCTCCACATTGCAAGGTGCAATTCTGAAATTTTTTCCTTTTTCCTGCTAATCCTAGCATGATAAAGAAGATTCAAAGAGAGTGAGATGTCAGCTCCTTTCATTCAGTCAGTAGCTTCAAACATTTCTGGTATATGAATAACATGATGTTTTTCAATGGCAAAAATCAATGAATATTGTAAATGCACAAACAGTAATATCTCCACATTGCAAGGTGCAATTCTGAAATTTTTTGCTTTTTCCTGCTAATCCTAGCATGATAAAGAAGATTCAAAGAGAGTGAGATGCCAGCTCCTTTCATTCAGTCAGTAGCTTCAAACATTTCTGGACGTTTTTCAATGGCAAAAATCAATGAATATTGTAAATGCACAAACAGTAATATCTCCACATTGCAAGGTGCAATTCTGAAATTTTTTGCTTTTTCCTGCTACTCCTAGCATGATAAAGAAGATTCAAAGAGAGTGAGATGCCAGCTCCTTTCATTCAGTCAGTAGCTTCAATCATTTCTGGACGTTTTTCAATGGCAAAAATCAATGAATATTGTAAATGCACAAACAGTAATTTCTCCGCATTGCAAGGTGCAATTCTGAATTTTTTTGCTTTTTCCTGCTCCTCTTAGCATGGTAAAGAAGATTCAAAGAGAGTGAGATGCCAGCTCCTTTCATTCAGTCAGTAGCTTCAGTCATTTCTGGACGTTTTTCAATGGCAAAAATCAATGAATATTGTAAATGCACAAAAAGTAATTTCTCCGCATTGCAAGGTGCAATTCTGAAATTTTTTGCTTTTTCCTGCTCCTCTTAGCATGATAAAGAAGATTCAAAGAGAGTGAGATGCCAGCTCCTTTCATTCAGTCAGTAGCTTCAAACATTTCTGGTATAAACATTTCTGGACGTTTTTCAATGGCAAAAATCAATGAATATTGTAAATGCACAAACAGTAATATCTCCACATTGCAAGGTGCAATTCTGAAATTTTTTGCTTTTTCCTGCTAATCCTAGCATGATAAAGAAGATTCAAATAGAGTGAGATGCCAGCTCCTTTCATTCAGTCAGTAGCTTCAAACATTTCTGGACGTTTTTCAATGGCAAAATTCAATGAATATTGTAAATGCACAAACAGTAATATCTCCACATTGCAAGGTGCAATTCTGAAATTTTTTGCTTTTTCCTGCTAATCCTAGCATGATAAAGAAGATTCAAAGAGAGTGAGATGCCAGCTCCTTTCATTCAGTCATTAGCTTCAATCATTTCTGGACGTTTTTCAATAGCAAAAATCAATGAATATTGTAAATGCACAAACAGTAATTTCTCCGCATTGCAAGGTGCAATTCTGAAATTTTTTGCTTTTTCCTGCTCCTCTTAGCATGATAAAGAAGATTCAAAGAGAGTGAGATGCCAGCTCCTTTCATTCAGTCAGTAGCTTCAATCATTTCTGGTATATGAATAACATGATGTTTTTCAATGGCAAAAATCAATGAATATTGTAAATGCACAAACAGTAATTTCTCCGCATTGGAAGGTGCAATTCTGAAATTTTTTGCTTTTTCCTGCTCCTCTTAGCATGATAAAGAAGATTCAAAGAGAGTGAGATGCCAGCTCCTTTCATTCAGTCAGTAGCTTCAATCATTTCTGGACGTTTTTCAATGGCAAAAATCAATGAATATTGTAAATGCACAAACAGTAATTTCTCCGCATTGCAAGATGCAATTCTGAAATTTTTTGCTTTTTCCTGCTCCTCTTAGCATGATAAAGAAGATTCAAAGAGAGTGAGATGCCAGCTCCTTTCATTCAGTCAGTAGCTTCAGTCATTTCTGGACGTTTTTCAATGGCAAAAATCAATGAATATTGTAAATGCACAAACAGTAATTTCTCCGCATTGCAAAGTGCAATTCTGAAATTTTTTGCTTTTTCCTGCTCCTCTTAGCATGATAAAGAAGATTCAAAGAGAGTGAGATGCCAGCTCCTTTCATTCAGTCAGTAGCTTCAAACATTTCTGGTATAAACATTTCTGGATGTTTTTCAATGGCAAAAATCAATGAATATTGTAAATGCACAAACAGTAATATCTCCACATTGCAAGGTGCAATGCTGAAATTTTTTGCTTTTTCCTGCTAATCCTAGGATGATAAAGAAGATTCAAATAGAGTGAGATGCCAGCTCCTTTCATTCAGTCAGTAGCTTCAAACATTTCTGGACGTTTTTCAATGGCAAAAATCAATGAATATTGTAAATGCACAAACAGTAATATCTCCACATTGCAAGGTGCAATTCTGAAATTTTTTGCTTTTTCCTGCTAATCCTAGCATGATAAAGAAGATTCAAAGAGAGTGAGATGTCAGCTCCTTTCATTCAGTCAGTAGCTTCAAACATTTCTGGTATATGAATAACATGATGTTTTTCAATGGCAAAAATCAATGAATATTGTAAATGCACAAACAGTAATATCTCCACATTGCAAGGTGCAATTCTGAAATTTTTTGCTTTTTCCTGCTAATCCTAGCATGATAAAGAAGATTCAAATAGAGTGAGATGCCAGCTCCTTTCATTCAGTCAGTAGCTTCAAACATTTCTGGACGTTTTTCAATGGCAAAATTCAATGAATATTGTAAATGCACAAACAGTAATATCTCCACATTGCAAGGTGCAATTCTGAAATTTTTTGCTTTTTCCTGCTAATCCTAGCATGATAAAGAAGATTCAAAGAGAGTGAGATGCCAGCTCCTTTCATTCAGTCAGTAGCTTCAATCATTTCTGGACGTTTTTCAATGGCAAAAATCAATGAATATTGTAAATGCACAAACAGTAATTTCTCCGCATTGCAAGGTGCAATTCTGAAATTTTTTGCTTTTTCCTGCTCCTCTTAGCATGATAAAGAAGATTCAAAGAGAGTGAGATGCCAGCTCCTTTCATTCAGTCAGTAGCTTCAATCATTTCTGGACGTTTTTCAATGGCAAAAATCAATGAATATTGTAAATGCACAAACAGTAATTTCTCCGCATTGCAAGGTGCAATTCTGAAATTTTTTGCTTTTTCCTGCTCCTCTTAGCATGATAAAGAAGATTCAAAGAGAGTGAGATGCCAGCTCCTTTCATTCAGTCAGTAGCTTCAATCATTTCTGGTATATGAATAACATGATGTTTTTCAATGGCAAAAATCAATGAATATTGTAAATGCACAAACAGTAATTTCTCCGCATTGCAAGTTGCAATTCTGAAATTTTTTGCTTTTTCCTGCTCCTCTTAGCATGATAAAGAAGATTCAAAGAGAGTGAGATTCCGGCTCCTTTCATTCAGTCAGTAGCTTCAATCATTTCTGGACGTTTTTCAATGGCAAAAATCAATGAATATTGTAAATGCACAAACAGTAATTTCTCCGCATTGCAAGGTGCAATTCTGAAATTTTTTGCTTTTTCCTGCTCCTCTTAGCATGATAAAGAAGATTCAAAGAGAGTGAGATGCCAGCTCCTTTCATTCAGTCAGTAGCTTTAATCATTTCTGGACGTTTTTCAATGGCAAAAATCAATGAATATTGTAAATGCACAAACAGTAATTTCTCCGCATTGCAAGATGAAATTCTGAAATTTTTTGCTTTTTCCTGCTCCTCTTAGCATGATAAAGAAGATTCAAAGAGAGTGAGATGCCAGCTCCTTTCATTCAGTCAGTAGCTTCAATCATTTCTGGACGTTTTTCAATGGCAAAAATCAATGAATATTGTAAATGCACAAACAGTAATTTCTCCGCATTGCAAGGTGCAATTCTGAAATTTTTTGCTTTTTCCTGCTCCTCTTAGCATGATAAAGAAGATTCAAAGAGAGTGAGATGCCAGCTCCTTTCATTCAGTCAGTAGCTTCAATCATTTCTGGTATATGAATAACATGATGTTTTTCAATGGCAAAAATCAATGAATATTGTAAATGCACAAACAGTAATTTCTCCGCATTGCAAGGTGCAATTCTGAAATTTTTTGCTTTTTCCTGCTCCTCTTAGCATGATAAAGAAGATTCAAAGAGAGTGAGATGCCAGCTCCTTTCATTCAGTCAGTAGCTTCAATCATTTCTGGACGTTTTTCAATGGCAAAAATCAATGAATATTGTCAATGCACAAACAGTAATTTCTCCGCATTGCAAGGTGCAATTCTGAAATTTTTTGCTTTTTCCTGCTCCTCTTAGCATGATAAAGAAGATTCAAAGAGAGTGAGATGCCAGCTCCTTTCATTCAGTCAGTAGCTTCAGTCATTTCTGGAAGTTTTTCAATGGCAAAAATCAATGAATATTGTAAATGCACAAACAGTAATTTCTCCGCATTGCAAGGTGCAATTCTGAAATTTTTTGCTTTTTCCTGCTCCTCTTAGCATGATAAAGAAGATTCAAAGAGAGTGAGATGCCAGCTCCTTTCATTCAGTCAGTAGCTTCAAACATTTCTGGTATAAACATTTCTGGACATTTTTCAATGGCAAAAATCAATGAATATTGTAAATGCACAAACAGTAATATCTCCACATTGCAAGGTGCAATGCTGAAATTTTTTTTGCTTTTTCCTGCTAATCCTAGCATGATAAAGAAGATTCAAATAGAGTGAGATGCCAGCTCCTTTCATTCAGTCAGTAGCTTCAAACATTTCTGGACGTTTTTCAATGGCAAAAATCAATGAATATTGTAAATGCACAAACAGTAATATCTCCACATTGCAAGGTGCAATTCTGAAATTTTTTGCTTTTTCCTGCTAATCCTAGCATGATAAAGAAGATTCAAAGAGAGTGAGATGTCAGCTCCTTTCATTCAGTCAGTAGCTTCAAACATTTCTGGTATATGAATAACATGATGTTTTTCAATGGCAAAAATCAATGAATATTGTAAATGCACAAACAGTAATATCTCCACATTGCAAGGTGCAATTCTGAAATTTTTTGCTTTTTCCTGCTAATCCTAGCATGATAAAGAAGATTCAAAGAGAGTGAGATGCCAGCTCCTTTCATTCAGTCAGTAGCTTCAAACATTTCTGGACGTTTTTCAATGGCAAAAATCAATGAATATTGTAAATGCACAAACAGTAATATCTCCACATTGCAAGGTGCAATTCTGAAATTTTTTGCTTTTTCCTGCTACTCCTAGCATGATAAAGAAGATTCAAAGAGAGTGAGATGCCAGCTCCTTTCATTCAGTCAGTAGCTTCAATCATTTCTGGACGTTTTTCAATGGCAAAAATCAATGAATATTGTA
The DNA here is from genome assembly GCF_046119375.1 of Phyllobates terribilis. Taxonomy (NCBI): domain Eukaryota; kingdom Metazoa; phylum Chordata; class Amphibia; order Anura; family Dendrobatidae; genus Phyllobates; species Phyllobates terribilis. The sequence continues at coordinate 174,174 of NW_027364057.1, read as the reverse complement.
AATGCACAAACAGTAATTTCTCCGCATTGCAAGGTGCAATTCTGAATTTTTTTGCTTTTTCCTGCTCCTCTTAGCATGGTAAAGAAGATTCAAAGAGAGTGAGATGCCAGCTCCTTTCATTCAGTCAGTAGCTTCAATCATTTCTGGACGTTTTTCAATGGCAAAAATCAATGAATATTGTAAATGCACAAACAGTAATTTCTCCGCATTGCAAGGTGCAATTCTGAAATTTTTTGCTTTTTCCTGCTCCTCTTAGCATGATAAAGAAGATTCAAAGAGAGTGAGATGCCAGCTCTTTTCATTCAGTCAGTAGCTTCAATCATTTCTGGACGTTTTTCAATGGCAAAAATCAATGAATATTGTAAATGCACAAACAGTAATTTCTCCGCATTGCAAGGTGCAATTCTGAAATTTTTTGCTTTTTCCTGCTCCTCTTAGCATGATAAAGAAGATTCAAAGAGAGTGAGATGCCAGCTCCTTTCATTCAGTCAGTAGCTTCAATCATTTCTGGTATATGAATAACATGATGTTTTTCAATGGCAAAAATCAATGAATATTGTAAATGCACAAACAGTAATTTCTCCGCATTGCAAGTTGCAATTCTGAAATTTTTTGCTTTTTCCTGCTCCTCTTAGCATGATAAAGAAGATTCAAAGAGAGTGAGATTCCGGCTCCTTTCATTCAGTCAGTAGCTTCAATCATTTCTGGACGTTTTTCAATGGCAAAAATCAATGAATATTGTAAATGCACAAACAGTAATTTCTCCGCATTGCAAGGTGCAATTCTGAAATTTTTTGCTTTTTCCTGCTCCTCTTAGCATGATAAAGAAGATTCAAAGAGAGTGAGATGCCAGCTCCTTTCATTCAGTCAGTAGCTTTAATCATTTCTGGACGTTTTTCAATGGCAAAAATCAATGAATATTGTAAATGCACAAACAGTAATTTCTCCGCATTGCAAGATGAAATTCTGAAATTTTTTGCTTTTTCCTGCTCCTCTTAGCATGATAAAGAAGATTCAAAGAGAGTGAGATGCCAGCTCCTTTCATTCAGTCAGTAGCTTCAATCATTTCTGGACGTTTTTCAATGGCAAAAATCAATGAATATTGTAAATGCACAAACAGTAATTTCTCCGCATTGCAAGGTGCAATTCTGAAATTTTTTGCTTTTTCCTGCTCCTCTTAGCATGATAAAGAAGATTCAAAGAGAGTGAGATGCCAGCTCCTTTCATTCAGTCAGTAGCTTCAATCATTTCTGGTATATGAATAACATGATGTTTTTCAATGGCAAAAATCAATGAATATTGTAAATGCACAAACAGTAATTTCTCCGCATTGCAAGGTGCAATTCTGAAATTTTTTGCTTTTTCCTGCTCCTCTTAGCATGATAAAGAAGATTCAAAGAGAGTGAGATGCCAGCTCCTTTCATTCAGTCAGTAGCTTCAATCATTTCTGGACGTTTTTCAATGGCAAAAATCAATGAATATTGTAAATGCACAAACAGTAATTTCTCCGCATTGCAAGGTGCAATTCTGAAATTTTTTGCTTTTTCCTGCTCCTCTTAGCATGATAAAGAAGATTCAAAGAGAGTGAGATGCCAGCTCCTTTCATTCAGTCAGTAGCTTCAGTCATTTCTGGAAGTTTTTCAATGGCAAAAATCAATGAATATTGTAAATGCACAAACAGTAATTTCTCCGCATTGCAAGGTGCAATTCTGAAATTTTTTGCTTTTTCCTGCTCCTCTTAGCATGATAAAGAAGATTCAAAGAGAGTGAGATGCCAGCTCCTTTCATTCAGTCAGTAGCTTCAAACATTTCTGGTATAAACATTTCTGGACGTTTTTCAATGGCAAAAATCAATGAATATTGTAAATGCACAAACAGTAATATCTCCACATTGCAAGGTGCAATGCTGAAATTTTTTTTGCTTTTTCCTGCTAATCCTAGCATGATAAAGAAGATTCAAATAGAGTGAGATGCCAGCTCCTTTCATTCAGTCAGTAGCTTCAAACATTTCTGGACGTTTTTCAATGGCAAAAATCAATGAATATTGTAAATGCACAAACAGTAATATCTCCACATTGCAAGGTGCAATTCTGAAATTTTTTGCTTTTTCCTGCTAATCCTAGCATGATAAAGAAGATTCAAAGAGAGTGAGATGTCAGCTCCTTTCATTCAGTCAGTAGCTTCAAACATTTCTGGTATATGAATAACATGATGTTTTTCAATGGCAAAAATCAATGAATATTGTAAATGCACAAACAGTAATATCTCCACATTGCAAGGTGCAATTCTGAAATTTTTTGCTTTTTCCTGCTAATCCTAGCATGATAAAGAAGATTCAAAGAGAGTGAGATGCCAGCTCCTTTCATTCAGTCAGTAGCTTCAAACATTTCTGGTATAAACATTTCTGGACGTTTTTCAATGGCAAAAATCAATGAATATTGTAAATGCACAAACAGTAATATCTCCACATTGCAAGGTGCAATGCTGAAATTTTTTTTGCTTTTTCCTGCTAATCCTAGCATGATAAAGAAGATTCAAATAGAGTGAGATGCCAGCTCCTTTCATTCAGTCAGTAGCTTCAAACATTTCTGGACGTTTTTCAATGGCAAAAATCAATGAATATTGTAAATGCACAAACAGTAATATCTCCACATTGCAAGGTGCAATTCTGAAATTTTTTGCTTTTTCCTGCTAATCCTAGCATGATAAAGAAGATTCAAAGAGAGTGAGATGTCAGCTCCTTTCATTCAGTCAGTAGCTTCAAACATTTCTGGTATATGAATAACATGATGTTTTTCAATGGCAAAAATCAATGAATATTGTAAATGCACAAACAGTAATATCTCCACATTGCAAGGTGCAATTCTGAAATTTTTTGCTTTTTCCTGCTTATCCTAGCATGATAAAGAAGATTCAAAGAGAGTGAGATGCCAGCTCCTTTCATTCAGTCAGTAGCTTCAAACATTTCTGGACGTTTTTCAATGGCAAAAATCAATGAATATTGTAAATGCACAAACAGTAATATCTCCACATTGCAAGGTGCAATTCTGAAATTTTTTGCTTTTTCCTGCTACTCCTAGCATGATAAAGAAGATTCAAAGAGAGTGAGATGCCAGCTCCTTTCATTCAGTCAGTAGCTTCAATCATTTCTGGACGTTTTTCAATGGCAAAAATCAATGAATATTGTAAATGCACAAACAGTAATTTCTCCGCATTGCAAGGTGCAATTCTGAATTTTTTTGCTTTTTCCTGCTCCTCTTAGCATGGTAAAGAAGATTCAAAGAGAGTGAGATGCCAGCTCCTTTCATTCAGTCAGTAGCTTCAATCATTTCTGGACGTTTTTCAATGGCAAAAATCAATGAATATTGTAAATGCACAAACAGTAATTTCTCCGCATTGCAAGGTGCAATTCTGAAATTTTTTGCTTTTTCCTGCTCCTCTTAGCATGATAAAGAAGATTCAAAGAGAGTGAGATGCCAGCTCTTTTCATTCAGTCAGTAGCTTCAATCATTTCTGGACGTTTTTCAATGGCAAAAATCAATGAATATTGTAAATGCACAAACAGTAATTTCTCCGCATTGCAAGGTGCAATTCTGAAATTTTTTGCTTTTTCCTGCTCCTCTTAGCATGATAAAGAAGATTCAAAGAGAGTGAGATGCCAGCTCCTTTCATTCAGTCAGTAGCTTCAATCATTTCTGGTATATGAATAACATGATGTTTTTCAATGGCAAAAATCAATGAATATTGTAAATGCACAAACAGTAATTTCTCCGCATTGCAAGTTGCAATTCTGAAACTTTTTGCTTTTTCCTGCTCCTCTTAGCATGATAAAGAAGATTCAAAGAGAGTGAGATTCCGGCTCCTTTCATTCAGTCAGTAGCTTCAATCATTTCTGGACGTTTTTCAATGGCAAAAATCAATGAATATTGTAAATGCACAAACAGTAATTTCTCCGCATTGCAAGGTGCAATTCTGAAATTTTTTGCTTTTTCCTGCTCCTCTTAGCATGATAAAGAAGATTCAAAGAGAGTGAGATGCCAGCTCCTTTCATTCAGTCAGTAGCTTTAATCATTTCTGGACGTTTTTCAATGGCAAAAATCAATGAATATTGTAAATGCACAAACAGTAATTTCTCCGCATTGCAAGATGAAATTCTGAAATTTTTTGCTTTTTCCTGCTCCTCTTAGCATGATAAAGAAGATTCAAAGAGAGTGAGATGCCAGCTCCTTTCATTCAGTCAGTAGCTTCAATCATTTCTGGACGTTTTTCAATGGCAAAAATCAATGAATATTGTAAATGCACAAACAGTAATTTCTCCGCATTGCAAGGTGCAATTCTGAAATTTTTTGCTTTTTCCTGCTCCTCTTAGCATGATAAAGAAGATTCAAAGAGAGTGAGATGCCAGCTCCTTTCATTCAGTCAGTAGCTTCAATCATTTCTGGTATATGAATAACATGATGTTTTTCAATGGCAAAAATCAATGAATATTGTAAATGCACAAACAGTAATTTCTCCGCATTGCAAGGTGCAATTCTGAAATTTTTTGCTTTTTCCTGCTCCTCTTAGCATGATAAAGAAGATTCAAAGAGAGTGAGATGCCAGCTCCTTTCATTCAGTCAGTAGCTTCAATCATTTCTGGACGTTTTTCAATGGCAAAAATCAATGAATATTGTAAATGCACAAACAGTAATTTCTCCGCATTGCAAGGTGCAATTCTGAAATTTTTTGCTTTTTCCTGCTCCTCTTAGCATGATAAAGAAGATTCAAAGAGAGTGAGATGCCAGCTCCTTTCATTCAGTCAGTAGCTTCAGTCATTTCTGGAAGTTTTTCAATGGCAAAAATCAATGAATATTGTAAATGCACAAACAGTAATTTCTCCGCATTGCAAGGTGCAATTCTGAAATTTTTTGCTTTTTCCTGCTCCTCTTAGCATGATAAAGAAGATTCAAAGAGAGTGAGATGCCAGCTCCTTTCATTCAGTCAGTAGCTTCAAACATTTCTGGTATAAACATTTCTGGACGTTTTTCAATGGCAAAAATCAATGAATATTGTAAATGCACAAACAGTAATATCTCCACATTGCAAGGTGCAATGCTGAAATTTTTTTTGCTTTTTCCTGCTAATCCTAGCATGATAAAGAAGATTCAAATAGAGTGAGATGCCAGCTCCTTTCATTCAGTCAGTAGCTTCAAACATTTCTGGACGTTTTTCAATGGCAAAAATCAATGAATATTGTAAATGCACAAACAGTAATATCTCCACATTGCAAGGTGCAATTCTGAAATTTTTTGCTTTTTCCTGCTAATCCTAGCATGATAAAGAAGATTCAAAGAGAGTGAGATGTCAGCTCCTTTCATTCAGTCAGTAGCTTCAAACATTTCTGGTATATGAATAACATGATGTTTTTCAATGGCAAAAATCAATGAATATTGTAAATGCACAAACAGTAATATCTCCACATTGCAAGGTGCAATTCTGAAATTTTTTGCTTTTTCCTGCTAATCCTAGCATGATAAAGAAGATTCAAAGAGAGTGAGATGCCAGCTCCTTTCATTCAGTCAGTAGCTTCAAACATTTCTGGACGTTTTTCAATGGCAAAAATCAATGAATATTGTAAATGCACAAACAGTAATATCTCCACATTGCAAGGTGCAATTCTGAAATTTTTTGCTTTTTCCTGCTACTCCTAGCATGATAAAGAAGATTCAAAGAGAGTGAGATGCCAGCTCCTTTCATTCAGTCAGTAGCTTCAATCATTTCTGGACGTTTTTCAATGGCAAAAATCAATGAATATTGTAAATGCACAAACAGTAATTTCTCCGCATTGCAAGGTGCAATTCTGAATTTTTTTGCTTTTTCCTGCTCCTCTTAGCATGGTAAAGAAGATTCAAAGAGAGTGAGATGCCAGCTCCTTTCATTCAGTCAGTAGCTTCAGTCATTTCTGGACGTTTTTCAATGGCAAAAATCAATGAATATTGTAAATGCACAAAAAGTAATTTCTCCGCATTGCAAGGTGCAATTCTGAAATTTTTTGCTTTTTCCTGCTCCTCTTAGCATGATAAAGAAGATTCAAAGAGAGTGAGATGCCAGCTCCTTTCATTCAGTCAGTAGCTTCAAACATTTCTGGTATAAACATTTCTGGACGTTTTTCAATGGCAAAAATCAATGAATATTGTAAATGCACAAACAGTAATATCTCCACATTGCAAGGTGCAATTCTGAAATTTTTTGCTTTTTCCTGCTAATCCTAGCATGATAAAGAAGATTCAAATAGAGTGAGATGCCAGCTCCTTTCATTCAGTCAGTAGCTTCAAACATTTCTGGACGTTTTTCAATGGCAAAATTCAATGAATATTGGAAATGCACAAACAGTAATATCTCCACATTGCAAGGTGCAATTCTGAAATTTTTTGCTTTTTCCTGCTAATCCTAGCATGATAAAGAAGATTCAAAGAGAGTGAGATGCCAGCTCCTTTCATTCAGTCAGTAGCTTCAATCATTTCTGGACGTTTTTCAATGGCAAAAATCAATGAATATTGTAAATGCACAAACAGTAATTTCTCCGCATTGCAAGGTGCAATTCTGAAATTTTTTGCTTTTTCCTGCTCCTCTTAGCATGATAAAGAAGATTCAAAGAGAGTGAGATGCCAGCTCCTTTCATTCAGTCAGTAGCTTCAATCATTTCTGGATGTTTTTCAATGGCAAAAATCAATGAATATTGTAAATGCACAAACAGTAATTTCTCCGCATTGCAAGGTGCAATTCTGAAATTTTTTGCTTTTTCCTGCTCCTCTTAGCATGATAAAGAAGATTCAAAGAGAGTGAGATGCCAGCTCCTTTCATTCAGTCAGTAGCTTCAATCATTTCTGGTATATGAATAACATGATGTTTTTCAATGGCAAAAATCAATGAATATTGTAAATGCACAAACAGTAATTTCTCCGCATTGCAAGGTGCAATTCTGAAATTTTTTGCTTTTTCCTGCTCCTCTTAGCATGATAAAGAAGATTCAAAGAGATTGAGATGCCAGCTCCTTTCATTCAGTCAGTAGCTTCAATCATTTCTGGACGTTTTTCAATGGCAAAAATCAATGAATATTGTAAATGCACAAACAGTAATTTCTCCGCATTGCAAGATGCAATTCTGAAATTTTTTGCTTTTTCCTGCTCCTCTTAGCATGATAAAGAAGATTCAAAGAGAGTGAGATGCCAGCTCCTTTCATTCAGTCAGTAGCTTCAGTCATTTCTGGACGTTTTTCAATGGCAAAAATCAATGAATATTGTAAATGCACAAACAGTAATTTCTAAGCATTGCAAAGTGCAATTCTGAAATTTTTTGCTTTTTCCTGCTCCTCTTAGCATGAAAAAGAAGATTCAAAGAGAGTGAGATGCCAGCTCCTTTCATTCAGTCAGTAGCTTCAAACATTTCTGGTATAAACATTTCTGGATGTTTTTCAATGGCAAAAATCAATGAATATTGTAAATGCACAAACAGTAATATCTCCACATTGCAAGGTGCAATGCTGAAATTTTTTGCTTTTTCCTGCTAATCCTAGGATGATAAAGAAGATTCAAATAGAGTGAGATGCCAGCTCCTTTCATTCAGTCAGTAGCTTCAAACATTTCTGGACGTTTTTCAATGGCAAAAATCAATGAATATTGTAAATGCACAAACAGTAATATCTCCACATTGCAAGGTGCAATTCTGAAATTTTTTGCTTTTTCCTGCTAATCCTAGCATGATAAAGAAGATTCAAAGAGAGTGAGATGTCAGCTCCTTTCATTCAGTCAGTAGCTTCAAACATTTCTGGTATATGAATAACATGATGTTTTTCAATGGCAAAAATCAATGAATATTGTAAATGCACAAACAGTAATATCTCCACATTGCAAGGTGCAATTCTGAAATTTTTTGCTTTTTCCTGCTAATCCTAGCATGATAAAGAAGATTCAAATAGAGTGAGATGCCAGCTCCTTTCATTCAGTCAGTAGCTTCAAACATTTCTGGACGTTTTTCAATGGCAAAATTCAATGAATATTGTAAATGCACAAACAGTAATATCTCCACATTGCAAGGTGCAATTCTGAAATTTTTTGCTTTTTCCTGCTAATCCTAGCATGATAAAGAAGATTCAAAGAGAGTGAGATGCCAGCTCCTTTCATTCAGTCAGTAGCTTCAATCATTTCTGGACGTTTTTCAATGGCAAAAATCAATGAATATTGTAAATGCACAAACAGTAATTTCTCCGCATTGCAAGGTGCAATTCTGAAATTTTTTGCTTTTTCCTGCTCCTCTTAGCATGATAAAGAAGATTCAAAGAGAGTGAGATGCCAGCTCCTTTCATTCAGTCAGTAGCTTCAATCATTTCTGGATGTTTTTCAATGGCAAAAATCAATGAATATTGTAAATGCACAAACAGTAATTTCTCCGCATTGCAAGGTGCAATTCTGAAATTTTTTGCTTTTTCCTGCTCCTCTTAGCATGATAAAGAAGATTCAAAGAGAGTGAGATGCCAGCTCCTTTCATTCAGTCAGTAGCTTCAATCATTTCTGGTATATGAATAACATGATGTTTTTCAATGGCAAAAATCAATGAATATTGTAAATGCACAAACAGTAATTTCTCCGCATTGCAAGGTGCAATTCTGAAATTTTTTGCTTTTTCCTGCTCCTCTTAGCATGATAAAGAAGATTCAAAGAGAGTGAGATGCCAGCTCCTTTCATTCAGTCAGTAGCTTCAATCATTTCTGGACGTTTTTCAATGGCAAAAATCAATGAATATTGTAAATGCACAAACAGTAATTTCTCCGCATTGCAAGATGCAATTCTGAAATTTTTTGCTTTTTCCTGCTCCTCTTAGCATGATAAAGAAGATTCAAAGAGAGTGAGATGCCAGCTCCTTTCATTCAGTCAGTAGCTTCAAACATTTCTGGTATAAACATTTCTGGATGTTTTTCAATGGCAAAAATCAATGAATATTGTAAATGCACAAACAGTAATATCTCCACATTGCAAGGTGCAATGCTGAAATTTTTTGCTTTTTCCTGCTAATCCTAGGATGATAAAGAAGATTCAAATAGAGTGAGATGCCAGCTCCTTTCATTCAGTCAGTAGCTTCAAACATTTCTGGACGTTTTTCAATGGCAAAAATCAATGAATATTGTAAATGCACAAACAGTAATATCTCCACATTGCAAGGTGCAATTCTGAAATTTTTTGCTTTTTCCTGCTAATCCTAGCATGATAAAGAAGATTCAAAGAGAGTGAGATGTCAGCTCCTTTCATTCAGTCAGTAGCTTCAAACATTTCTGGTATATGAATAACATGATGTTTTTCAATGGCAAAAATCAATGAATATTGTAAATGCACAAACAGTAATATCTCCACATTGCAAGGTGCAATTCTGAAATTTTTTGCTTTTTCCTGCTAATCCTAGCATGATAAAGAAGATTCAAAGAGAGTGAGATGCCAGCTCCTTTCATTCAGTCAGTAGCTTCAAACATTTCTGGACGTTTTTCAATGGCAAAAATCAATGAATATTGTAAATGCACAAACAGTAATATCTCCACATTGCAAGGTGCAATTCTGAAATTTTTTGCTTTTTCCTGCTACTCCTAGCATGATAAAGAAGATTCAAAGAGAGTGAGATGCCAGCTCCTTTCATTCAGTCAGTAGCTTCAATCATTTCTGGACGTTTTTCAATGGCAAAAATCAATGAATATTGTAAATGCACAAACAGTAATTTCTCCGCATTGCAAGGTGCAATTCTGAATTTTTTTGCTTTTTCCTGCTCCTCTTAGCATGGTAAAGAAGATTCAAAGAGAGTGAGATGCCAGCTCCTTTCATTCAGTCAGTAGCTTCAGTCATTTCTGGACGTTTTTCAATGGCAAAAATCAATGAATATTGTAAATGCACAAAAAGTAATTTCTCCGCATTGCAAGGTGCAATTCTGAAATTTTTTGCTTTTTCCTGCTCCTCTTAGCATGATAAAGAAGATTCAAAGAGAGTGAGATGCCAGCTCCTTTCATTCAGTCAGTAGCTTCAAACATTTCTGGTATAAACATTTCTGGACGTTTTTCAATGGCAAAAATCAATGAATATTGTAAATGCACAAACAGTAATATCTCCACATTGCAAGGTGCAATTCTGAAATTTTTTGCTTTTTCCTGCTAATCCTAGCATGATAAAGAAGATTCAAATAGAGTGAGATGCCAGCTCCTTTCATTCAGTCAGTAGCTTCAAACATTTCTGGACGTTTTTCAATGGCAAAATTCAATGAATATTGTAAATGCACAAACAGTAATATCTCCACATTGCAAGGTGCAATTCTGAAATTTTTTGCTTTTTCCTGCTAATCCTAGCATGATAAAGAAGATTCAAAGAGAGTGAGATGCCAGCTCCTTTCATTCAGTCAGTAGCTTCAATCATTTCTGGACATTTTTCAATGGCAAAAATCAATGAATATTGTAAATGCACAAACAGTAATTTCTCCGCATTGCAAGGTGCAATTCTGAAATTTTTTGCTTTTTCCTGCTCCTCTTAGCATGATAAAGAAGATTCAAAGAGAGTGAGATGCCAGCTCCTTTCATTCAGTCAGTAGCTTCAATCATTTCTGGACGTTTTTCAATGGCAAAAATCAATGAATATTGTAAATGCACAAACAGTAATTTCTCCGCATTGCAAGGTGCAATTCTGAAATTTTTTGCTTTTTCCTGCTCCTCTTAGCATGATAAAGAAGATTCAAAGAGAGTGAGATGCCAGCTCCTTTCATTCAGTCAGTAGCTTCAATCATTTCTGGACGTTTTTCAATGGCAAAAATCAATGAATATTGTAAATGCACAAACAGTAATTTCTCCGCATTGCAAGGTGCAATTCTGAAATTTTTTGCTTTTTCCTGCTCCTCTTAGCATGATAAAGAAGATTCAAAGAGAGTGAGATGCCAGATCCTTTCCTTCAGTCAGTAGCTTCAATCATTTCTGGTATATGAATAACATGATGTTTTTCAATGGCAAAAATCAATGAATTTTGTAAATGCACAAACAGTAATTTCTCCGCATTGCAAGGCGCAATTCTGAAATTTTTTGCTTTTTCCTGCTCCTCTTAGCATGATAAAGAAGATTCAAAGAGAGTGAGATGCCAGCTCCTTTCATTCAGTCAGTAGCTTCAATCATTTCTGGACATTTTTCAATGGCAAAAATCAATGAATATTGTAAATGCACAAACAGTAATTTCTCCGCATTGCAAGGTGCAATTCTGAAATTTTTTGCTTTTTCCTGCTCCTCTTAGCATGATAAAGAAGATTCAAAGAGAGTGAGATGCCAGCTCCTTTCATTCAGTCAGTAGCTTCAATCATTTCTGGACGTTTTTCAATGGCAAAAATCAATGAATATTGTAAATGCACAAACAGTAATTTCTCCGCATTGCAAGGTGCAATTCTGAAAGTTTTTGCTTTTTCCTGCTCCTCTTAGCATGATAAAGAAGATTCAAAGAGAGTGAGATGCCAGCTCCTTTCATTCAGTCAGTAGCTTCAATCATTTCTGGACGTTTTTCAATGGCAAAAATCAATGAATATTGTAAATGCACAAACAGTAATTTCTCCGCATTGCAATGTGCAATTCTGAAATTTTTTGCTTTTTCCTGCTCCTCTTAGCATGATAAAGAAGATTCAAAGAGAGTGAGATGCCAGCTCCTTTCATTCAGTCGGTAGCTTCAAACATTTCTGGTACATGAATAACATGATGTTTTTCAATGGCAAAAATCAATGAATATTGTAAATGCACAAACAGTAATTTCTCCGCATTGCAAGGTGCAATTCTGAAATTTTTTGCTTTTTCCTGCTCCTCTTAGCATGATAAAGAAGATTCAAAGAGAGTGAGATGCCAGCTCCTTTCGTTCAGTCAGTAGCTTCAATCATTTCTGGACGTTTTTCAATGGCAAAAATCATTGAATATTATAAATGCACAAACAGTAATTTCTCCGCATTGCAAGGTGCAATTCTGAAATTTTTTACTTTTTCCTGCTCCTCTTAGCATGATAAAGAAGATTCAAAGAGAGTGAGATGCCAGCTCCTTTCATTCAGTCAGTAGCTTCAATCATTTCTGGTATATGAATAACATGATGTTTTTCAATGGCAAAAATCAATGAATATTGTAAATGCACAAACAGTAATTTCTCCGCATTGCAAGGTGCAATTCTGAAATTTTTTGCTTTTTCCTGCTCCTCTTAGCATGATAAAGAAGATTCAAAGAGAGTGAGATGCCAGCTCCTTTCATTCAGTCAGTAGCTTCAATCATTTCTGGACGTTTTTCAATGGCAAAAATCAATGAATATTGTAAATGCACAAACAGTAATTTCTCCGCATTGCAAGGTGCAATTCTGAAATTTTTTGCTTTTTCCTGCTCCTCTTAGCATGATAAACAAGATTCAAAGAGAGTGAGATGCCAGCTCCTTTCATTCAGTCAGTAGCTTCAATCATTTCTGGACGTTTTTCAATGGCAAAAATCATTGAATATTGTAAATGCACAAACAGTAATTTCTCCGCATTGCAAGGTGCAATTCTGAAATTTTTTACTTTTTCCTGCTCCTCTTAGCATGATAAAGAAGATTCAAAGAGAGTGAGATGCCAGCTCCTTTCATTCAGTCAGTAGCTTCAATCATTTCTGGTATATGAATAACATGATGTTTTTCAATCGCAAAAATCAATGAATATTGTAAATGCACAAACAGTAATTTCTCCGCATTGCAAGGTGCAATTCTGAAATTTTTTGCTTTTTCCTGCTCCTCTTAGCATGCTAAAGAAGATTCAAAGAGAGTGAGATGCCAGCTCCTTTCATTCAGTCAGTAGCTTCAATCATTTCTGGACGTTTTTCAATGGCAAAAATCAATGAATATTGTAAATGCACAAACAGTAATTTCTCCGCATTGCAAGGTGCAATTCTGAAATTTTTTGCTTTTTCCTGCTCCTCTAAGCATGATAAAGAAGATTCAAAGAGAGTGAGATGCCAGATCCTTTCCTTCAGTCAGTAGCTTCAATCATTTCTGGTATATGAATAACATGATGTTTTTCAATGGCAAAAATCAATGAATTTTGTAAATGCACAAACAGTAATTTCTCCGCATTGCAAGGCGCAATTCTGAAATTTTTTGCTTTTTCCTGCTCCTCTTAGCATGATAAAGAAGATTCAAAGAGAGTGAGATGCCAGCTCCTTTCATTCAGTCAGTAGCTTCAATCATTTCTGGACATTTTTCAATGGCAAAAATCAATGAATATTGTAAATGCACAAACAGTAATTTCTCCGCATTGCAAGGTGCAATTCTGAAATTTTTTGCTTTTTCCTGCTCCTCTTAGCATGATAAAGAAGATTCAAAGAGAGTGAGATGCCAGCTCCTTTCATTCTGTCAGTAGCTTCAATCATTTCTGGACGTTTTTCAATGGCAAAAATCAATGAATATTGTAAATGCACAAACAGTAATTTCTCCGCATTGCAAGGTGCAATTCTGAAATTTTTTGCTTTTTCCTGCTCCTCTTAGCATGATAAAGAAGATTCAAAGAGAGTGAGATGCCAGCTCCTATCATTCAGTCAGTAGCTTCAATCATTTTTGGACGTTTTTCAATGGCAAAAATCAATGAATATTGTAAATGCACAAACTGTAATTTCTCCGCATTGCAAGGTGCAATTCTGAAATTTTTTGCTTTTTCCTGCTCCTCTTAGCATGATAAAGAAGATTCAAAGAGAGTGAGATGCCAGCTCCTTTCATTCAGTCAGTAGCTTCAATCATTTCTGGTATATGAATAACATGATGTTTTTCAATAGCAAAAATCAATGAATATTGTAAATGCACAAACAGTAATTTCTCCGCATTGCAAGGTGCAATTCTGAAATTTTTTGCTTTTTCCTGCTCCTCTTAGCATGATAAAGAAGATTCAAAGAGAGTGAGATGCCAGCTCCTTTCATTCAGTCAGTAGCTTCAATCATTTCTGGACGTTTTTCAATGGCAAAAATCAATGAATATTGTAAATGCACAAACAGTAATTTCTCCGCATTGCAAGGTGCAATTCTGAAATTTTTTACTTTTTCCTGCTCCTCTTAGCATGATAAAGAAGATTCAAAGAGAGTGAGATGCCAGCTCCTTTCATTCAGTCAGTAGCTTCAATCATTTCTGGTATATGAATAACATGATGTTTTTCAATCGCAAAAATCAATGAATATTGTAAATGCACAAACAGTAATTTCTCCGCATTGCAAGGTGCAATTCTGAAATTTTTTGCTTTTTCCTGCTCCTCTTAGCATGATAAAGAAGATTCAAAGAGAGTGAGATGCCAGCTCCTTTCATTCAGTCAGTAGCTTCAATCATTTCTGGACGTTTTTCAATGGCAAAAATCAATGAATATTGTAAATGCACAAACAGTAATTTCTCCGCATTGCAAGGTGCAATTCTGAAATTCTTTGCTTTTTCCTGCTCCTCTAAGCATGATAAAGAAGATTCAAAGAGAGTGAGATGCCAGATCCTTTCCTTCAGTCAGTAGCTTCAATCATTTCTGGTATATGAATAACATGATGTTTTTCAATGGCAAAAATCAATGAATTTTGTAAATGCACAAACAGTAATTTCTTCGCATTGCAAGGCGCAATTCTGAAATTTTTTACTTTTTCCTGCTCCTCTTAGCATGATAAAGAAGATTCAAAGAGAGTGAGATGCCAGCTCCTTTCATTCAGTCAGTAGCTTCAATCATTTCTGGTATATGAATAACATGATGTTTTTCAATGGCAAAAATCAATGAATATTGTAAATGCACAAACAGTAATTTCTCCGCATTGCAAGGTGCAATTCTGAAATTTTTTGCTTTTTCCTGCTCCTCTTAGCATGATAAAGAAGATTCAAAGAGAGTGAGATGCCAGCTCCTTTCATTCAGTCAGTAGCTTCAATCATTTCTGGACGTTTTTCAATGGCAAAAATCAATGAATATTGTAAATGCACAAACAGTAATTTCTCCGCATTGCAAGGTGCAATTCTGAAATTTTTTGCTTTTTCCTGCTCCTCTTAGCATGATAAAGAAGATTCAAAGAGAGTGAGATGCCAGCTCCTTTCATTCAGTCAGTAGCTTTAATCATTTCTGGACGTTTTTCAATGGCAAAAATCATTGAATATTGTAAATGCACAATCAGTAATTTCTCCGCATTGCAAGGTGCAATTCTGAAATTTTTTACTTTTTCCTGCTCCTCTTAGCATGATAAAGAAGATTCAAAGAGAGTGAGATGCCAGCTCCTTTCATTCAGTCAGTAGCTTCAATCATTTCTGGTATATGAATAACATGATGTTTTTCAATCGCAAAAATCAATGAATATTGTAAATGCACAAACAGTAATTTCTCCGCATTGCAAGGTGCAATTCTGAAATTTTTTGCTTTTTCCTGCTCCTCTTAGCATGATAAAGAAGATTCAAAGAGAGTGAGATGCCAGCTCCTTTCATTCAGTCAGTAGCTTCAATCATTTCTGGACGTTTTTCAATGGCAAAAACCAATGAATATTGTAAATGCACAAACAGTAATTTCTCCGCATTGCAAGGTGCAATTCTGAAACTTTTTGCTTTTTCCTGCTCCTCTTAGCATGATAAAGAAGATTCAAAGAGAGTGAGATGCCAGATCCTTTCCTTCAGTCAGTAGCTTCAATCATTTCTGGTATATGAATAACATGATGTTTTTCAATGGCAAAAATCAATGAATTTTGTAAATGCACAAACAGTAATTTCTCCGCATTGCAAGGCGCAATTCTGAAATTTTTTGCTTTTTCCTGCTCCTCTTAGCATGATAAAGAAGATTCAAAGAGAGTGAGATGCCAGCTCCTTTCATTCAGTCAGTAGCTTCAATCATTTCTGGACATTTTTCAATGGCAAAAATCAATGAATATTGTAAATGCACAAACAGTAATTTCTCCGCATTGCAAGGTGCAATTCTGAAATTTTTTGCTTTTTCCTGCTCCTCTTAGCATGATAAAGAAGATTCAAAGAGAGTGAGATGCCAGCTCCTTTCATTCAGTCAGTAGCTTCAATCATTTCTGGACGTTTTTCAATGGCAAAAATCAATGAATATTGTAAATGCACAAACAGTAATTTCTCCGCATTGCAATGTGCAATTCTGAAATTTTTTGCTTTTTCCTGCTCCTCTTAGCATGATAAAGAAGATTCAAAGAGAGTGAGATGCCAGCTCCTTTCATTCAGTCAGTAGCTTCAATCATTTCTGGACGTTTTTCAATGGCAAAAATCAATGAATATTGTAAATGCAAACAGTAATTTCTCCGCATTGCAAGGTGCAATTCTGAAATTTTTTGCTTTTTCCTGCTCCTCTTAGCATGATAAAGAAGATTCAAAGAGAGTGAGATGCCAGATCCTTTCCTTCAGTCAGTAGCTTCAATCATTTCTGGTATATGAATAACATGATGTTTTTCAATGGCAAAAATCAATGAATTTTGTAAATGCACAAACAGTAATTTCTCCGCATTGCAAGGCGCAATTCTGAAATTTTTTGCTTTTTCCTACTCCTCTTAGCATGATAAAGAAGATTCAAAGAGAGTGAGATGCCAGCTCCTTTCATTCAGTCAGTAGCTTCAATCATTTCTGGACATTTTTCAATGGCAAAAATCAATGAATATTGTAAATGCACAAACAGTAATTTCTCCGCATTGCAAGGTGCAATTCTGAAATTTTTTGCTTTTTCCTGCTCCTCTTAGCATGATAAAAAGATTCAAAGAGAGTGAGATGCCAGCTTCTTTCATTCAGTCAGTAGCTTCAATCATTTCTGGACGTTTTTCAATGGCAAAAATCAATGAATATTGTAAATGCACAAACAGTAATTTCTCCGCATTGCAAGGTGCAATTCTGAAATTTTTTGCTTTTTCCTGCTCCTCTTAGCATGATAAAGAAGATTCAAAGAGAGTGAGATGCCAGCTCCTTTCATTCAGTCAGTAGCTTCAATCATTTCTGGACGTTTTTCAATGGCAAAAATCAATGAATATTGTAAATGCACAAACAGTAATTTCTCCGCATTGCAATGTGCAATTCTGAAATTTTTTGCTTTTTCCTGCTCCTCTTAGCATGATAAAGAAGATTCAAAGAGAGTGAGATGCCAGCTACTTTCGTTCAGTCAGTAGCTTCAAACATTTCTGGTACATGAATAACATGATGTTTTTCAATGGCAAAAATCAATGAATATTGTAAATGCACAAACAGTAATTTCTCCGCATTGCAAGGTGCAATTCTGAAATTTTTTGCTTTTTCCTGCTCCTCTTAGCATGATAAAGAAGATTCAAAGAGAGTGAGATGCCAGCTCCTTTCGTTCAGTCAGTAGCTTCAATCATTTCTGGACGTTTTTCAATGGAAAAAATCATTGAATATTATAAATGCACAAACAGTAATTTCTCCGCATTGCAAGGTGCAATTCTGAAATTTTTTACTTTTTCCTGCTCCTCTTAGCATGATAAAGAAGATTCAAAGAGAGTGAGATGCCAGCTCCTTTCATTCAGTCAGTAGCTTCAATCATTTCTGGTATATGAATAACATGATGTTTTTCAATGGCAAAAATCAATGAATATTGTAAATGCACAAACAGTAATTTCTCCGCATTGCAAGGTGCAATTCTGAAATTTTTTGCTTTTTCCTGCTCCTCTTAGCATGATAAAGAAGATTCAAAGAGAGTGAGATGCCAGCTCCTTTCATTCAGTCAGTAGCTTCAATCATTTCTGGACGTTTTTCAATGGCAAAAATCAATGAATATTGTAAATGCACAAACAGTAATTTCTCCGCATTGCAAGGTGCAATTCTGAAATTTTTTGCTTTTTCCTGCTCCTCTTAGCATGATAAACAAGATTCAAAGAGAGTGAGATGCCAGCTCCTTTCATTCAGTCAGTAGCTTCAATCATTTCTGGACGTTTTTCAATGGCAAAAATCATTGAATATTGTAAATGCACAAACAGTAATTTCTCCGCATTGCAAGGTGCAATTCTGAAATTTTTTACTTTTTCCTGCTCCTCTTAGCATGATAAAGAAGATTCAAAGAGAGTGAGATGCCAGCTCCTTTCATTCAGTCAGTAGCTTCAATCATTTCTGGTATATGAATAACATGATGTTTTTCAATCGCAAAAATTAATGAATATTGTAAATGCACAAACAGTAATTTCTCCGCACTGCAAGGTGCAATTCTGAAATTTTTTGCTTTTTCCTGCTCCTCTTAGCATGATAAAGAAGATTCAAAGAGAGTGAGATGCCAGCTCCTTTCATTCAGTCAGTACCTTCAATCATTTCTGGACGTTTTTCAATGGCAAAAATCAATGAATATTGTAAATGCACAAACAGTAATTTCTCCGCATTGCAAGGTGCAATTCTGAAATTTTTTGCTTTTTCCTGCTCCTCTTAGCATGATAAAGAAGATTCAAAGAGAGTGAGATGCCAGCTCCTTTCATTCAGTCAGTAGCTTCAATCATTTCTGGACGTTTTTCAATGGCAAAAATCAATGAATATTGTAAATGCACAAACTGTAATTTCTCCGCATTGCAAGGTGCAATTCTGAAATTTTTTGCTTTTTCCTGCTCCTCTTAGCATGATAAAGAAGATTCAAAGAGAGTGAGATGCCAGCTCCTTTCATTCAGTCAGTAGCTTCAATCATTTCTGGTATATGAATAACATGATGTTTTTCAATAGCAAAAATCAATGAATATTGTAAATGCACAAACAGTAATTTCTCCGCATTGCAAGGTGCAATTCTGAAATTTTTTGCTTTTTCCTGCTCCTCTTAGCATGATAAAGAAGATTCAAAGAGAGTGAGATGCCAGCTCCTTTCATTCAGTCAGTAGCTTCAATCATTTCTGGACGTTTTTCAATGGCAAAAATCAATGAATATTGTAAATGCACAAACAGTAATTTCTCCGCATTGCAAGGTGCAATTCTGAAATTTTTTACTTTTTCCTGCTCCTCTTAGCATGATAAAGAAGATTCAAAGAGAGTGAGATGCCAGCTCCTTTCATTCAGTCAGTAGCTTCAATCATTTCTGGTATATGAATAACATGATGTTTTTCAATCGCAAAAATCAATGAATATTGTAAATGCACAAACAGTAATTTCTCCGCATTGCAAGGTGCATTTCTGAATTTTTTTGCTTTTTCCTGCTCCTCTTAGCATGATAAAGAAGATTCAAAGAGAGTGAGATGCCAGCTCCTTTCATTCAGTCAGTAGCTTCAATCATTTCTGGACGTTTTTCAATGGCAAAAATCAATGAATATTGTAAATGCACAAACAGTAATTTCTCCGCATTGCAAGGTGCAATTCTGAAATTCTTTGCTTTTTCCTGCTCCTCTAAGCATGATAAAGAAGATTCAAAGAGAGTGAGATGCCAGCTCCTTTCATTCAGTCAGTAGCTTCAATCATTTCTGGTATATGAATAACATGATGTTTTTCAATCGCAAAAATCAATGAATATTGTAAATGCACAAACAGTAATTTCTCCGCATTGCAAGGTGCAATTCTGAAATTTTTTGCTTTTTCCTGCTCCTCTTAGCATGATAAAGAAGATTCAAAGAGAGTGAGATGCCAGCTCCTTTCATTCAGTCAGTACCTTCAATCATTTCTGGACGTTTTTCAATGGCAAAAATCAATGAATATTGTAAATGCACAAACAGTAATTTCTCCGCATTGCAAGGTGCAATTCTGAAATTTTTTGCTTTTTCCTGCTCCTCTTAGCATGATAAAGAAGATTCAAAGAGAGTGAGATGCCAGCTCCTTTCATTCAGTCAGTAGCTTCAATCATTTCTGGACGTTTTTCAATGGCAAAAATCAATGAATATTGTAAATGCACAAACTGTAATTTCTCCGCATTGCAAGGTGCAATTCTGAAATTTTTTGCTTTTTCCTGCTCCTCTTAGCATGATAAAGAAGATTCAAAGAGAGTGAGATGCCAGCTCCTTTCATTCAGTCAGTAGCTTCAATCATTTCTGGTATATGAATAACATGATGTTTTTCAATAGCAAAAATCAATGAATATTGTAAATGCACAAACAGTAATTTCTCCGCATTGCAAGGTGCAATTCTGAAATTTTTTGCTTTTTCCTGCTCCTCTTAGCATGATAAAGAAGATTCAAAGAGAGTGAGATGCCAGCTCCTTTCATTCAGTCAGTAGCTTCAATCATTTCTGGACGTTTTTCAATGGCAAAAATCAATGAATATTGTAAATGCACAAACAGTAATTTCTCCGCATTGCAAGGTGCAATTCTGAAATTTTTTACTTTTTCCTGCTCCTCTTAGCATGATAAAGAAGATTCAAAGAGAGTGAGATGCCAGCTCCTTTCATTCAGTCAGTAGCTTCAATCATTTCTGGTATATGAATAACATGATGTTTTTCAATCGCAAAAATCAATGAATATTGTAAATGCACAAACAGTAATTTCTCCGCATTGCAAGGTGCAATTCTGAAATTTTTTGCTTTTTCCTGCTCCTCTTAGCATGATAAAGAAGATTCAAAGAGAGTGAGATGCCAGCTCCTTTCATTCAGTCAGTAGCTTCAATCATTTCTGGACGTTTTTCAATGGCAAAAATCAATGAATATTGTAAATGCACAAACAGTAATTTCTCCGCATTGCAAGGTGCAATTCTGAAATTCTTTGCTTTTTCCTGCTCCTCTAAGCATGATAAAGAAGATTCAAAGAGAGTGAGATGCCAGATCCTTTCCTTCAGTCAGTAGCTTCAATCATTTCTGGTATATGAATAACATGATGTTTTTCAATGGCAAAAATCAATGAATTTTGTAAATGCACAAACAGTAATTTCTCCGCATTGCAAGGCGCAATTCTGAAATTTTTTACTTTTTCCTGCTCCTCTTAGCATGATAAAGAAGATTCAAAGAGAGTGAGATGCCAGCTCCTTTCATTCAGTCAGTAGCTTCAATCATTTCTGGTATATGAATAACATGATGTTTTTCAATGGCAAAAATCAATGAATATTGTAAATGCACAAACAGTAATTTCTCCGCATTGCAAGGTGCAATTCTGAAATTTTTTGCTTTTTCCTGCTCCTCTTAGCATGATAAAGAAGATTCAAAGAGAGTGAGATGCCAGCTCCTTTCATTCAGTCAGTAGCTTCAATCATTTCTGGACGTTTTTCAATGGCAAAAATCAATGAATATTGTAAATGCACAAACAGTAATTTCTCCGCATTGCAAGGTGCAATTCTGAAATTTTTTGCTTTTTCCTGCTCCTCTTAGCATGATAAAGAAGATTCAAAGAGAGTGAGATGCCAGCTCCTTTCATTCAGTCAGTAGCTTTAATCATTTCTGGACGTTTTTCAATGGCAAAAATCATTGAATATTGTAAATGCACAATCAGTAATTTCTCCGCATTGCAAGGTGCAATTCTGAAATTTTTTACTTTTTCCTGCTCCTCTTAGCATGATAAAGAAGATTCAAAGAGAGTGAGATGCCAGCTCCTTTCATTCAGTCAGTAGCTTCAATCATTTCTGGTATATGAATAACATGATGTTTTTCAATCGCAAAAATCAATGAATATTGTAAATGCACAAACAGTAATTTCTCCGCATTGCAAGGTGCAATTCTGAAATTTTTTGCTTTTTCCTGCTCCTCTTAGCATGATAAAGAAGATTCAAAGAGAGTGAGATGCCAGCTCCTTTCATTCAGTCAGTAGCTTCAATCATTTCTGGACGTTTTTCAATGGCAAAAATCAATGAATATTGTAAATGCACAAACAGTAATTTCTCCGCATTGCAAGGTGCAATTCTGAAATTCTTTGCTTTTTCCTGCTCCTCTAAGCATGATAAAGAAGATTCAAAGAGAGTGAGATGCCAGATCCTTTCCTTCAGTCAGTAGCTTCAATCATTTCTGGTATATGAATAACATGATGTTTTTCAATGGCAAAAATCAATGAATTTTGTAAATGCACAAACAGTAATTTCTCCGCATTGCAAGGCGCAATTCTGAAATTTTTTACTTTTTCCTGCTCCTCTTAGCATGATAAAGAAGATTCAAAGAGAGTGAGATGCCAGCTCCTTTCATTCAGTCAGTAGCTTCAATCATTTCTGGACGTTTTTCAATGGCAAAAATCAATGAATATTGTAAATGCACAAACAGTAATTTCTCCGCATTGCAAGGTGCAATTCTGAAATTTTTTGCTTTTTCCTGCTCCTCTTAGCATGATAAAGAAGATTCAAAGAGAGTGAGATGCCAGCTCCTTTCATTCAGTCAGTAGCTTTAATCATTTCTGGACGTTTTTCAATGGCAAAAATCATTGAATATTGTAAATGCACAATCAGTAATTTCTCCGCATTGCAAGGTGCAATTCTGAAATTTTTTACTTTTTCCTGCTCCTCTTAGCATGATAAAGAAGATTCAAAGAGAGTGAGATGCCAGCTCCTTTCATTCAGTCAGTAGCTTCAATCATTTCTGGTATATGAATAACATGATGTTTTTCAATCGCAAAAATCAATGAATATTGTAAATGCACAAACAGTAATTTCTCCGCATTGCAAGGTGCAATTCTGAAATTTTTTGCTTTTTCCTGCTCCTCTTAGCATGATAAAGAAGATTCAAAGAGAGTGAGATGCCAGCTCCTTTCATTCAGTCAGTAGCTTCAATCATTTCTGGACGTTTTTCAATGGCAAAAACCAATGAATATTGTAAATGCACAAACAGTAATTTCTCCGCATTGCAAGGTGCAATTCTGAAACTTTTTGCTTTTTCCTGCTCCTCTTAGCATGATAAAGAAGATTCAAAGAGAGTGAGATGCCAGCTCCTTTCATTCAGTCAGTAGCTTCAATCATTTCTGGTATATGAATAACATGATGTTTTTCAATAGCAAAAATCAATGAATATTGTAAATGCACAAACAGTAATTTCTCCGCATTGCAAGGTGCAATTCTGAAATTTTTTGCTTTTTCCTGCTCCTCTTAGCATGATAAAGAAGATTCAAAGAGAGTGAGATGCCAGCTCCTTTCATTCAGTCAGTAGCTTCAATCATTTCTGGACGTTTTTCAATGGCAAAAATCAATGAATATTGTAAATGCACAAACAGTAATTTCTCCGCATTGCAAGGTGCAATTCTGAAATTTTTTACTTTTTCCTGCTCCTCTTAGCATGATAAAGAAGATTCAAAGAGAGTGAGATGCCAGCTCCTTTCATTCAGTCAGTAGCTTCAATCATTTCTGGTATATGAATAACATGATGTTTTTCAATCGCAAAAATCAATGAATATTGTAAATGCACAAACAGTAATTTCTCCGCATTGCAAGGTGCAATTCTGAAATTTTTTGCTTTTTCCTGCTCCTCTTAGCATGATAAAGAAGATTCAAAGAGAGTGAGATGCCAGCTCCTTTCATTCAGTCAGTAGCTTCAATCATTTCTGGACGTTTTTCAATGGCAAAAATCAATGAATATTGTAAATGCACAAACAGTAATTTCTCCGCATTGCAAGGTGCAATTCTGAAATTCTTTGCTTTTTCCTGCTCCTCTAAGCATGATAAAGAAGATTCAAAGAGAGTGAGATGCCAGATCCTTTCCTTCAGTCAGTAGCTTCAATCATTTCTGGTATATGAATAACATGATGTTTTTCAATGGCAAAAATCAATGAATTTTGTAAATGCACAAACAGTAATTTCTCCGCATTGCAAGGCGCAATTCTGAAATTTTTTACTTTTTCCTGCTCCTCTTAGCATGATAAAGAAGATTCAAAGAGAGTGAGATGCCAGCTCCTTTCATTCAGTCAGTAGCTTCAATCATTTCTGGTATATGAATAACATGATGTTTTTCAATGGCAAAAATCAATGAATATTGTAAATGCACAAACAGTAATTTCTCCGCATTGCAAGGTGCAATTCTGAAATTTTTTGCTTTTTCCTGCTCCTCTTAGCATGATAAAGAAGATTCAAAGAGAGTGAGATGCCAGCTCCTTTCATTCAGTCAGTAGCTTCAATCATTTCTGGACGTTTTTCAATGGCAAAAATCAATGAATATTGTAAATGCACAAACAGTAATTTCTCCGCATTGCAAGGTGCAATTCTGAAATTTTTTGCTTTTTCCTGCTCCTCTTAGCATGATAAAGAAGATTCAAAGAGAGTGAGATGCCAGCTCCTTTCATTCAGTCAGTAGCTTTAATCATTTCTGGACGTTTTTCAATGGCAAAAATCATTGAATATTGTAAATGCACAATCAGTAATTTCTCCGCATTGCAAGGTGCAATTCTGAAATTTTTTACTTTTTCCTGCTCCTCTTAGCATGATAAAGAAGATTCAAAGAGAGTGAGATGCCAGCTCCTTTCATTCAGTCAGTAGCTTCAATCATTTCTGGTATATGAATAACATGATGTTTTTCAATCGCAAAAATCAATGAATATTGTAAATGCACAAACAGTAATTTCTCCGCATTGCAAGGTGCAATTCTGAAATTTTTTGCTTTTTCCTGCTCCTCTTAGCATGATAAAGAAGATTCAAAGAGAGTGAGATGCCAGCTCCTTTCATTCAGTCAGTAGCTTCAATCATTTCTGGACGTTTTTCAATGGCAAAAACCAATGAATATTGTAAATGCACAAACAGTAATTTCTCCGCATTGCAAGGTGCAATTCTGAAACTTTTTGCTTTTTCCTGCTCCTCTTAGCATGATAAAGAAGATTCAAAGAGAGTGAGATGCCAGCTCCTTTCATTCAGTCAGTAGCTTCAATCATTTCTGGTATATGAATAACATGATGTTTTTCAATAGCAAAAATCAATGAATATTGTAAATGCACAAACAGTAATTTCTCCGCATTGCAAGGTGCAATTCTGAAATTTTTTGCTTTTTCCTGCTCCTCTTAGCATGATAAAGAAGATTCAAAGAGAGTGAGATGCCAGCTCCTTTCATTCAGTCAGTAGCTTCAATCATTTCTGGACGTTTTTCAATGGCAAAAATCAATGAATATTGTAAATGCACAAACAGTAATTTCTCCGCATTGCAAGGTGCAATTCTGAAATTTTTTACTTTTTCCTGCTCCTCTTAGCATGATAAAGAAGATTCAAAGAGAGTGAGATGCCAGCTCCTTTCATTCAGTCAGTAGCTTCAATCATTTCTGGTATATGAATAACATGATGTTTTTCAATCGCAAAAATCAATGAATATTGTAAATGCACAAACAGTAATTTCTCCGCATTGCAAGGTGCAATTCTGAAATTTTTTGCTTTTTCCTGCTCCTCTTAGCATGATAAAGAAGATTCAAAGAGAGTGAGATGCCAGCTCCTTTCATTCAGTCAGTAGCTTCAATCATTTCTGGACGTTTTTCAATGGCAAAAATCAATGAATATTGTAAATGCACAAACAGTAATTTCTCCGCATTGCAAGGTGCAATTCTGAAATTCTTTGCTTTTTCCTGCTCCTCTAAGCATGATAAAGAAGATTCAAAGAGAGTGAGATGCCAGATCCTTTCCTTCAGTCAGTAGCTTCAATCATTTCTGGTATATGAATAACATGATGTTTTTCAATGGCAAAAATCAATGAATTTTGTAAATGCACAAACAGTAATTTCTCCGCATTGCAAGGCGCAATTCTGAAATTTTTTACTTTTTCCTGCTCCTCTTAGCATGATAAAGAAGATTCAAAGAGAGTGAGATGCCAGCTCCTTTCATTCAGTCAGTAGCTTCAATCATTTCTGGTATATGAATAACATGATGTTTTTCAATGGCAAAAATCAATGAATATTGTAAATGCACAAACAGTAATTTCTCCGCATTGCAAGGTGCAATTCTGAAATTTTTTGCTTTTTCCTGCTCCTCTTAGCATGATAAAGAAGATTCAAAGAGAGTGAGATGCCAGCTCCTTTCATTCAGTCAGTAGCTTCAATCATTTCTGGACGTTTTTCAATGGCAAAAATCAATGAATATTGTAAATGCACAAACAGTAATTTCTCCGCATTGCAAGGTGCAATTCTGAAATTTTTTGCTTTTTCCTGCTCCTCTTAGCATGATAAAGAAGATTCAAAGAGAGTGAGATGCCAGCTCCTTTCATTCAGTCAGTAGCTTTAATCATTTCTGGACGTTTTTCAATGGCAAAAATCATTGAATATTGTAAATGCACAATCAGTAATTTCTCCGCATTGCAAGGTGCAATTCTGAAATTTTTTACTTTTTCCTGCTCCTCTTAGCATGATAAAGAAGATTCAAAGAGAGTGAGATGCCAGCTCCTTTCATTCAGTCAGTAGCTTCAATCATTTCTGGTATATGAATAACATGATGTTTTTCAATCGCAAAAATCAATGAATATTGTAAATGCACAAACAGTAATTTCTCCGCATTGCAAGGTGCAATTCTGAAATTTTTTGCTTTTTCCTGCTCCTCTTAGCATGATAAAGAAGATTCAAAGAGAGTGAGATGCCAGCTCCTTTCATTCAGTCAGTAGCTTCAATCATTTCTGGACGTTTTTCAATGGCAAAAACCAATGAATATTGTAAATGCACAAACAGTAATTTCTCCGCATTGCAAGGTGCAATTCTGAAACTTTTTGCTTTTTCCTGCTCCTCTTAGCATGATAAAGAAGATTCAAAGAGAGTGAGATGCCAGATCCTTTCCTTCAGTCAGTAGCTTCAATCATTTCTGGTATATGAATAACATGATGTTTTTCAATGGCAAAAATCAATGAATTTTGTAAATGCACAAACAGTAATTTCTCCGCATTGCAAGGCGCAATTCTGAAATTTTTTGCTTTTTCCTGCTCCTCTTAGCATGATAAAGAAGATTCAAAGAGAGTGAGATGCCAGCTCCTTTCATTCAGTCAGTAGCTTCAATCATTTCTGGACGTTTTTCAATGGCAAAAATCAATGAATATTGTAAATGCACAAACAGTAATTTCTCCGCATTGCAAGGTGCAATTCTGAAATTTTTTGCTTTTTCCTGCTCCTCTTAGCATGATAAAGAAGATTCAAAGAGAGTGAGATGCCAGATCCTTTCCTTCAGTCAGTAGCTTCAATCATTTCTGGTATATGAATAACATGATGTTTTTCAATGGCAAAAATCAATGAATTTTGTAAATGCACAAACAGTAATTTCTCCGCATTGCAAGGCGCAATTCTGAAATTTTTTGCTTTTTCCTGCTCCTCTTAGCATGATAAAGAAGATTCAAAGAGAGTGAGATGCCAGCTCCTTTCATTCAGTCAGTAGCTTCAATCATTTCTGGACATTTTTCAATGGCAAAAATCAATGAATATTGTAAATGCACAAACAGTAATTTCTCCGCATTGCAAGGTGCAATTCTGAAATTTTTTGCTTTTTCATGCTCCTCTTAGCATGATAAAGAAGATTAAAAGAGAGTGAGATGCCAGCTCCTTTCATTCAGTCAGTAGCTTTAATCATTTCTGGACGTTTTTCAATCGCAAAAATCAATGAATATTGTAAATGCACAAACAGTAATTTCTCCGCATTGCAATGTGCAATTCTGAAATTTTTTGCTTTTTCCTGCTCCTCTTAGCATGATAAAGAAGATTCAAAGAGAGTGAGATGCCAGCTCCTTTCATTCAGTCAGTAGCTTCAAACATTTCTGGTACATGAATAACATGATGTTTTTCAATGGCAAAAATCAATGAATATTGTAAATGCACAAACAGTAATTTCTCCGCATTGCAAGGTGCAATTCTGAAATTTTTTGCTTTTTCCTGCTCCTCTTAGCATGATAAAGAAGATTCAAAGAGAGTGAGATGCCAGCTCCTTTCGTTCAGTCAGTAGCTTCAATCATTTCTGGACGTTTTTCAATGGCAAAAATCATTGAATATTATAAATGCACAAACAGTAATTTCTCCGCATTGCAAGGTGCAATTCTGAAATTTTTTACTTTTTCCTGCTCCTCTTAGCATGATAAAGAAGATTCAAAGAGAGTGAGATGCCAGCTCCTTTCATTCAGTCAGTAGCTTCAATCATTTCTGGACGTTTTTCAATGGCAAAAATCATTGAATATTGTAAATGCACAAACAGTAATTTCTCCGCATTGCAAGGTGCAATTCTGAAATTTTTTACTTTTTCCTGCTCCTCTTAGCATGATAAAGAAGATTCAAAGAGAGTGAGATGCCAGCTCCTTTCATTCAGTCAGTAGCTTCAATCATTTCTGGTATATGAATAACATGATGTTTTTCAATCGCAAAAATCAATGAATATTGTAAATGCACAAACAGTAATTTCTCCGCATTGCAAGGTGCAATTCTGAAATTTTTTGCTTTTTCCTGCTCCTCTTAGCATGATAAAGAAGATTCAAAGAGAGTGAGATGCCAGCTCCTTTCATTCAGTCAGTAGCTTCAATCATTTCTGGACGTTTTTCAATGGCAAAAATCAATGAATATTGTAAATGCACAAACTGTAATTTCTCCGCATTGCAAGGTGCAATTCTGAAATTTTTTGCTTTTTCCTGCTCCTCTTAGCATGATAAAGAAGATTCAAAGAGAGTGAGATGCCAGCTCCTTTCATTCAGTCAGTAGCTTCAATCATTTCTGGTATATGAATAACATGATGTTTTTCAATAGCAAAAATCAATGAATATTGTAAATGCACAAACAGTAATTTCTCCGCATTGCAAGGTGCAATTCTGAAATTTTTTGCTTTTTCCTGCTCCTCTTAGCATGATAAAGAAGATTCAAAGAGAGTGAGATGCCAGCTCCTTTCATTCAGTCAGTAGCTTCAATCATTTCTGGACGTTTTTCAATGGCAAAAATCAATGAATATTGTAAATGCACAAACAGTAATTTCTCCGCATTGCAAGGTGCAATTCTGAAATTTTTTACTTTTTCCTGCTCCTCTTAGCATGATAAAGAAGATTCAAAGAGAGTGAGATGCCAGCTCCTTTCATTCAGTCAGTAGCTTCAATCATTTCTGGTATATGAATAACATGATGTTTTTCAATCGCAAAAATCAATGAATATTGTAAATGCACAAACAGTAATTTCTCCGCATTGCAAGGTGCAATTCTGAAATTTTTTGCTTTTTCCTGCTCCTCTTAGCATGATAAAGAAGATTCAAAGAGAGTGAGATGCCAGCTCCTTTCATTCAGTCAGTAGCTTCAATCATTTCTGGATGTTTTTCAATGGCAAAAATCAATGAATATTGTAAATGCACAAACAGTAATTTCTCCGCATTGCAAGGTGCAATTCTGAAATTCTTTGCTTTTTCCTGCTCCTCTAAGCATGATAAAGAAGATTCAAAGAGAGTGAGATGCCAGCTCCTTTCATTCAGTCAGTAGCTTCAATCATTTCTGGTATATGAATAACATGATGTTTTTCAATCGCAAAAATCAATGAATATTGTAAATGCACAAACAGTAATTTCTCCGCATTGCAAGGTGCAATTCTGAAATTTTTTGCTTTTTCCTGCTCCTCTTAGCATGATAAAGAAGATTCAAAGAGAGTGAGATGCCAGCTCCTTTCATTCAGTCAGTACCTTCAATCATTTCTGGACGTTTTTCAATGGCAAAAATCAATGAATATTGTAAATGCACAAACAGTAATTTCTCCGCATTGCAAGGTGCAATTCTGAAATTTTTTGCTTTTTCCTGCTCCTCTTAGCATGATAAAGAATATTCAAAGAGAGTGAGATGCCAGCTCCTTTCATTCAGTCAGTAGCTTCAATCATTTCTGGACGTTTTTCAATGGCAAAAATCAATGAATATTGTAAATGCACAAACTGTAATTTCTCCGCATTGCAAGGTGCAATTCTGAAATTTTTTGCTTTTTCCTGCTCCTCTTAGCATGATAAAGAAGATTCAAAGAGAGTGAGATGCCAGCTCCTTTCATTCAGTCAGTAGCTTCAATCATTTCTGGTATATGAATAACATGATGTTTTTCAATAGCAAAAATCAATGAATATTGTAAATGCACAAACAGTAATTTCTCCGCATTGCAAGGTGCAATTCTGAAAATTTTTGCTTTTTCCTGCTCCTCTTAGCATGATAAAGAAGATTCAAAGAGAGTGAGATGCCAGCTCCTTTCATTCAGTCAGTAGCTTCAATCATTTCTGGACGTTTTTCAATGGCAAAAATCAATGAATATTGTAAATGCACAAACAGTAATTTCTCCGCATTGCAAGGTGCAATTCTGAAATTTTTTACTTTTTCCTGCTCCTCTTAGCATGATAAAGAAGATTCAAAGAGAGTGAGATGCCAGCTCCTTTCATTCAGTCAGTAGCTTCAATCATTTCTGGTATATGAATAACATGATGTTTTTCAATCGCAAAAATCAATGAATATTGTAAATGCACAAACAGTAATTTCTCCGCATTGCAAGGTGCAATTCTGAAATTTTTTGCTTTTTCCTGCTCCTCTTAGCATGATAAAGAAGATTCAAAGAGAGTGAGATGCCAGCTCCTTTCATTCAGTCAGTAGCTTCAATCATTTCTGGACGTTTTTCAATGGCAAAAATCAATGAATATTGTAAATGCACAAACAGTAATTTCTCCGCATTGCAAGGTGCAATTCTGAAATTCTTTGCTTTTTCCTGCTCCTCTAAGCATGATAAAGAAGATTCAAAGAGAGTGAGATGCCAGATCCTTTCCTTCAGTCAGTAGCTTCAATCATTTCTGGTATATGAATAACATGATGTTTTTCAATGGCAAAAATCAATGAATTTTGTAAATGCACAAACAGTAATTTCTCTGCATTGCAAGGCGCAATTCTGAAATTTTTTACTTTTTCCTGCTCCTCTTAGCATGATAAAGAAGATTCAAAGAGAGTGAGATGCCAGCTCCTTTCATTCAGTCAGTAGCTTCAATCATTTCTGGTATATGAATAACATGATGTTTTTCAATGGCAAAAATCAATGAATATTGTAAATGCACAAACAGTAATTTCTCCGCATTGCAAGGTGCAATTCTGAAATTTTTTGCTTTTTCCTGCTCCTCTTAGCATGATAAAGAAGATTCAAAGAGAGTGAGATGCCAGCTCCTTTCATTCAGTCAGTAGCTTCAATCATTTCTGGTATATGAATAACATGATGTTTTTCAATAGCAAAAATCAATGAATATTGTAAATGCACAAACAGTAATTTCTCCGCATTGCAAGGTGCAATTCTGAAATTTTTTGCTTTTTCCTGCTCCTCTTAGCATGATAAAGAAGATTCAAAGAGAGTGAGATGCCAGCTCCTTTCATTCAGTCAGTAGCTTCAATCATTTCTGGACGTTTTTCAATGGCAAAAATCAATGAATATTGTAAATGCACAAACAGTAATTTCTCCGCATTGCAAGGTGCAATTCTGAAATTTTTTAATTTTTCCTGCTCCTCTTAGCATGATAAAGAAGATTCAAAGAGAGTGAGATGCCAGCTCCTTTCATTCAGTCAGTAGCTTCAATCATTTCTGGTATATGAATAACATGATGTTTTTCAATCGCAAAAATCAATGAATATTGTAAATGCACAAACAGTAATTTCTCCGCATTGCAAGGTGCAATTCTGAAATTTTTTGCTTTTTCCTGCTCCTCTTAGCATGATAAAGAAGATTCAAAGAGAGTGAGATTCCAGCTCCTTTCATTCAGTCAGTAGCTTCAATCATTTCTGGACGTTTTTCAATGGCAAAAATCAATGAATATTGTAAATGCACAAACAGTAATTTCTCCGCATTGCAAGGTGCAATTCTGAAATTCTTTGCTTTTTCCTGCTCCTCTAAGCATGATAAAGAAGATTCAAAGAGAGTGAGATGCCAGCTCCTTTCATTCAGTCAGTAGCTTCAATCATTTCTGGTATATGAATAACATGATGTTTTTCAATCGCAAAAATCAATGAATATTGTAAATGCACAAACAGTAATTTCTCCGCATTGCAAGGTGCAATTCTGAAATTTTTTGCTTTTTCCTGCTCCTCTTAGCATGATAAAGAAGATTCAAAGAGAGTGAGATGCCAGCTCCTTTCATTCAGTCAGTACCTTCAATCATTTCTGGACGTTTTTCAATGGCAAAAATCAATGAATATTGTAAATGCACAAACAGTAATTTCTCCGCATTGCAAGGTGCAATTCTGAAATTTTTTGCTTTTTCCTGCTCCTCTTAGCATGATAAAGAATATTCAAAGAGAGTGAGATGCCAGCTCCTTTCATTCAGTCAGTAGCTTCAATCATTTCTGGACGTTTTTCAATGGCAAAAATCAATGAATATTGTAAATGCACAAACTGTAATTTCTCCGCATTGCAAGGTGCAATTCTGAAATTTTTTGCTTTTTCCTGCTCCTCTTAGCATGATAAAGAAGATTCAAAGAGAGTGAGATGCCAGCTCCTTTCATTCAGTCAGTAGCTTCAATCATTTCTGGTATATGAATAACATGATGTTTTTCAATAGCAAAAATCAATGAATATTGTAAATGCACAAACAGTAATTTCTCCGCATTGCAAGGTGCAATTCTGAAAATTTTTGCTTTTTCCTGCTCCTCTTAGCATGATAAAGAAGATTCAAAGAGAGTGAGATGCCAGCTCCTTTCATTCAGTCAGTAGCTTCAATCATTTCTGGACGTTTTTCAATGGCAAAAATCAATGAATATTGTAAATGCACAAACAGTAATTTCTCCGCATTGCAAGGTGCAATTCTGAAATTTTTTACTTTTTCCTGCTCCTCTTAGCATGATAAAGAAGATTCAAAGAGAGTGAGATGCCAGCTCCTTTCATTCAGTCAGTAGCTTCAATCATTTCTGGTATATGAATAACATGATGTTTTTCAATCGCAAAAATCAATGAATATTGTAAATGCACAAACAGTAATTTCTCCGCATTGCAAGGTGCAATTCTGAAATTTTTTGCTTTTTCCTGCTCCTCTTAGCATGATAAAGAAGATTCAAAGAGAGTGAGATGCCAGCTCCTTTCATTCAGTCAGTAGCTTCAATCATTTCTGGACGTTTTTCAATGGCAAAAATCAATGAATATTGTAAATGCACAAACAGTAATTTCTCCGCATTGCAAGGTGCAATTCTGAAATTCTTTGCTTTTTCCTGCTCCTCTAAGCATGATAAAGAAGATTCAAAGAGAGTGAGATGCCAGATCCTTTCCTTCAGTCAGTAGCTTCAATCATTTCTGGTATATGAATAACATGATGTTTTTCAATGGCAAAAATCAATGAATTTTGTAAATGCACAAACAGTAATTTCTCCGCATTGCAAGGCGCAATTCTGAAATTTTTTACTTTTTCCTGCTCCTCTTAGCATGATAAAGAAGATTCAAAGAGAGTGAGATGCCAGCTCCTTTCATTCAGTCAGTAGCTTCAATCATTTCTGGTATATGAATAACATGATGTTTTTCAATGGCAAAAATCAATGAATATTGTAAATGCACAAACAGTAATTTCTCCGCATTGCAAGGTGCAATTCTGAAATTTTTTGCTTTTTCCTGCTCCTCTTAGCATGATAAAGAAGATTCAAAGAGAGTGAGATGCCAGCTCCTTTCATTCAGTCAGTAGCTTCAATCATTTCTGGACGTTTTTCAATGGCAAAAATCAATGAATATTGTAAATGCACAAACAGTAATTTCTCCGCATTGCAAGGTGCAATTCTGAAATTTTTTGCTTTTTCCTGCTCCTCTTAGCATGATAAAGAAGATTCAAAGAGAGTGAGATGCCAGCTCCTTTCATTCAGTCAGTAGCTTTAATCATTTCTGGACGTTTTTCAATGGCAAAAATCATTGAATATTGTAAATGCACAATCAGTAATTTCTCCGCATTGCAAGGTGCAATTCTGAAATTTTTTACTTTTTCCTGCTCCTCTTAGCATGATA
Organism: Phyllobates terribilis; assembly: GCF_046119375.1. NCBI lineage: Eukaryota > Metazoa > Chordata > Amphibia > Anura > Dendrobatidae > Phyllobates > Phyllobates terribilis. The sequence goes on along the minus strand of NW_027364057.1, from coordinate 140,447 downwards.
AAGAAGATTCAAAGAGAGTGAGATGCCAGCTCCTTTCATTCAGTCAGTAGCTTCAATCATTTCTGGTATATGAATAACATGATGTTTTTCAATCGCAAAAATCAATGAATATTGTAAATGCACAAACAGTAATTTCTCCGCATTGCAAGGTGCAATTCTGAAATTTTTTGCTTTTTCCTGCTCCTCTTAGCATGATAAAGAAGATTCAAAGAGAGTGAGATGCCAGCTCCTTTCATTCAGTCAGTAGCTTCAATCATTTCTGGACGTTTTTCAATGGCAAAAACCAATGAATATTGTAAATGCACAAACAGTAATTTCTCCGCATTGCAAGGTGCAATTCTGAAACTTTTTGCTTTTTCCTGCTCCTCTTAGCATGATAAAGAAGATTCAAAGAGAGTGAGATGCCAGATCCTTTCCTTCAGTCAGTAGCTTCAATCATTTCTGGTATATGAATAACATGATGTTTTTCAATGGCAAAAATCAATGAATTTTGTAAATGCACAAACAGTAATTTCTCCGCATTGCAAGGCGCAATTCTGAAATTTTTTGCTTTTTCCTGCTCCTCTTAGCATGATAAAGAAGATTCAAAGAGAGTGAGATGCCAGCTCCTTTCATTCAGTCAGTAGCTTCAATCATTTCTGGACATTTTTCAATGGCAAAAATCAATGAATATTGTAAATGCACAAACAGTAATTTCTCCGCATTGCAAGGTGCAATTCTGAAATTTTTTGCTTTTTCCTGCTCCTCTTAGCATGATAAAGAAGATTCAAAGAGAGTGAGATGCCAGCTCCTTTCATTCAGTCAGTAGCTTCAATCATTTCTGGACGTTTTTCAATGGCAAAAATCAATGAATATTGTAAATGCACAAACAGTAATTTCTCCGCATTGCAAGGTGCAATTCTGAAATTTTTTACTTTTTCCTGCTCCTCTTAGCATGATAAAGAAGATTCAAAGAGAGTGAGATGCCAGCTCCTTTCATTCAGTCAGTAGCTTCAATCATTTCTGGTATATGAATAACATGATGTTTTTCAATCGCAAAAATCAATGAATATTGTAAATGCACAAACAGTAATTTCTCCGCATTGCAAGGTGCAATTCTGAAATTTTTTGCTTTTTCCTGCTCCTCTTAGCATGATAAAGAAGATTCAAAGAGAGTGAGATGCCAGCTCCTTTCATTCAGTCAGTAGCTTCAATCATTTCTGGACGTTTTTCAATGGCAAAAATCAATGAATATTGTAAATGCACAAACAGTAATTTCTCCGCATTGCAAGGTGCAATTCTGAAATTCTTTGCTTTTTCCTGCTCCTCTAAGCATGATAAAGAAGATTCAAAGAGAGTGAGATGCCAGCTCCTTTCATTCAGTCAGTAGCTTCAATCATTTCTGGTATATGAATAACATGATGTTTTTCAATCGCAAAAATCAATGAATATTGTAAATGCACAAACAGTAATTTCTCCGCATTGCAAGGTGCAATTCTGAAATTTTTTGCTTTTTCCTGCTCCTCTTAGCATGATAAAGAAGATTCAAAGAGAGTGAGATGCCAGCTCCTTTCATTCAGTCAGTACCTTCAATCATTTCTGGACGTTTTTCAATGGCAAAAATCAATGAATATTGTAAATGCACAAACAGTAATTTCTCCGCATTGCAAGGTGCAATTCTGAAATTTTTTGCTTTTTCCTGCTCCTCTTAGCATGATAAAGAATATTCAAAGAGAGTGAGATGCCAGCTCCTTTCATTCAGTCAGTAGCTTCAATCATTTCTGGACGTTTTTCAATGGCAAAAATCAATGAATATTGTAAATGCACAAACTGTAATTTCTCCGCATTGCAAGGTGCAATTCTGAAATTTTTTGCTTTTTCCTGCTCCTCTTAGCATGATAAAGAAGATTCAAAGAGAGTGAGATGCCAGCTCCTTTCATTCAGTCAGTAGCTTCAATCATTTCTGGTATATGAATAACATGATGTTTTTCAATAGCAAAAATCAATGAATATTGTAAATGCACAAACAGTAATTTCTCCGCATTGCAAGGTGCAATTCTGAAAATTTTTGCTTTTTCCTGCTCCTCTTAGCATGATAAAGAAGATTCAAAGAGAGTGAGATGCCAGCTCCTTTCATTCAGTCAGTAGCTTCAATCATTTCTGGACGTTTTTCAATGGCAAAAATCAATGAATATTGTAAATGCACAAACAGTAATTTCTCCGCATTGCAAGGTGCAATTCTGAAATTTTTTACTTTTTCCTGCTCCTCTTAGCATGATAAAGAAGATTCAAAGAGAGTGAGATGCCAGCTCCTTTCATTCAGTCAGTAGCTTCAATCATTTCTGGTATATGAATAACATGATGTTTTTCAATCGCAAAAATCAATGAATATTGTAAATGCACAAACAGTAATTTCTCCGCATTGCAAGGTGCAATTCTGAAATTTTTTGCTTTTTCCTGCTCCTCTTAGCATGATAAAGAAGATTCAAAGAGAGTGAGATGCCAGCTCCTTTCATTCAGTCAGTAGCTTCAATCATTTCTGGACGTTTTTCAATGGCAAAAATCAATGAATATTGTAAATGCACAAACAGTAATTTCTCCGCATTGCAAGGTGCAATTCTGAAATTCTTTGCTTTTTCCTGCTCCTCTAAGCATGATAAAGAAGATTCAAAGAGAGTGAGATGCCAGATCCTTTCCTTCAGTCAGTAGCTTCAATCATTTCTGGTATATGAATAACATGATGTTTTTCAATGGCAAAAATCAATGAATTTTGTAAATGCACAAACAGTAATTTCTCCGCATTGCAAGGCGCAATTCTGAAATTTTTTACTTTTTCCTGCTCCTCTTAGCATGATAAAGAAGATTCAAAGAGAGTGAGATGCCAGCTCCTTTCATTCAGTCAGTAGCTTCAATCATTTCTGGTATATGAATAACATGATGTTTTTCAATGGCAAAAATCAATGAATATTGTAAATGCACAAACAGTAATTTCTCCGCATTGCAAGGTGCAATTCTGAAATTTTTTGCTTTTTCCTGCTCCTCTTAGCATGATAAAGAAGATTCAAAGAGAGTGAGATGCCAGCTCCTTTCATTCAGTCAGTAGCTTCAATCATTTCTGGACGTTTTTCAATGGCAAAAATCAATGAATATTGTAAATGCACAAACAGTAATTTCTCCGCATTGCAAGGTGCAATTCTGAAATTTTTTGCTTTTTCCTGCTCCTCTTAGCATGATAAAGAAGATTCAAAGAGAGTGAGATGCCAGCTCCTTTCATTCAGTCAGTAGCTTTAATCATTTCTGGACGTTTTTCAATGGCAAAAATCATTGAATATTGTAAATGCACAATCAGTAATTTCTCCGCATTGCAAGGTGCAATTCTGAAATTTTTTACTTTTTCCTGCGCCTCTTAGCATGATAAAGAAGATTCAAAGAGAGTGAGATGCCAGCTCCTTTCATTCAGTCAGTAGCTTCAATCATTTCTGGTATATGAATAACATGATGTTTTTCAATCGCAAAAATCAATGAATATTGTAAATGCACAAACAGTAATTTCTCCGCATTGCAAGGTGCAATTCTGAAATTTTTTGCTTTTTCCTGCTCCTCTTAGCATGATAAAGAAGATTCAAAGAGAGTGAGATGCCAGCTCCTTTCATTCAGTCAGTAGCTTCAATCATTTCTGGACGTTTTTCAATGGCAAAAACCAATGAATATTGAAAATGCACAAACAGTAATTTCTCCGCATTGCAAGGTGCAATTCTGAAACTTTTTGCTTTTTCCTGCTCCTCTTAGCATGATAAAGAAGATTCAAAGAGAGTGAGATGCCAGATCCTTTCCTTCAGTCAGTAGCTTCAATCATTTCTGGTATATGAATAACATGATGTTTTTCAATGGCAAAAATCAATGAATTTTGTAAATGCACAAACAGTAATTTCTCCGCATTGCAAGGCGCAATTCTGAAATTTTTTGCTTTTTCCTGCTCCTCTTAGCATGATAAAGAAGATTCAAAGAGAGTGAGATGCCAGCTCCTTTCATTCAGTCAGTAGCTTCAATCATTTCTGGACATTTTTCAATGGCAAAAATCAATGAATATTGTAAATGCACAAACAGTAATTTCTCCGCATTGCAAGGTGCAATTCTGAAATTTTTTGCTTTTTCCTGCTCCTCTTAGCATGATAAAGAAGATTCAAAGAGAGTGAGATGCCAGCTCCTTTCATTCAGTCAGTAGCTTCAATCATTTCTGGACGTTTTTCAATGGCAAAAATCAATGAATATTGTAAATGCACAAACAGTAATTTCTCCGCATTGCAATGTGCAATTCTGAAATTTTTTGCTTTTTCCTGCTCCTCTTAGCATGATAAAGAAGATTCAAAGAGAGTGAGATGCCAGCTCCTTTCATTCAGTCAGTAGCTTCAATCATTTCTGGACGTTTTTCAATGGCAAAAATCAATGAATATTGTAAATGCACAAACAGTAATTTCTCCGCATTGCAAGGTGCAATTCTGAAATTTTTTGCTTTTTCCTGCTCCTCTTAGCATGATAAAGAAGATTCAAAGAGAGTGAGATGCCAGATCCTTTCCTTCAGTCAGTAGCTTCAATCATTTCTGGTATATGAATAACATGATGTTTTTCAATGGCAAAAATCAATGAATTTTGTAAATGCACAAACAGTAATTTCTCCGCATTGCAAGGCGCAATTCTGAAATTTTTTGCTTTTTCCTGCTCCTCTTAGCATGATAAAGAAGATTCAAAGAGAGTGAGATGCCAGCTCCTTTCATTCAGTCAGTAGCTTCAATCATTTCTGGACATTTTTCAATGGCAAAAATCAATGAATATTGTAAATGCACAAACAGTAATTTCTCCGCATTGCAAGGTGCAATTCTGAAATTTTTTGCTTTTTCATGCTCCTCTTAGCATGATAAAGAAGATTCAAAGAGAGTGAGATGCCAGCTCCTTTCATTCAGTCAGTAGCTTCAATCATTTCTGGACGTTTTTCAATGGCAAAAATCAATGAATATTGTAAATGCACAAACAGTAATTTCTCCGCATTGCAATGTGCAATTCTGAAATTTTTTGCTTTTTCCTGCTCCTCTTAGCATGATAAAGAAGATTCAAAGAGAGTGAGATGCCAGCTCCTTTCATTCAGTCAGTAGCTTCAAACATTTCTGGTACATGAATAACATGATGTTTTTCAATGGCAAAAATCAATGAATATTGTAAATGCACAAACAGTAATTTCTCCGCATTGCAAGGTGCAATTCTGAAATTTTTTGCTTTTTCCTGCTCCTCTTAGCATGATAAAGAAGATTCAAAGAGAGTGAGATGCCAGCTCCTTTCGTTCAGTCAGTAGCTTCAATCATTTCTGGACGTTTTTCAATGGCAAAAATCATTGAATATTATAAATGCACAAACAGTAATTTCTCCGCATTGCAAGGTGCAATTCTGAAATTTTTTACTTTTTCCTGCTCCTCTTAGCATAATAAAGAAGATTCAAAGAGAGTGAGATGCCAGCTCCTTTCATTCAGTCAGTAGCTTCAATCATTTCTGGACGTTTTTCAATGGCAAAAATCATTGAATATTGTAAATGCACAAACAGTAATTTCTCCGCATTGCAAGGTGCAATTCTGAAATTTTTTACTTTTTCCTGCTCCTCTTAGCATGATAAAGAAGATTCAAAGAGAGTGAGATGCCAGCTCCTTTCATTCAGTCAGTAGCTTCAATCATTTCTGGTATATGAATAACATGATGTTTTTCAATCGCAAAAATCAATGAATATTGTAAATGCACAAACAGTAATTTCTCCGCATTGCAAGGTGCAATTCTGAAATTTTTTGCTTTTTCCTGCTCCTCTTAGCATGATAAAGAAGATTCAAAGAGAGTGAGATGCCAGCTCCTTTCATTCAGTCAGTACCTTCAATCATTTCTGGACGTTTTTCAATGGCAAAAATCAATGAATATTGTAAATGCACAAACAGTAATTTCTCCGCATTGCAAGGTGCAATTCTGAAATTTTTTGCTTTTTCCTGCTCCTCTTAGCATGATAAAGAAGATTCAAAGAGAGTGAGATGCCAGCTCCTTTCATTCAGTCAGTAGCTTCAATCATTTCTGGACGTTTTTCAATGGCAAAAATCAATGAATATTGTAAATGCACAAACTGTAATTTCTCCGCATTGCAAGGTGCAATTCTGAAATTTTTTGCTTTTTCCTGCTCCTCTTAGCATGATAAAGAAGATTCAAAGAGAGTGAGATGCCAGCTCCTTTCATTCAGTCAGTAGCTTCAATCATTTCTGGTATATGAATAACATGATGTTTTTCAATAGCAAAAATCAATGAATATTGTAAATGCACAAACAGTAATTTCTCCGCATTGCAAGGTGCAATTCTGAAATTTTTTGCTTTTTCCTGCTCCTCTTAGCATGATAAAGAAGATTCAAAGAGAGTGAGATGCCAGCTCCTTTCATTCAGTCAGTAGCTTCAATCATTTCTGGACGTTTTTCAATGGCAAAAATCAATGAATATTGTAAATGCACAAACAGTAATTTCTCCGCATTGCAAGGTGCAATTCTGAAATTTTTTACTTTTTCCTGCTCCTCTTAGCATGATAAAGAAGATTCAAAGAGAGTGAGATGCCAGCTCCTTTCATTCAGTCAGTAGCTTCAATCATTTCTGGTATATGAATAACATGATGTTTTTCAATCGCAAAAATCAATGAATATTGTAAATGCACAAACAGTAATTTCTCCGCATTGCAAGGTGCAATTCTGAAATTTTTTGCTTTTTCCTGCTCCTCTTAGCATGATAAAGAAGATTCAAAGAGAGTGAGATGCCAGCTCCTTTCATTCAGTCAGTAGCTTCAATCATTTCTGGACGTTTTTCAATGGCAAAAATCAATGAATATTGTAAATGCACAAACAGTAATTTCTCCGCATTGCAAGGTGCAATTCTGAAATTCTTTGCTTTTTCCTGCTCCTCTAAGCATGATAAAGAAGATTCAAAGAGAGTGAGATGCCAGCTCCTTTCATTCAGTCAGTAGCTTCAATCATTTCTGGTATATGAATAACATGATGTTTTTCAATCGCAAAAATCAATGAATATTGTAAATGCACAAACAGTAATTTCTCCGCATTGCAAGGTGCAATTCTGAAATTTTTTGCTTTTTCCTGCTCCTCTTAGCATGATAAAGAAGATTCAAAGAGAGTGAGATGCCAGCTCCTTTCATTCAGTCAGTACCTTCAATCATTTCTGGACGTTTTTCAATGGCAAAAATCAATGAATATTGTAAATGCACAAACAGTAATTTCTCCGCATTGCAAGGTGCAATTCTGAAATTTTTTGCTTTTTCCTGCTCCTCTTAGCATGATAAAGAATATTCAAAGAGAGTGAGATGCCAGCTCCTTTCATTCAGTCAGTAGCTTCAATCATTTCTGGACGTTTTTCAATGGCAAAAATCAATGAATATTGTAAATGCACAAACTGTAATTTCTCCGCATTGCAAGGTGCAATTCTGAAATTTTTTGCTTTTTCCTGCTCCTCTTAGCATGATAAAGAAGATTCAAAGAGAGTGAGATGCCAGCTCCTTTCATTCAGTCAGTAGCTTCAATCATTTCTGGTATATGAATAACATGATGTTTTTCAATAGCAAAAATCAATGAATATTGTAAATGCACAAACAGTAATTTCTCCGCATTGCAAGGTGCAATTCTGAAAATTTTTGCTTTTTCCTGCTCCTCTTAGCATGATAAAGAAGATTCAAAGAGAGTGAGATGCCAGCTCCTTTCATTCAGTCAGTAGCTTCAATCATTTCTGGACGTTTTTCAATGGCAAAAATCAATGAATATTGTAAATGCACAAACAGTAATTTCTCCGCATTGCAAGGTGCAATTCTGAAATTTTTTACTTTTTCCTGCTCCTCTTAGCATGATAAAGAAGATTCAAAGAGAGTGAGATGCCAGCTCCTTTCATTCAGTCAGTAGCTTCAATCATTTCTGGTATATGAATAGCATGATGTTTTTCAATCGCAAAAATCAATGAATATTGTAAATGCACAAACAGTAATTTCTCCGCATTGCAAGGTGCAATTCTGAAATTTTTTGCTTTTTCCTGCTCCTCTTAGCATGATAAAGAAGATTCAAAGAGAGTGAGATGCCAGCTCCTTTCATTCAGTCAGTAGCTTCAATCATTTCTGGACGTTTTTCAATGGCAAAAATCAATGAATATTGTAAATGCACAAACAGTAATTTCTCCGCATTGCAAGGTGCAATTCTGAAATTCTTTGCTTTTTCCTGCTCCTCTAAGCATGATAAAGAAGATTCAAAGAGAGTGAGATGCCAGATCCTTTCCTTCAGTCAGTAGCTTCAATCATTTCTGGTATATGAATAACATGATGTTTTTCAATGGCAAAAATCAATGAATTTTGTAAATGCACAAACAGTAATTTCTCCGCATTGCAAGGCGCAATTCTGAAATTTTTTACTTTTTCCTGCTCCTCTTAGCATGATAAAGAAGATTCAAAGAGAGTGAGATGCCAGCTCCTTTCATTCAGTCAGTAGCTTCAATCATTTCTGGTATATGAATAACATGATGTTTTTCAATGGCAAAAATCAATGAATATTGTAAATGCACAAACAGTAATTTCTCCGCATTGCAAGGTGCAATTCTGAAATTTTTTGCTTTTTCCTGCTCCTCTTAGCATGATAAAGAAGATTCAAAGAGAGTGAGATGCCAGCTCCTTTCATTCAGTCAGTAGCTTCAATCATTTCTGGACGTTTTTCAATGGCAAAAATCAATGAATATTGTAAATGCACAAACAGTAATTTCTCCGCATTGCAAGGTGCAATTCTGAAATTTTTTGCTTTTTCCTGCTCCTCTTAGCATGATAAAGAAGATTCAAAGAGAGTGAGATGCCAGCTCCTTTCATTCAGTCAGTAGCTTTAATCATTTCTGGACGTTTTTCAATGGCAAAAATCATTGAATATTGTAAATGCACAATCAGTAATTTCTCCGCATTGCAAGGTGCAATTCTGAAATTTTTTACTTTTTCCTGTTCCTCTTAGCATGATAAAGAAGATTCAAAGAGAGTGAGATGCCAGCTCCTTTCATTCAGTCAGTAGCTTCAATCATTTCTGGTATATGAATAACATGATGTTTTTCAATCGCAAAAATCAATGAATATTGTAAATGCACAAACAGTAATTTCTCCGCATTGCAAGGTGCAATTCTGAAATTTTTTGCTTTTTCCTGCTCCTCTTAGCATGATAAAGAAGATTCAAAGAGAGTGAGATGCCAGCGCCTTTCATTCAGTCAGTAGCTTCAATCATTTCTGGACGTTTTTCAATGGCAAAAACCAATGAATATTGTAAATGCACAAACAGTAATTTCTCCGCATTGCAAGGTGCAATTCTGAAACTTTTTGCTTTTTCCTGCTCCTCTTAGCATGATAAAGAAGATTCAAAGAGAGTGAGATGCCAGATCCTTTCCTTCAGTCAGTAGCTTCAATCATTTCTGGTATATGAATAACATGATGTTTTTCAATGGCAAAAATCAATGAATTTTGTAAATGCACAAACAGTAATTTCTCCGCATTGCAAGGCGCAATTCTGAAATTTTTTGCTTTTTCCTGCTCCTCTTAGCATGATAAAGAAGATTCAAAGAGAGTGAGATGCCAGCTCCTTTCATTCAGTCAGTAGCTTCAATCATTTCTGGACATTTTTCAATGGCAAAAATCAATGAATATTGTAAATGCACAAACAGTAATTTCTCCGCATTGCAAGGTGCAATTCTGAAATTTTTTGCTTTTTCCTGCTCCTCTTAGCATGATAAAGAAGATTCAAAGAGAGTGAGATGCCAGCTCCTTTCATTCAGTCAGTAGCTTCAATCATTTCTGGACGTTTTTCAATGGCAAAAATCAATGAATATTGTAAATGCACAAACAGTAATTTCTCCGCATTGCAAGGTGCAATTCTGAAATTTTTTGCTTTTTCCTGCTCCTCTTAGCATGATAAAGAAGATTCAAAGAGAGTGAGATGCCAGATCCTTTCCTTCAGTCAGTAGCTTCAATCATTTCTGGTATATGAATAACATGATGTTTTTCAATGGCAAAAATCAATGAATTTTGTAAATGCACAAACAGTAATTTCTCCGCATTGCAAGGCGCAATTCTGAAATTTTTTGCTTTTTCCTGCTCCTCTTAGCATGATAAAGAAGATTCAAAGAGAGTGAGATGCCAGCTCCTTTCATTCAGTCAGTAGCTTCAATCATTTCTGGACATTTTTCAATGGCAAAAATCAATGAATATTGTAAATGCACAAACAGTAATTTCTCCGCATTGCAAGGTGCAATTCTGAAATTTTTTGCTTTTTCCTGCTCCTCTTAGCATGATAAAGAAGATTCAAAGAGAGTGAGATGCCAGCTCCTTTCATTCAGTCAGTAGCTTCAATCATTTCTGGACGTTTTTCAATGGCAAAAATCAATGAATATTGTAAATGCACAAACAGTAATTTCTCCGCATTGCAAGGTGCAATTCTGAAATTTTTTGCTTTTCCTGCTCCTCTTAGCATGATAAAGAAGATTCAAAGAGAGTGAGATGCCAGCTCCTTTCATTCAGTCAGTAGCTTCAATCATTTCTGGACGTTTTTCAATGGCAAAAATCAATGAATATTGTAAATGCACAAACAGTAATTTCTCCGCATTGCAAGGTGCAATTCTGAAATTCTTTGCTTTTTCCTGCTCCTCTAAGCATGATAAAGAAGATTCAAAGAGAGTGAGATGCCAGCTCCTTTCATTCAGTCAGTAGCTTCAATCATTTCTGGTATATGAATAACATGATGTTTTTCAATCGCAAAAATCAATGAATATTGTAAATGCACAAACAGTAATTTCTCCGCATTGCAAGGTGCAATTCTGAAATTTTTTGCTTTTTCCTGCTCCTCTTAGCATGATAAAGAAGATTCAAAGAGAGTGAGATGCCAGCTCCTTTCATTCAGTCAGTACCTTCAATCATTTCTGGACGTTTTTCAATGGCAAAAATCAATGAATATTGTAAATGCACAAACAGTAATTTCTCCGCATTGCAAGGTGCAATTCTGAAATTTTTTGCTTTTTCCTGCTCCTCTTAGCATGATAAAGAATATTCAAAGAGAGTGAGATGCCAGCTCCTTTCATTCAGTCAGTAGCTTCAATCATTTCTGGACGTTTTTCAATGGCAAAAATCAATGAATATTGTAAATGCACAAACTGTAATTTCTCCGCATTGCAAGGTGCAATTCTGAAATTTTTTGCTTTTTCCTGCTCCTCTTAGCATGATAAAGAAGATTCAAAGAGAGTGAGATGCCAGCTCCTTTCATTCAGTCAGTAGCTTCAATCATTTCTGGTATATGAATAACATGATGTTTTTCAATAGCAAAAATCAATGAATATTGTAAATGCACAAACAGTAATTTCTCCGCATTGCAAGGTGCAATTCTGAAAATTTTTGCTTTTTCCTGCTCCTCTTAGCATGATAAAGAAGATTCAAAGAGAGTGAGATGCCAGCTCCTTTCATTCAGTCAGTAGCTTCAATCATTTCTGGACGTTTTTCAATGGCAAAAATCAATGAATATTGTAAATGCACAAACAGTAATTTCTCCGCATTGCAAGGTGCAATTCTGAAATTTTTTACTTTTTCCTGCTCCTCTTAGCATGATAAAGAAGATTCAAAGAGAGTGAGATGCCAGCTCCTTTCATTCAGTCAGTAGCTTCAATCATTTCTGGACGTTTTTCAATGGCAAAAATCAATGAATATTGTAAATGCACAAACAGTAATTTCTCCGCATTGCAAGGTGCAATTCTGAAATTTTTTACTTTTTCCTGCTCCTCTTAGCATGATAAAGAAGATTCAAAGAGAGTGAGATGCCAGCTCCTTTCATTCAGTCAGTAGCTTCAATCATTTCTGGTATATGAATAGCATGATGTTTTTCAATCGCAAAAATCAATGAATATTGTAAATGCACAAACAGTAATTTCTCCGCATTGCAAGGTGCAATTCTGAAATTTTTTGCTTTTTCCTGCTCCTCTTAGCATGATAAAGAAGATTCAAAGAGAGTGAGATGCCAGCTCCTTTCATTCAGTCAGTAGCTTCAATCATTTCTGGACGTTTTTCAATGGCAAAAATCAATGAATATTGTAAATGCACAAACAGTAATTTCTCCGCATTGCAAGGTGCAATTCTGAAATTCTTTGCTTTTTCCTGCTCCTCTAAGCATGATAAAGAAGATTCAAAGAGAGTGAGATGCCAGATCCTTTCCTTCAGTCAGTAGCTTCAATCATTTCTGGTATATGAATAACATGATGTTTTTCAATGGCAAAAATCAATGAATTTTGTAAATGCACAAACAGTAATTTCTCCGCATTGCAAGGCGCAATTCTGAAATTTTTTACTTTTTCCTGCTCCTCTTAGCATGATAAAGAAGATTCAAAGAGAGTGAGATGCCAGCTCCTTTCATTCAGTCAGTAGCTTCAATCATTTCTGGTATATGAATAACATGATGTTTTTCAATGGCAAAAATCAATGAATATTGTAAATGCACAAACAGTAATTTCTCCGCATTGCAAGGTGCAATTCTGAAATTTTTTGCTTTTTCCTGCTCCTCTTAGCATGATAAAGAAGATTCAAAGAGAGTGAGATGCCAGCTCCTTTCATTCAGTCAGTAGCTTCAATCATTTCTGGACGTTTTTCAATGGCAAAAATCAATGAATATTGTAAATGCACAAACAGTAATTTCTCCGCATTGCAAGGTGCAATTCTGAAATTTTTTGCTTTTTCCTGCTCCTCTTAGCATGATAAAGAATATTCAAAGAGAGTGAGATGCCAGCTCCTTTCATTCAGTCAGTAGCTTTATTCATTTCTGGACGTTTTTCAATGGCAAAAATCATTGAATATTGTAAATGCACAATCAGTAATTTCTCCGCATTGCAAGGTGCAATTCTGAAATTTTTTACTTTTTCCTGCTCCTCTTAGCATGATAAAGAAGATTCAAAGAGAGTGAGATGCCAGCTCCTTTCATTCAGTCAGTAGCTTCAATCATTTCTGGTATATGAATAACATGATGTTTTTCAATCGCAAAAATCAATGAATATTGTAAATGCACAAACAGTAATTTCTCCGCATTGCAAGGTGCAATTCTGAAATTTTTTGCTTTTTCCTGCTCCTCTTAGCATGATAAAGAAGATTCAAAGAGAGTGAGATGCCAGCGCCTTTCATTCAGTCAGTAGCTTCAATCATTTCTGGACGTTTTTCAATGGCAAAAACCAATGAATATTGTAAATGCACAAACAGTAATTTCTCCGCATTGCAAGGTGCAATTCTGAAACTTTTTGCTTTTTCCTGCTCCTCTTAGCATGATAAAGAAGATTCAAAGAGAGTGAGATGCCAGATCCTTTCCTTCAGTCAGTAGCTTCAATCATTTCTGGTATATGAATAACATGATGTTTTTCAATGGCAAAAATCAATGAATTTTGTAAATGCACAAACAGTAATTTCTCCGCATTGCAAGGCGCAATTCTGAAATTTTTTGCTTTTTCCTGCTCCTCTTAGCATGATAAAGAAGATTCAAAGAGAGTGAGATGCCAGCTCCTTTCATTCAGTCAGTAGCTTCAATCATTTCTGGACATTTTTCAATGGCAAAAATCAATGAATATTGTAAATGCACAAACAGTAATTTCTCCGCATTGCAAGGTGCAATTCTGAAATTTTTTGCTTTTTCCTGCTCCTCTTAGCATGATAAAGAAGATTCAAAGAGAGTGAGATGCCAGCTCCTTTCATTCAGTCAGTAGCTTCAATCATTTCTGGACGTTTTTCAATGGCAAAAATCAATGAATATTGTAAATGCACAAACAGTAATTTCTCCGCATTGCAATGTGCAATTCTGAAATTTTTTGCTTTTTCCTGCTCCTCTTAACATGATAAAGAAGATTCAAAGAGAGTGAGATGCCAGATCCTTTCATTCAGTCAGTAGCTTCAATCATTTCTGGACGTTTTTCAATGGCAAAAATCAATGAATATTGTAAATGCACAAACAGTAATTTCTCCGCATTGCAAGGTGCAATTCTGAAATTTTTTGCTTTTTCCTGCTCCTCTTAGCATGATAAAGAAGATTCAAAGAGAGTGAGATGCCAGATCCTTTCCTTCAGTCAGTAGCTTCAATCATTTCTGGTATATGAATAACATGATGTTTTTCAATGGCAAAAATCAATGAATTTTGTAAATGCACAAACAGTAATTTCTCCGCATTGCAAGGCGCAATTCTGAAATTTTTTGCTTTTTCCTGCTCCTCTTAGCATGATAAAGAAGATTCAAAGAGAGTGAGATGCCAGCTCCTTTCATTCAGTCAGTAGCTTCAATCATTTCTGGACATTTTTCAATGGCAAAAATCAATGAATATTGTAAATGCACAAACAGTAATTTCTCCGCATTGCAAGGTGCAATTCTGAAATTTTTTGCTTTTTCCTGCTCCTCTTAGCATGATAAAGAAGATTCAAAGAGAGTGAGATGCCAGCTCCTTTCATTCAGTCAGTAGCTTCAATCATTTCTGGACGTTTTTCAATGGCAAAAATCAATGAATATTGTAAATGCACAAACAGTAATTTCTCCGCATTGCAAGGTGCAATTCTGAAATTTTTTGCTTTTTCCTGCTCCTCTTAGCATGATAAAGAAGATTCAAAGAGAGTGAGATGCCAGATCCTTTCCTTCAGTCAGTAGCTTCAATCATTTCTGGTATATGAATAACATGATGTTTTTCAATGGCAAAAATCAATGAATTTTGTAAATGCACAAACAGTAATTTCTCCGCATTGCAAGGCGCAATTCTGAAATTTTTTGCTTTTTCCTGCTCCTCTTAGCATGATAAAGAAGATTCAAAGAGAGTGAGATGCCAGCTCCTTTCATTCAGTCAGTAGCTTCAATCATTTCTGGACATTTTTCAATGGCAAAAATCAATGAATATTGTAAATGCACAAACAGTAATTTCTCCGCATTGCAAGGTGCAATTCTGAAATTTTTTGCTTTTTCCTGCTCCTCTTAGCATGATAAAGAAGATTCAAAGAGAGTGAGATGCCAGCTCCTTTCATTCAGTCAGTAGCTTCAATCATTTCTGGACGTTTTTCAATGGCAAAAATCAATGAATATTGTAAATGCACAAACAGTAATTTCTCCGCATTGCAAGGTGCAATTCTGAAATTTTTTGCTTTTCCTGCTCCTCTTAGCATGATAAAGAAGATTCAAAGAGAGTGAGATGCCAGCTCCTTTCATTCAGTCAGTAGCTTCAATCATTTCTGGACGTTTTTCAATGGCAAAAATCAATGAATATTGTAAATGCACAAACAGTAATTTCTCCGCATTGCAATGTGCAATTCTGAAATTTTTTGCTTTTTCCTGCTCCTCTTAGCATGATAAAGAAGATTCAAAGAGAGTGAGATGCCAGCTCCTTTCATTCAGTCAGTAGCTTCAAACATTTCTGGTACATGAATAACATGATGTTTTTCAATGGCAAAAATCAATGAATATTGTAAATGCACAAACAGTAATTTCTCCGCATTGCAAGGTGCAATTCTGAAATTTTTTGCTTTTTCCTGCTCCTCTTAGCATGATAAAGAAGATTCAAAGAGAGTGAGATGCCAGCTCCTTTCGTTCAGTCAGTAGCTTCAATCATTTCTGGACGTTTTTCAATGGCAAAAATCATTGAATATTATAAATGCACAAACAGTAATTTCTCCGCATTGCAAGGTGCAATTCTGAAATTTTTTACTTTTTCCTGCTCCTCTTAGCATGATAAAGAAGATTCAAAGAGAGTGAGATGCCAGCTCCTTTCATTCAGTCAGTAGCTTCAATCATTTCTGGTATATGAATAACATGATGTTTTTCAATGGCAAAAATCAATGAATATTGTAAATGCACAAACAGTAATTTCTCCGCATTGCAAGGTGCAATTCTGAAATTTTTTGCTTTTTCCTGCTCCTCTTAGCATGATAAAGAAGATTCAAAGAGAGTGAGATGCCAGCTCCTTTCATTCAGTCAGTAGCTTCAATCATTTCTGGACGTTTTTCAATGGCAAAAATCAATGAATATTGTAAATGCACAAACAGTAATTTCTCCGCATTGCAAGGTGCAATTCTGAAATTTTTTGCTTTTTCCTGCTCCTCTTAGCATGATAAACAAGATTCAAAGAGAGTGAGATGCCAGCTCCTTTCATTCAGTCAGTAGCTTCAATCATTTCTGGACGTTTTTCAATGGCAAAAATCATTGAATATTGTAAATGCACAAACAGTAATTTCTCCGCATTGCAAGGTGCAATTCTGAAATTTTTTACTTTTTCCTGCTCCTCTTAGCATGATAAAGAAGATTCAAAGAGAGTGAGATGCCAGCTCCTTTCATTCAGTCAGTAGCTTCAATCATTTCTGGTATATGAATAACATGATGTTTTTCAATCGCAAAAATCAATGAATATTGTAAATGCACAAACAGTAATTTCTCCGCATTGCAAGGTGCAATTCTGAAATTTTTTGCTTTTTCCTGCTCCTCTTAGCATGATAAAGAAGATTCAAAGAGAGTGAGATGCCAGCTCCTTTCATTCAGTCAGTAGCTTCAATCATTTCTGGACGTTTTTCAATGGCAAAAATCAATGAATATTGTAAATGCACAAACAGTAATTTCTCCGCATTGCAAGGTGCAATTCTGAAATTTTTTGCTTTTTCCTGCTCCTCTAAGCATGATAAAGAAGATTCAAAGAGAGTGAGATGCCAGATCCTTTCCTTCAGTCAGTAGCTTCAATCATTTCTGGTATATGAATAACATGATGTTTTTCAATGGCAAAAATCAATGAATTTTGTAAATGCACAAACAGTAATTTCTCCGCATTGCAAGGCGCAATTCTGAAATTTTTTGCTTTTTCCTGCTCCTCTTAGCATGATAAAGAAGATTCAAAGAGAGTGAGATGCCAGCTCCTTTCATTCAGTCAGTAGCTTCAATCATTTCTGGACATTTTTCAATGGCAAAAATCAATGAATATTGTAAATGCACAAACAGTAATTTCTCCGCATTACAAGGTGCAATTCTGAAATTTTTTGCTTTTTCCTGCTCCTCTTAGCATGATAAAGAAGATTCAAAGAGAGTGAGATGCCAGCTCCTTTCATTCAGTCAGTAGCTTCAATCATTTCTGGACGTTTTTCAATGGCAAAAATCAATGAATATTGTAAATGCACAAACAGTAATTTCTCCGCATTGCAAGGTGCAATTCTGAAATTGTTTGCTTTTTCCTGCTCCTCTTAGCATGATAAAGAAGATTCAAAGAGAGTGAGATGCCAGCTCCTTTCATTCAGTCAGTACCTTCAATTATTTCTGGACCTTTTTCAATTTCAAAAATCAATGAATATTGTAAATGCACAAACAGTAATTTCTCCGCATTGCAAGGTGCAATTCTGAAATTTTTTGCTTTTTCCTGCTCCTCTTAGCATGATAAAGAAGATTCAAAGAGAGTGAGATGCCAGCTCCTTTCATTCAGTCAGTAGCTTCAATCATTTCTGGACGTTTTTCAATGGCAAAAATCAATGAATATTGTAAATGCACAAACTGTAATTTCTCCGCATTGCAAGGTGCAATTCTGAAATTTTTTGCTTTTTCCTGCTCCTCTTAGCATGATAAAGAAGATTCAAAGAGAGTGAGATGCCAGCTCCTTTCATTCAGTCAGTAGCTTCAATCATTTCTGGTATATGAATAACATGATGTTTTTCAATAGCAAAAATCAATGAATATTGTAAATGCACAAACAGTAATTTCTCCGCATTGCAAGGTGCAATTCTGAAATTTTTTGCTTTTTCCTGCTCCTCTTAGCATGATAAAGAAGATTCAAAGAGAGTGAGATGCCAGCTCCTTTCATTCAGTCAGTAGCTTCAATCATTTCTGGACGTTTTTCAATGGCAAAAATCAATGAATATTGTAAATGCACAAACAGTAATTTCTCCGCATTGCAAGGTGCAATTCTGAAATTTTTTACTTTTTCCTGCTCCTCTTAGCATGATAAAGAAGATTCAAAGAGAGTGAGATGCCAGCTCCTTTCATTCAGTCAGTAGCTTCAATCATTTCTGGTATATGAATAACATGATGTTTTTCAATCGCAAAAATCAATGAATATTGTAAATGCACAAACAGTAATTTCTCCGCATTGCAAGGTGCAATTCTGAAATTTTTTGCTTTTTCCTGCTCCTCTTAGCATGATAAAGAAGATTCAAAGAGAGTGAGATGCCAGCTCCTTTCATTCAGTCAGTAGCTTCAATCATTTCTGGACGTTTTTCAATGGCAAAAATCAATGAATATTGTAAATGCACAAACAGTAATTTCTCCGCATTGCAAGGTGCAATTCTGAAATTTTTTGCTTTTTCCTGCTCCTCTAAGCATGATAAAGAAGATTCAAAGAGAGTGAGATGCCATATCCTTTCCTTCAGTCAGTAGCTTCAATCATTTCTGGTATATGAATAACATGATGTTTTTCAATGGCAAAAATCAATGAATTTTGTACATGCACAAACAGTAATTTCTCCGCATTGCAAGGCGCAATTCTGAAATTTTTTGCTTTTTCCTGCTCCTCTTAGCATGATAAAGAAGATTCAAAGAGAGTGAGATGCCAGCTCCTTTCATTCAGTCAGTAGCTTCAATCATTTCTGGACATTTTTCAATGGCAAAAATCAATGAATATTGTAAATGCACAAACAGTAATTTCTCCGCATTGCAAGGTGCAATTCTGAAATTTTTTGCTTTTTCCTGCTCCTCTTAGCATGATAAAGAAGATTCAAAGAGAGTGAGATGCCAGCTCCTTTCATTCAGTCAGTAGCTTCAATCATTTCTGGACGTTTTTCAATGGCAAAAATCAATGAATATTGTAAATGCACAAACAGTAATTTCTCCGCATTGCAAGGTGCAATTCTGAAATTTTTTGCTTTTTCCTGCTCCTCTTAGCATGATAAAGAAGATTCAAAGAGAGTGAGATGCCAGCTCCTTTCATTCAGTCAGTACCTTCAATCATTTCTGGACATTTTTCAATGGCAAAAATCAATGAATATTGTAAATGCACAAACAGTAATTTCTCCGCATTGCAAGGTGCAATTCTGAAATTTTTTGCTTTTTCCTGCTCCTCTTAGCATGATAAAGAAGATTCAAAGAGAGTGAGATGCCAGCTCCTTTCATTCAGTCAGTAGCTTCAATCATTTCTGGACGTTTTTCAATGGCAAAAATCAATGAATATTGTAAATGCACAAACTGTAATTTCTCCGCATTGCAAGGTGCAATTCTGAAATTTTTTGCTTTTTCCTGCTCCTCTTAGCATGATAAAGAAGATTCAAAGAGAGTGAGATGCCAGCTCCTTTCATTCAGTCAGTAGCTTCAATCATTTCTGGTATATGAATAACATGATGTTTTTCAATAGCAAAAATCAATGAATATTGTAAATGCACAAACAGTAATTTCTCCGCATTGCAAGGTGCAATTCTGAAATTTTTTGCTTTTTCCTGCTCCTCTTAGCATGATAAAGAAGATTCAAAGAGAGTGAGATGCCAGCTCCTTTCATTCAGTCAGTAGCTTCAATCATTTCTGGACGTTTTTCAATGGCAAAAATCAATGAATATTGTAAATGCACAAACAGTAATTTCTCCGCATTGCAAGGTGCAATTCTGAAATTTTTTGCTTTTTCCTGCTCCTCTTAGCATGATAAACAAGATTCAAAGAGAGTGAGATGCCAGCTCCTTTCATTCAGTCAGTAGCTTCAATCATTTCTGGACGTTTTTCAATGGCAAAAATCATTGAATATTGTAAATGCACAAACAGTAATTTCTCCGCATTGCAAGGTGCAATTCTGAAATTTTTTACTTTTTCCTGCTCCTCTTAGCATGATAAAGAAGATTCAAAGAGAGTGAGATGCCAGCTCCTTTCATTCAGTCAGTAGCTTCAATCATTTCTGGTATATGAATAACATGATGTTTTTCAATCGCAAAAATCAATGAATATTGTAAATGCACAAACAGTAATTTCTCCGCATTGCAAGGTGCAATTCTGAAATTTTTTGCTTTTTCCTGCTCCTCTTAGCATGATAAAGAAGATTCAAAGAGAGTGAGATGCCAGCTCCTTTCATTCAGTCAGTAGCTTCAATCATTTCTGGACGTTTTTCAATGGCAAAAATCAATGAATATTGTAAATGCACAAACAGTAATTTCTCCGCATTGCAAGGTGCAATTCTGAAATTTTTTGCTTTTTCCTGCTCCTCTTAGCATGATAAAGAAGATTCAAAGAGAGTGAGATGCCAGATCCTTTCCTTCAGTCAGTAGCTTCAATCATTTCTGGTATATGAATAACATGATGTTTTTCAATGGCAAAAATCAATGAATTTTGTAAATGCACAAACAGTAATTTCTCCGCATTGCAAGGCGCAATTCTGAAATTTTTTGCTTTTTCCTGCTCCTCTTAGCATGATAAAGAAGATTCAAAGAGAGTGAGATGCCAGCTCCTTTCATTCAGTCAGTAGCTTCAATCATTTCTGGACATTTTTCAATGGCAAAAATCAATGAATATTGTAAATGCACAAACAGTAATTTCTCCGCATTGCAAGGTGCAATTCTGAAATTTTTTGCTTTTTCCTGCTCCTCTTAGCATGATAAAGAAGATTCAAAGAGAGTGAGATGCCAGCTCCTTTCATTCAGTCAGTAGCTTCAATCATTTCTGGACGTTTTTCAATGGCAAAAATCAATGAATATTGTAAATGCACAAACAGTAATTTCTCCGCATTGCAAGGTGCAATTCTGAAATTTTTTGCTTTTTCCTGCTCCTCTTAGCATGATAAAGAAGATTCAAAGAGAGTGAGATGCCAGCTCCTTTCATTCAGTCAGTAGCTTCAATCATTTCTGGACGTTTTTCAATGGCAAAAATCAATGAATATTGTAAATGCACAAACAGTAATTTCTCCGCATTGCAAGGTGCAATTCTGAAATTTTTTGCTTTTTCCTGCTCCTCTTAGCATGATAAAGAAGATTCAAAGAGAGTGAGATGCCAGATCCTTTCCTTCAGTCAGTAGCTTCAATCATTTCTGGTATATGAATAACATGATGTTTTTCAATGGCAAAAATCAATGAATTTTGTAAATGCACAAACAGTAATTTCTCCGCATTGCAAGGCGCAATTCTGAAATTTTTTGCTTTTTCCTGCTCCTCTTAGCATGATAAAGAAGATTCAAAGAGAGTGAGATGCCAGCTCCTTTCATTCAGTCAGTAGCTTCAATCATTTCTGGACATTTTTCAATGGCAAAAATCAATGAATATTGTAAATGCACAAACAGTAATTTCTCCGCATTGCAAGGTGCAATTCTGAAATTTTTTGCTTTTTCCTGCTCCACTTAGAATGATAAAGAAGATTCAAAGAGAGTGAGATGCCAGCTCCTTTCATTCAGTCAGTAGCTTCAATCATTTCTGGACGTTTTTCCATGGCAAAAATCAATGAATATTGTAAATGCACAAACAGTAATTTCTCCGCATTGCAAGGTGCAATTCTGAAATTTTTTGCTTTTTCCTGCTCCTCTTAGCATGATAAAGAAGATTCAAAGAGAGTGAGATGCCAGCTCCTTTCATTCAGTCAGTAGCTTCAATCATTTCTGGACGTTTTTCAATGGCAAAAATCAATGAATATTGTAAATGCACAAACAGTAATTTCTCCGCATTGCAATGTGCAATTCTGAAATTTTTTGCTTTTTCCTGCTCCTCTTAGCATGATAAAGAAGATTCAAAGAGAGTGAGATGCCAGCTCCTTTCATTCAGTCAGTAGCTTCAATCATTTCTGGACATTTTTCAATGGCAAAAATCAATGAATATTGTAAATGCACAAACAGTAATTTCTCCGCATTGCAAGGTGCAATTCTGAAATTTTTTGCTTTTTCCTGCTCCTCTTAGCATGATAAAGAAGATTCAAAGAGAGTGAGATGCCAGCTCCTTTCATTCAGTCAGTAGCTTCAATCATTTCTGGACGTTTTTCAATGACAAAAATCAATGAATATTGTAAATGCACAAACAGTAATTTCTCTGCATTGCAAGGTGCAATTCTGAAATTTTTTGCTTTTTCCTGCTCCTCTTAGCATGATAAAGAAGATTCAAAGAGAGTGAGATGCCAGATCCTTTCCTTCAGTCAGTAGCTTCAATCATTTCTGGTATATGAATAACATGATGTTTTTCAATGGCAAAAATCAATGAATTTTGTAAATGCACAAACAGTAATTTCTCCGCATTGCAAGGCGCAATTCTGAAATTTTTTGCTTTTTCCTGCTCCTCTTAGCATGATAAAGAAGATTCAAAGAGAGTGAGATGCCAGCTCCTTTCATTCAGTCAGTAGCTTCAATCATTTCTGGATATTTTTCAATGGCAAAAATCAATGAATATTGTAAATGCACAAACAGTAATTTCTCCGCATTGCAAGGTGCAATTCTGAAATTTTTTGCTTTTTCCTGCTCCTCTTAGCATGATAAAGAAGATTCAAAGAGAGTGAGATGCCAGCTCCTTTCATTCAGTCAGTAGCTTCAATCATTTCTGGACGTTTTTCAATGGCAAAAATCAATGAATATTGTAAATGCACAAACAGTAATTTCTCCGCATTGCAAGGTGCAATTCTGAAATTTTTTGCTTTTTCCTGCTCCTCTTAGCATGATAAAGAAGATTCAAAGAGAGTGAGATGCCAGCTCCTTACATTCAGTCAGTAGCTTCAATCATTTCTGGATGTTTTTCAATGGCAAAAATCAATGAATATTGTAAATGCACAAACAGTAATTTCTCCGCATTGCAAGGTGCAATTCTGAAATTTTTTGCTTTTTCCTGCTCCTCTTAGCATGATAAAGAAGATTCAAAGAGAGTGAGATGCCAGATCCTTTCCTTCAGTCAGTAGCTTCAATCATTTCTGGTATATGAATAACATGTTTTTCAATGGCAAAAATCAATGAATTTTGTAAATGCACAAACAGTAATTTCTCCGCATTGCAAGGCGCAATTCTGAAATTTTTTGCTTTTTCCTGCTCCTCTTAGCATGATAAAGAAGATTCAAAGAGAGTGAGATGCCAGCTCCTTTCATTCAGTCAGTAGCTTCAATCATTTCTGGACATTTTTCAATGGCAAAAATCAATGAATATTGTAAATGCACAAACAGTAATTTCTCCGCATTGCAAGGTGCAATTCTGAAATTTTTTGCTTTTTCCTGCTCCTCTTAGCATGATAAAGAAGATTCAAAGAGAGTGAGATGCCAGCTCCTTTCATTCAGTCAGTAGCTTCAATCATTTCTGGACGTTTTTCAATGGCAAAAATCAATGAATATTGTAAATGCACAAACAGTAATTTCTCCGCATTGCAAGGTGCAATTCTGAAATTTTTTGCTTTTTCCTGCTCCTCTTAGCATGATAAAGAAGATTCAAAGAGAGTGAGATGCCAGCTCCTTTCATTCAGTCAGTAGCGTCAATCATTTCTGGACGTTTTTCAATGGCAAAAATCAATGAATATTGTAAATGCACAAACAGTAATTTCTCCGCATTGCAATGTGCAATTCTGAAATTTTTTGCTTTTTCCTGCTCCTCTTAGCATGATAAAGAAGATTCAAAGAGAGTGAGATGCCAGCTCCTTTCATTCAGTCAGTAGCTTCAAACATTTCTGGTACATGAATAACATGATGTTTTTCAATGGCAAAAATCAATGAATATTGTAAATGCACAAACAGTAATTTCTCCGCATTGCAAGGTGCAATTCTGAAATTTTTTGCTTTTTCCTGCTCCTCTTAGCATGATAAAGAAGATTCAAAGAGAGTGAGATGCCAGCTCCTTTCGTTCAGTCAGTAGCTTCAATCATTTCTGGACGTTTTTCAATGGCAAAAATCAATGAATATTGTAAATGCACAAACAGTAATTTCTCCGCATTGCAAGGTGCAATTCTGAAATTTTTTGCTTTTTCCTGCTCCTCTTAGCATGATAAACAAGATTCAAAGAGAGTGAGATGCCAGCTCATTTCATTCAGTCAGTAGCTTCAATCATTTCTGGACGTTTTTCAATGGCAAAAATCATTGAATATTGTAAATGCACAAACAGTAATTTCTCCGCATTGCAAGGTGCAATTCTGAAATTTTTTACTTTTTCCTGCTCCTCTTAGCATGATAAAGAAGATTCAAAGAGAGTGAGATGCCAGCTCCTTTCATTCAGTCAGTAGCTTCAATCATTTCTGGTATATGAATAACATGATGTTTTTCAATCGCAAAAATCAATGAATATTGTAAATGCACAAACAGTAATTTCTCCGCATTGCAAGGTGCAATTCTGAAATTTTTTGCTTTTTCCTGCTCCTCTTAGCATGATAAAGAAGATTCAAAGAGAGTGAGATGCCAGCTCCTTTCATTCAGTCAGTAGCTTCAATCATTTCTGGACGTTTTTCAATGGCAAAAATCAATGAATATTGTAAATGCACAAACAGTAATTTCTCCGCATTGCAAGGTGCAATTCTGAAATTTTTTGCTTTTTCCTGCTCCTCTTAGCATGATAAAGAAGATTCAAAGAGAGTGAGATGCCAGATCCTTTCCTTCAGTCAGTAGCTTCAATCATTTCTGGTATATGAATAACATGATGTTTTTCAATGGCAAAAATCAATGAATTTTGTAAATGCACAAACAGTAATTTCTCCGCATTGCAAGGCGCAATTCTGAAATTTTTTGCTTTTTCCTGCTCCTCTTAGCATGATAAAGAAGATTCAAAGAGAGTGAGATGCCAGCTCCTTTCATTCAGTCAGTAGCTTCAATCATTTCTGGACATTTTTCAATGGCAAAAATCAATGAATATTGTAAATGCACAAACAGTAATTTCTCCGCATTGCAAGGTGCAATTCTGAAATTTTTTGCTTTTTCCTGCTCCTCTTAGCATGATAAAGAAGATTCAAAGAGAGTGAGATGCCAGCTCCTTTCATTCAGTCAGTAGCTTCAATCATTTCTGGACGTTTTTCAATGGCAAAAATCAATGAATATTGTAAATGCACAAACAGTAATTTCTCCGCATTGCAAGGTGCAATTCTGAAATTTTTTGCTTTTTCCTGCTCCTCTTAGCATGATAAAGAAGATTCAAAGAGAGTGAGATGCCAGCTCCTTTCATTCAGTCAGTAGCTTCAATCATTTCTGGACGTTTTTCAATGGCAAAAATCAATGAATATTGTAAATGCACAAACAGTAATTTCTCCGCATTGCAAGGTGCAATTCTGAAATTTTTTGCTTTTTCCTGCTCCTCTTAGCATGATAAAGAATATTCAAAGAGAGTGAGATGCCAGATCCTTTCCTTCAGTCAGTAGCTTCAATCATTTCTGGTATATGAATAACATGATGTTTTTCAATGGCAAAAATCAATGAATTTTGTAAATGCACAAACAGTAATTTCTCCGCATTGCAAGGCGCAATTCTGAAATTTTTTGCTTTTTCCTGCTCCTCTTAGCATGATAAAGAAGATTCAAAGAGAGTGAGATGCCAGCTCCTTTCATTCAGTCAGTAGCTTCAATCATTTCTGGACATTTTTCAATGGCAAAAATCAATGAATATTGTAAATGCACAAACAGTAATTTCTCCGCATTGCAAGGTGCAATTCTGAAATTTTTTGCTTTTTCCTGCTCCTCTTAGCATGATAAAGAAGATTCAAAGAGAGTGAGATGCCAGCTCCTTTCATTCAGTCAGTAGCTTCAATCATTTCTGGACGTTTTTCAATGGCAAAAATCAATGAATATTGTAAATGCACAAACAGTAATTTCTCCGCATTGCAAGGTGCAATTCTGAAATTTTTTGCTTTTTCCTGCTCCTCTTAGCATGATAAAGAAGATTCAAAGAGAGTGAGATGCCAGATCCTTTCCTTCAGTCAGTAGCTTCAATCATTTCTGGTATATGAATAACATGATGTTTTTCAATGGCAAAAATCAATGAATTTTGTAAATGCACAAACAGTAATTTCTCCGCATTGCAAGGCGCAATTCTGAAATTTTTTGCTTTTTCCTGCTCCTCTTAGCATGATAAAGAAGATTCAAAGAGAGTGAGATGCCAGCTCCTTTCATTCAGTCAGTAGCTTCAATCATTTCTGGACATTTTTCAATGGCAAATATCAATGAATATTGGAAATGCACAAACAGTAATTTCTCCGCATTGCAAGGTGCAATTCTGAAATTTTTTGCTTTTTCCTGCTCCTCTTAGCATGATAAAGAAGATTCAAAGAGAGTGAGATGCCAGCTCCTTTCATTCAGTCAGTAGCTTCAATCATTTCTGGACGTTTTGCAATGACAAAAATCAATGAATATTGTAAATGCACAAACAGTAATTTCTCTGCATTGCAAGGTGCAATTCTGAAATTTTTTGCTTTTTCCTGCTCCTCTTAGCATGATAAAGAAGATTCAAAGAGAGTGAGATGCCAGATCCTTTCCTTCAGTCAGTAGCTTCAATCATTTCTGGTATATGAATAACATGATGTTTTTCAATGGCAAAAATCAATGAATTTTGTAAATGCACAAACAGTAATTTCTCCGCATTGCAAGGCGCAATTCTGAAATTTTTTGCTTTTTCCTGCTCCTCTTAGCATGATAAAGAAAATTCAAAGAGAGTGAGATGCCAGCTCCTTTCATTCAGTCAGTAGCTTCAATCATTTCTGGACATTTTTCAATGGCAAAAATCAATGAATATTGTAAATGCACAAACAGTAATTTCTCCGCATTGCAAGGTGCAATTCTGAAATTTTTTGCTTTTTCCTGCTCCTCTTAGCATGATAAAGAAGATTCAAAGAGAGTGAGATGCCAGCTCCTTTCATTCAGTCAGTAGCTTCAATCATTTCTGGACGTTTTTCAATGGCAAAAATCAATGAATATTGTAAATGCACAAACAGTAATTTCTCCGCATTGCAAGGTGCAATTCTGAAATTTTTTGCTTTTTCCTGCTCCTCTTAGCATGATAAAGAAGATTCAAAGAGAGTGAGATGCCAGCTCCTTACATTCAGTCAGTAGCTTCAATCATTTCTGGATGTTTTTCAATGGCAAAAATCAATGAATATTGTAAATGCACAAACAGTAATTTCTCCGCATTGCAAGGTGCAATTCTGAAATTTTTTGCTTTTTCCTGCTCCTCTTAGCATGATAAAGAAGATTCAAAGAGAGTGAGATGCCAGATCCTTTCCTTCAGTCAGTAGCTTCAATCATTTCTGGTATATGAATAACATGTTTTTCAATGGCAAAAATCAATGAATTTTGTAAATGCACAAACAGTAATTTCTCCGCATTGCAAGGCGCAATTCTGAAATTTTTTGCTTTTTCCTGCTCCTCTTAGCATGATAAAGAAGATTCAAAGAGAGTGAGATGCCAGCTCCTTTCATTCAGTCAGTAGCTTCAATCATTTCTGGACATTTTTCAATGGCAAAAATCAATGAATATTGTAAATGCACAAACAGTAATTTCTCCGCATTGCAAGGTGCAATTCTGAAATTTTTTGCTTTTTCCTGCTCCTCTTAGCATGATAAAGAAGATTCAAAGAGAGTGAGATGCCAGCTCCTTTCATTCAGTCAGTAGCTTCAATCATTTCTGGACGTTTTTCAATGGCAAAAATCAATGAATATTGTAAATGCACAAACAGTAATTTCTCCGCATTGCAAGGTGCAATTCTGAAATTTTTTGCTTTTTCCTGCTCCTCTTAGCATGATAAAGAAGATTCAAAGAGAGTGAGATGCCAGCTCCTTTCATTCAGTCAGTAGCTTCAATCATTTCTGGACGTTTTTCAATGGCAAAAATCAATGAATATTGTAAATGCACAAACAGTAATTTCTCCGCATTGCAATGTGCAATTCTGAAATTTTTTGCTTTTTCCTGCTCCTCTTAGCATGATAAAGAAGATTCAAAGAGAGTGAGATGCCAGCTCCTTTCATTCAGTCAGTAGCTTCAAACATTTCTGGTACATGAATAACATGATGTTTTTCAATGGCAAAAATCAATGAATATTGTAAATGCACAAACAGTAATTTCTCCGCATTGCAAGGTGCAATTCTGAAATTTTTTGCTTTTTCCTGCTCCTCTTAGCATGATAAAGAAGATTCAAAGAGAGTGAGATGCCAGCTCCTTTCGTTCAGTCAGTAGCTTCAATCATTTCTGGACGTTTTTCAATGGCAAAAATCATTGAATATTATAAATGCACAAACAGTAATTTCTCCGCATTGCAAGGTGCAATTCTGAAATTTTTTACTTTTTCCTGCTCCTCTTAGCATGATAAAGAAGATTCAAAGAGAGTGAGATGCCAGCTCCTTTCATTCAGTCAGTAGCTTCAATCATTTCTGGTATATGAATAACATGATGTTTTTCAATGGCAAAAATCAATGAATATTGTAAATGCACAAAGAGTAATTTCTCCGCATTGCAAGGTGCAATTCTGAAATTTTTTGCTTTTTCCTGCTCCTCTTAGCATGATAAAGAAGATTCAAAGAGAGTGAGATGCCAGCTCCTTTCATTCAGTCAGTAGCTTCAATCATTTCTGGACGTTTTTCAATGGCAAAAATCAATGAATATTGTAAATGCACAAACAGTAATTTCTCCGCATTGCAAGGTGCAATTCTGAAATTTTTTGCTTTTTCCTGCTCCTCTTAGCATGATAAACAAGATTCAAAGAGAGTGAGATGCCAGCTCATTTCATTCAGTCAGTAGCTTCAATCATTTCTGGACGTTTTTCAATGGCAAAAATCATTGAATATTGTAAATGCACAAACAGTAATTTCTCCGCATTGCAAGGTGCAATTCTGAAATTTTTTACTTTTTCCTGCTCCTCTTAGCATGATAAAGAAGATTCAAAGAGAGTGAGATGCCAGCTCCTTTCATTCAGTCAGTAGCTTCAATCATTTCTGGTATATGAATAACATGATGTTTTTCAATCGCAAAAATCAATGAATATTGTAAATGCACAAACAGTAATTTCTCCGCATTGCAAGGTGCAATTCTGAAATTTTTTGCTTTTTCCTGCTCCTCTTAGCATGATAAAGAAGATTCAAAGAGAGTGAGATGCCAGCTCCTTTCATTCAGTCAGTAGCTTCAATCATTTCTGGACGTTTTTCAATGGCAAAAATCAATGAATATTGTAAATGCACAAACAGTAATTTCTCCGCATTGCAAGGTGCAATTCTGAAATTTTTTGCTTTTTCCTGCTCCTCTAAGCATGATAAAGAAGATTCAAAGAGAGTGAGATGCCAGATCCTTTCCTTCAGTCAGTAGCTTCAATCATTTCTGGTATATGAATAACATGATGTTTTTCAATGGCAAAAATCAATGAATTTTGTAAATGCACAAACAGTAATTTCTCCGCATTGCAAGGCGCAATTCTGAAATTTTTTGCTTTTTCCTGCTCCTCTTAGCATGATAAAGAAGATTCAAAGAGAGTGAGATGCCAGCTCCTTTCATTCAGTCAGTAGCTTCAATCATTTCTGGACATTTTTCAATGGCAAAAATCAATGAATATTGTAAATGCACAAACAGTAATTTCTCCGCATTGCAAGGTGCAATTCTGAAATTTTTTGCTTTTTCCTGCTCCTCTTAGCATGATAAAGAAGATTCAAAGAGAGTGAGATGCCAGCTCCTTTCATTCAGTCAGTAGCTTCAATCATTTCTGGACGTTTTTCAATGGCAAAAATCAATGAATATTGTAAATGCACAAACTGTAATTTCTCCGCATTGCAAGGTGCAATTCTGAAATTTTTTGCTTTTTCCTGCTCCTCTTAGCATGATAAAGAAGATTCAAAGAGAGTGAGATGCCAGCTCCTTTCATTCAGTCAGTAGCTTCAATCATTTCTGGTATATGAATAACATGATGTTTTTCAATAGCAAAAATCAATGAATATTGTAAATGCACAAACAGTAATTTCTCCGCATTGCAAGGTGCAATTCTGAAATTTTTTGCTTTTTCCTGCTCCTCTGAGCATGATAAAGAAGATTCAAAGAGAGTGAGATGCCAGCTCCTTTCATTCAGTCAGTAGCTTCAATCATTTCTGGATGTTTTTCAATGGCAAAAATCAATGAATATTGTAAATGCACAAACAGTAATTTCTCCGCATTGCAAGGTGCAATTCTGAAATTTTTTGCTTTTTCCTGCTCCTCTTAGCATGATAAAGAAGATTCAAAGAGAGTGAG
Source organism: Phyllobates terribilis (assembly GCF_046119375.1). Taxonomy (NCBI): domain Eukaryota; kingdom Metazoa; phylum Chordata; class Amphibia; order Anura; family Dendrobatidae; genus Phyllobates; species Phyllobates terribilis. The sequence goes on along the minus strand of NW_027364057.1, from coordinate 110,276 downwards.
ATGCCAGCTCCTTTCATTCAGTCAGTAGCTTCAATCATTTCTGGTATATGAATAACATGATGTTTTTCAATCGCAAAAATCAATGAATATTGTAAATGCACAAACAGTAATTTCTCCGCATTGCAAGGTGCAATTCTGAAATTTTTTGCTTTTTCCTGCTCCTCTTAGCATGATAAAGAAGATTCAAAGAGAGTGAGATGCCAGCTCCTTTCATTCAGTCAGTAGCTTCAATCATTTCTGGACGTTTTTCAATGGCAAAAATCAATGAATATTGTAAATGCACAAACAGTAATTTCTCCGCATTGCAAGGTGCAATTCTGAAATTTTTTGCTTTTTCCTGCTCCTCTAAGCATGATAAAGAAGATTCAAAGAGAGTGAGATGCCAGATCCTTTCCTTCAGTCAGTAGCTTCAATCATTTCTGGTATATGAATAACATGATGTTTTTCAATGGCAAAAATCAATGAATTTTGTAAATGCACAAACAGTAATTTCTCCGCATTGCAAGGCGCAATTCTGAAATTTTTTGCTTTTTCCTGCTCCTCTTAGCATAATAAAGAAGATTCAAAGAGAGTGAGATGCCAGCTCCTTTCATTCAGTCAGTAGCTTCAATCATTTCTGGACATTTTTCAATGGCAAAAATCAATGAATATTGTAAATGCACAAACAGTAATTTCTCCGCATTGCAAGGTGCAATTCTGAAATTTTTTGCTTTTTCCTGCTCCTCTTAGCATGATAAAGAAGATTCAAAGAGAGTGAGATGCCAGCTCCTTTCATTCAGTCAGTAGCTTCAATCATTTCTGGACGTTTTTCAATGGCAAAAATCAATGAATATTGTAAATGCACAAACAGTAATTTCTCCGCATTGCAAGGTGCAATTCTGAAATTTTTTGCTTTTTCCTGCTCCTCTTAGCATGATAAAGAAGATTCAAAGAGAGTGAGATGCCAGCTCCTTTCATTCAGTCAGTACCTTCAATCATTTCTGGACGTTTTTCAATGGCAAAAATCAATGAATATTGTAAATGCACAAACAGTAATTTCTCCGCATTGCAAGGTGCAATTCTGAAATTTTTTGCTTTTTCCTGCTCCTCTTAGCATGATAAAGAAGATTCAAAGAGAGTGAGATGCCAGCTCCTTTCATTCAGTCAGTAGCTTCAATCATTTCTGGACGTTTTTCAATGGCAAAAATCAATGAATATTGTAAATGCACAAACTGTAATTTCTCCGCATTGCAAGGTGCAATTCTGAAATTTTTTGCTTTTTCCTGCTCCTCTTAGCATGATAAAGAAGATTCAAAGAGAGTGAGATGCCAGCTCCTTTCATTCAGTCAGTAGCTTCAATCATTTCTGGTATATGAATAACATGATGTTTTTCAATCGCAAAAATCAATGAATATTGTAAATGCACAAACAGTAATTTCTCCGCATTGCAAGGTGCAATTCTGAAATTTTTTGCTTTTTCCTGCTCCTCTTAGCATGATAAAGAAGATTCAAAGAGAGTGAGATGCCAGCTCCTTTCCTTCAGTCAGTAGCTTCAATCATTTCTGGTATATGAATAACATGATGTTTTTCAATGGCAAAAATCAATGAATTTTGTAAATGCACAAACAGTAATTTCTCCGCATTGCAAGGCGCAATTCTGAAATTTTTTGCTTTTTCCTGCTCCTCTTAGCATGATAAAGAAGATTCAAAGAGAGTGAGATGCCAGCTCCTTTCATTCAGTCAGTAGCTTCAATCATTTCTGGACATTTTTCAATGGCAAAAATCAATGAATATTGTAAATGCACAAACAGTAATTTCTCCGCATTGCAAGGTGCAATTCTGAAATTTTTTGCTTTTTCCTGCTCCTCTTAGCATGATAAAGAAGATTCAAAGAGAGTGAGATGCCAGCTCCTTTCATTCAGTCAGTAGCTACAATCATTTCTGGACGTTTTTCAATGGCAAAAATCAATGAATATTGTAAATGCACAAACAGTAATTTCTCCGCATTGCAAGGTGCAATTCTGAAATTTTTTGCTTTTTCCTGCTCCTCTTAGCATGATAAAGAAGATTCAAAGAGAGTGAGGTGCCAGCTCCTTTCATTCAGTCAGGAGCTTCAAACATTTCTGGTATATGAATAACATGTTTTTCAATGGCAAAAATCAATGAATATTGTAAATGCACAAACAGTAATTTCTCCGCATTGCAAGGTGCAATTCTGAAATTTTTTGCTTTTTCCTGCTCCTCTTAGCATGATAAAGAAGATTCAAAGAGAGTGAGATGCCAGCTCCTTTCATTCAGTCAGTAGCTTCAATCATTTCTGGACGATTTTCAATGGCAAAAATCAATGAATATTGTAAATGCACAAACTGTAATTTCTCCGCATTGCAAGGTGCAATTCTGAAATTTTTTGCTTTTTCCTGCTCCTCTTAGCATGATAAAGAAGATTCAAAGAGAGTGAGATGCCAGCTCCTTTCATTCAGTCAGTAGCTTCAATCATTTCTGGACGTTTTTCAATGGCAAAAATCACCGAATATTGTAAATGCACAAACAGTAATTTCTCCGCATTGCAAGGTGCAATTCTGAAATTTTTTGCTTTTTCCTGCTCCTCTTAGCATGATAAAGAAGATTCAAAGAGAGTGAGATGCCAGCTCCTTTCATTCAGTCCGTAGCTTCAATCATTTCTGGACGTTTTTCAATGGCAAAAATCAATGAATATTGTAAATGCACAAACTGTAATTTCTCCGCATTGCAAGGTGCAATTCTGAAATTTTTTGCTTTTTCCTGCTCCTCTTAGCATTATAAAGAAGATTCAAAGAGAGTGAGATGCCAGCTCCTTTCATTCAGTCAGTAGCTTCAATCATTTCTGGACGTTTTTCAATGGCAAAAATCAATGAATATTGTAAATGCACAAACAGTAAATTCTCCGCATTGCAAGGTGCAATTCTGAAATTTTTTGCTTTTTCCTGCTCCTCTTAGCATGATAAAGAAGATTCAAAGAGAGTGAGATGCCAGCTCCTTTCCTTCAGTCAGTAGCTTCAATCATTTCTGGTATATGAATAACATGATGTTTTTCAATGGCAAAAATCTATGAATTTTGTAAATGCACAAACAGTAATTTCTCCGCATTGCAAGGCGCAATTCTGAAATTTTTTGCTTTTTCCTGCTCCTCTTAGCATGATAAAGAAGATTCAAAGAGAGTGAGATGCCAGCTCCTTTCATTCAGTCAGTAGCTTCAATCATTTCTGGACATTTTTCAATGGCAAAAATCAATGAATATTGTAAATGCACAAACAGTAATTTCTCCGCATTGCAAGGTGCAATTCTGAAATTTTTTGCTTTTTCCTGCTCCTCTTAGCATGATAAAGAAGATTCAAAGAGAGTGAGATGCCAGCTCCTTTCATTCAGTCAGTAGCTTCAATCATTTCTGGACGTTTTTCAATGGCAAAAATCAATGAATATTGTAAATGCACAAACAGTAATTTCTCCGCATTGCAAGGTGCAATTCTGAAATTTTTTGCTTTTTCCTGCTCCTCTTAGCATGATAAAGAAGATTCAAAGAGAGTGAGGTGCCAGCTCCTTTCATTCAGTCAGGAGCTTCAAACATTTCTGGTATATGAATAACATGTTTTTCAATGGCAAAAATCAATGAATATTGTTAATGCACAAACAGTAAATTCTCCGCATTGCAAGGTGCAATTCTGAAATTTTTTGCTTTTTCCTGCTCCTCTTAGCATGATAAAGAAGATTCAAAGAGAGTGAGATGCCAGCTCCTTTCATTCAGTCAGTAGCTTCAATCATTTCTGGACGTTTTTCAATGGCAAAAATCAATGAATATTGTAAATGCACAAACTGTAATTTCTCCGCATTGCAAGGTGCAATTCTGAAATTTTTTGCTTTTTCCTGCTCCTCTTAGCATGATAAAGAAGATTCAAAGAGAGTGAGATGCCAGCTCCTTTCATTCAGTCAGTAGCTTCAATCATTTCTGGACGTTTTTCAATGGCAAAAATCAACGAATATTGTAAATGCACAAACAGTAATTTCTCCGCATTGCAAGGTGCAATTCTGAAATTTTTTGCTTTTTCCTGCTCCTCTTAGCATGATAAAGAAGATTCAAAGAGAGTGAGATGCCAGCTCCTTTCATTCAGTCAGTAGCTTCAATCATTTCTGGACGTTTTTCAATGGCAAAAATCAATGAATATTGTAAATGCACAAACTGTAATTTCTCCGCATTGCAAGCTGCAATTCTGAAATTTTTTGCTTTTTCCTGCTCCACTTAGCATGATAAAGAAGATTCAAAGAGAGTGAGATGCCAGCTCCTTTCATTCAGTCAGTAGCTTCAATCATTTCTGGACGTTTTTCAATGGCAAAAATCAATGAATATTGTAAATGCACAAACAGTAATTTCTCCGCATTGCAAGTTGCAATTCTGAAATTTTTTGCTTTTTCCTGCTCCTCTTAGCATGATAAAGAAGATTCAAAGAGAGTGAGATGCCAGCTCCTTTCATTCAGTCAGTACCTTCAATCATTTCTGTACGTTTTTCAATGGCAAAAATCAATGAATATTGTAAATGCACAAACAGGAATTTCTCCGCATTGCAAGGTGCAATTCTGAAATTTTTTGCTTTTTCCTGCTCCTCTTAGCATGATAAAGAAGATTCAAAGAGAGTGAGATGCCAGCTCCTTTCATTCAGTCAGTAGCTTCAAACATTTCTGGTATATGAATAACATGATGTTTTTCAATGGCAAAAATCAATGAATATTGTAAATGCACAAAAAGTAATTTCTCCACATTGCAAGGTGCAAGTCTGAAATTTTTTGCTTTTTTCTGCTCCTCTTAGCATGATAAAGAAGATTCAAAGAGAGTGAGATGCCAGCTCCTTTCATTCAGTCAGTAGCTTCAAAACATTTCTGGTATATGAATAACATGATGTTTTTCAATGGCAAAAATCAATGAATATTGTAAATGCACAAACAGTAATTTCTCCGCATTGCAAGGTGCAAGTCTGAAATTTTTTGCTTTTTCCTGCTCCTCTTAGCATGATAAAGAAGATTCAAAGAGAGTGAGATGCCAGCTACTTTCATTCAGTCAGTAGCTTCAATCATTTCTGGACGTTTTTCAATGGTAAAAATCAATGAATATTGTAAATGCACAAACAGTAATTTCTCCACATTGCAAGGTGCAATTCTGAAATTTTTTGCTTTTTCATGCTCCTCTTAGCATGATAAAGAAGATTCAAAGAGATTGAGATGCCAGCTCCTTTCATTCAGTCAGTAGCTTCAAACATTTCTGGTATATGAATAACATTATGTTTTTCAATGGCAAAAATCAATGAATATTGTAAATGCACAAACAGTAATTTCTCCGCATTGCAAGGTGCAATTCTGAAATTTTTTGCTTTTTCCTGCTCCTCTTAGCATGATAAAGAAGATTCAAAGAGAGTGAGATGCCAGCTACTTTCATTCAGTCAGTAGCTTCAAACATTTCTGGTATATGAATAACATGATGTTTTTCAATGGCAAAAATCAATGAATATTGTAAATGCACAAACAGTAATTTCTCCGCATTGCAAGGTGCAATTCTGAAATTTTTTGCTTTTTCCTGCTCCTCTTAGCATGATAAAGAAGATTCAAAGAGAGTGAGATGCCAGCTCCTTTCATTCAGTCAGTAGCTTCAATCATTTCTGGACGTTTTTCAATGGCAAAAATCAACGAATATTGTAAATGCACAAACAGTAATTTCTCCGCATTGCAAGGTGCAATTCTGAAATTTTTTGCTTTTTCCTGCTCCTCTTAGCATGATAAAGAAGATTCAAAGAGAGTGAGATGCCAGCTCCTTTCATTCAGTCAGTAGCTTCAATCATTTCTGGACATTTTTCAATGGCAAAAATCAATGAATATTGTAAATGCACAAACTGTAATTTCTCCGCATTGCAAGGTGCAATTCTGAAATTTTTTGCTTTTTCCTGCTCCTCTTAGCATGATAAAGAAGATTCAAAGAGAGTGAGATGCCAGCTCCTTTCATTCAGTCAGTAGCTTCAATCATTTCTGGACGTTTTTCAATGGCAAAAATCAATGAATATTGTAAATGCACAAACAGTAAATTCTCCGCATTGCAAGGTGCAATTCTGAAAATTTTTGCTTTTTCCTGCTCCTCTTAGCATGATAAAGAAGATTCAAAGAGAGTGAGATGCCAGCTCCTTTCCTTCAGTCAGTAGCTTCAATCATTTCTGGTATATGAATAACATGATGTTTTTCAATGGCAAAAATCAATGAATTTTGTAAATGCACAAACAGTAATTTCTCCGCATTGCAAGGCGCAATTCTGAAATTTTTTGCTTTTTCCTGCTCCTCTTAGCATGATAAAGAAGATTCAAAGAGAGTGAGATGCCAGCTCCTTTCATTCAGTCAGTAGCTTCAATCATTTCTGGACGTTTTTCAATGGCAAAAATCAATGAATATTGTAAATGCACAAACAGTAATTTCTCCGCATTGCAAGGTGCAATTCTGAAATTTTTTGCTTTTTCCTGCTCCTCTTAGCATGATAAAGAAGATTCAAAGAGAGTGAGGTGCCAGCTCCTTTCATTCAGTCAGGAGCTTCAAACATTTCTGGTATATGAATAACATGTTTTTCAATGGCAAAAATCAATGAATATTGTAAATGCACAAACAGTAAATTCTCCGCATTGCAAGGTGCAATTTTGAAATTTTTTGCTTTTTCCTGCTCCTCTTAGCATGATAAAGAAGATTCAAAGAGAGTGAGATGCCAGCTCCTTTCATTCAGTCAGTAGCTTCAATCATTTCTGGACGTTTTTCAATGGCAAAAATCAATGAATATTGTAAATGCACAAACTGTAATTTCTCCGCATTGCAAGGTGCAATTCTGAAATTTTTTGCTTTTTCCTGCTCCTCTTAGCATGATAAAGAAGATTCAAAGAGAGTGAGATGCCAGCTCCTTTCATTCAGTCAGTAGCTTCAATCATTTCTGGACGTTTTTCAATGGCAAAAATCAACGAATATTGTAAATGCACAAACAGTAATTTCTCCGCATTGCAAGGTGCAATTCTGAAATTTTTTGCTTTTTCCTGCTCCTCTTAGCATGATAAAGAAGATTCAAAGAGAGTGAGATGCCAGCTCCTTTCATTCAGTCAGTAGCTTCAATCATTTCTGGACGTTTTTCAATGGCAAAAATCAATGAATATTGTAAATGCACAAACTGTAATTTCTCCGCATTGCAAGGTGCAATTCTGAAATTTTTTGCTTTTTCCTGCTCCACTTAGCATGATAAAGAAGATTCAAAGAGAGTGAGATGCCAGCTCCTTTCATTCAGTCAGTAGCTTCAATCATTTCTGGACGTTTTTCAATGGCAAAAATCAATGAATATTGTAAATGCACAAACAGTAATTTCTCCGCATTGCAAGTTGCAATTCTGAAATTTTTTGCTTTTTCCTGCTCCTCTTAGCATGATAAAGAAGATTCAAAGAGAGTGAGATGCCAGCTCCTTTCATTCAGTCAGTACCTTCAATCATTTCTGGACGTTTTTCAATGGCAAAAATCAATGAATATTGTAAATGCACAAACAGTAATTTCTCCGCATTGCAAGGTGCAATTCTGAAATTTTTTGCTTTTTCCTGCTCCTCTTAGCATGATAAAGAAGATTCAAAGAGAGTGAGATGCCAGCTCCTTTCATTCAGTCAGTAGCTTCAAACATTTCTGGTATATGAATAACATGATGTTTTTCAATGGCAAAAATCAATGAATATTGTAAATGCACAAACAGTAATTTCTCCGCATTGCAAGGTGCAAGTCTGAAATTTTTTGCTTTTTTCTGCTCCTCTTAGCATGATAAAGAAGATTCAAAGAGAGTGAGATGCCAGCTCCTTTCATTCAGTCAGTAGCTTCAAACATTTCTGGTATATGAATAACATGATGTTTTTCAATGGCAAAAATCAATGAATATTGTAAATGCACAAACAGTAATTTCTCCGCATTGCAAGGTGCAATTCTGAAATTTTTTGCTTTTTCCTGCTCCTCTTAGCATGATAAAGAAGATTCAAAGAGAGTGAGATGCCAGCTCCTTTCATTCAGTCAGTAGCTTCAATCATTTCTGGATGTTTTTCAATGGCAAAAATCAATGAATATTGTAAATGCACAAACAGTAATTTCTCCGCATTGCAAGGTGCAATTCTGAAATTTTTTGCTTTTTCCTGCTCCTCTTAGCATGATAAAGAAGATTCAAAGAGAGTGAGATGCCAGCTCCTTTCATTCAGTCAGTAGCTTCAATCATTTCTGGACGTTTTTCAATGGCAAAAATCAATAAATATTGTAAATGCACAAACAGTAATTTCTCCGCATTGCAAGGTGCAATTCTGAAATTTTTTGCTTTTTCCTGCTCCTCTTAGCATGATAAAGAAGATTCAAAGAGAGTGAGATGCCAGCTCCTTTCATTCAGTCAGTACCTTCAATCTTTTCTGGACGTTTTTCAATGGCAAAAATCAATGAATATTGTAAATGCACAAACAGTAATTTCTCCGCATTGCAAGGTGCAAGTCTGAAATTTTTTGCTTTTTCCTGCTCCTCTTAGCATGATAAAGAAGATTCAAAGAGAGTGAGATGCCAGCTACTTTCATTCAGTCAGTAGCTTCAATCATTTCTGGACGTTTTTCAATGGTAAAAATCAATGAATATTGTAAATGCACAAACAGTAATTTCTCCACATTGCAAGGTGCAATTCTGAAATTTTTTGCTTTTTCCTGCTCCTCTTAGCATGATAAAGAAGATTCAAAGAGAGTGAGATGCCAGCTCCTTTCATTCAGTCAGTAGCTTCAAACATTTCTGGTATATGAATAACATGATGTTTTTCAATGGCAAAAATCAATGAATATTGTAAATGCACAAACAGTAATTTCTCCGCATTGCAAGGTGCAATTCTGAAATTTTTTGCTTTTTCCTGCTCCTCTTAGCATGATAAAGAAGATTCAAAGAGAGTGAGATGCCAGCTCCTTTCATTCAGTCAGTAGCTTCAATCATTTCTGGATGTTTTTCAATGGCAAAAATCAATGAATATTGTAAATGCACAAACAGTAATTTCTCCGCATTGCAAGGTGCAATTCTGAAATTTTTTGCTTTTTCCTGCTCCTCTTAGCATGATAAAGAAGATTCAAAGAGAGTGAGATGCCAGCTCCTTTCATTCAGTCAGTAGCTTCAATCATTTCTGGACGTTTTTCAATGGCAAAAATCAATGAATATTGTAAATGCACAAACAGTAATTTCTCCGCATTGCAAGGTGCAATTCTGAAATTTTTTGCTTTTTCCTGCTCCTCTTAGCATGATAAAGAAGATTCAAAGAGAGTGAGATGCCAGCTCCTTTCATTCAGTCAGTACCTTCAATCATTTCTGGACGTTTTTCAATGGCAAAAATCAATGAATATTGTAAATGCACAAACAGTAATTTCTCCGCATTGCAAGGTGCAATTCTGAAATTTTTTGCTTTTTCCCGCTCCTCTTAGCATGATAAAGAAGATTCAAAGAGATTGAGGTGCCAGCTCCTTTCATTCAGTCGGTAGCTTCAAACATTTCTGGTATATGAATAACATGTTTTTCAATGGCAAAAATCAATGAATATTGTAAATGCACAAACAGTAATTTCTCCGCATTGCAAGGTGCAATTCTGAAATTTTTTGCTTTTTCCTGCTCCTCTTAGCATGATAAAGAAGATTCAAAGAGAGTGAGATGCCAGCTCCTTTCATTCAGTCAGTAGCTTCAATCATTTCTGGACGTTTTTCAATGGCAAAAATCAACGAATATTGTAAATGCACAAACAGTAATTTCTCCGCATTGCAAGGTGCAATTCTGAAATTTTTTGCTTTTTCCTGCTCCTCTTAGCATGATAAAGAAGATTCAAAGAGAGTGAGATGCCAGCTCCTTTCATTCAGTCAGTAGCTTCAATCATTTCTGGACGTTTTTCAATGGCAAAAATCAATGAATATTGTAAATGCACAAACAGTAATTTCTCCGCATTGCAAGGTGCAAGTCTGAAATTTTTTGCTTTTTCCTGCTCCTCTTAGCATGATAAAGAAGATTCAAAGAGAGTGAGATGCCAGCTACTTTCATTCAGTCAGTAGCTTCAATCATTTCTGGACGTTTTTCAATGGTAAAAATCAATGAATATTGTAAATGCACAAACAGTAATTTCTCCACATTGCAAGGTGCAATTCTGAAATTTTTTGCTTTTTCCTGCTCCTCTTAGCATGATAAAGAAGATTCAAAGAGAGTGAGGTGCCAGCTCCTTTCATTCAGTCAGGAGCTTCAAACATTTCTGGTATATGAATAACATGTTTTTCAATGGCAAAAATCAATGAATATTGTAAATGCACAAACAGTAAATTCTCCGCATTGCAAGGTGCAATTTTGAAATTTTTTGCTTTTTCCTGCTCCTCTTAGCATGATAAAGAAGATTCAAAGAGAGTGAGATGCCAGCTCCTTTCATTCAGTCAGTAGCTTCAATCATTTCTGGACGTTTTTCAATGGCAAAAATCAATGAATATTGTAAATGCACAAACTGTAATTTCTCCGCATTGCAAGGTGCAATTCTGAAATTTTTTGCTTTTTCCTGCTCCTCTTAGCATGATAAAGAAGATTCAAAGAGAGTGAGATGCCAGCTCCTTTCATTCAGTCAGTAGCTTCAATCATTTCTGGACGTTTTTCAATGGCAAAAATCAACGAATATTGTAAATGCACAAACAGTAATTTCTCCGCATTGCAAGGTGCAATTCTGAAATTTTTTGCTTTTTCCTGCTCCTCTTAGCATGATAAAGAAGATTCAAAGAGAGTGAGATGCCAGCTCCTTTCATTCAGTCAGTAGCTTCAATCATTTCTGGACGTTTTTCAATGGCAAAAATCAATGAATATTGTAAATGCACAAACTGTAATTTCTCCGCATTGCAAGGTGCAATTCTGAAATTTTTTGCTTTTTCCTGCTCCACTTAGCATGATAAAGAAGATTCAAAGAGAGTGAGATGCCAGCTCCTTTCATTCAGTCAGTAGCTTCAATCATTTCTGGACGTTTTTCAATGGCAAAAATCAATGAATATTGTAAATGCACAAACAGTAATTTCTCCGCATTGCAAGTTGCAATTCTGAAATTTTTTGCTTTTTCCTGCTCCTCTTAGCATGATAAAGAAGATTCAAAGAGAGTGAGATGCCAGCTCCTTTCATTCAGTCAGTACCTTCAATCATTTCTGGACGTTTTTCAATGGCAAAAATCAATGAATATTGTAAATGCACAAACAGTAATTTCTCCGCATTGCAAGGTGCAATTCTGAAATTTTTTGCTTTTTCCTGCTCCTCTTAGCATGATAAAGAAGATTCAAAGAGAGTGAGATGCCAGCTCCTTTCATTCAGTCAGTAGCTTCAAACATTTCTGGTATATGAATAACATGATGTTTTTCAATGGCAAAAATCAATGAATATTGTAAATGCACAAACAGTAATTTCTCCGCATTGCAAGGTGCAAGTCTGAAATTTTTTGCTTTTTTCTGCTCCTCTTAGCATGATAAAGAAGATTCAAAGAGAGTGAGATGCCAGCTCCTTTCATTCAGTCAGTAGCTTCAAACATTTCTGGTATATGAATAACATGATGTTTTTCAATGGCAAAAATCAATGAATATTGTAAATGCACAAACAGTAATTTCTCCGCATTGCAAGGTGCAAGTCTGAAATTTTTTGCTTTTTCCTGCTCCTCTTAGCATGATAAAGAAGATTCAAAGAGAGTGAGATGCCAGCTACTTTCATTCAGTCAGTAGCTTCAATCATTTCTGGACGTTTTTCAATGGTAAAAATCAATGAATATTGTAAATGCACAAACAGTAATTTCTCCACATTGCAAGGTGCAATTCTGAAATTTTTTGCTTTTTCATGCTCCTCTTAGCATGATAAAGAAGATTCAAAGAGATTGAGATGCCAGCTCCTTTCATTCAGTCAGTAGCTTCAAACATTTCTGGTATATGAATAACATTATGTTTTTCAATGGCAAAAATCAATGAATATTGTAAATGCACAAACAGTAATTTCTCCGCATTGCAAGGTGCAATTCTGAAATTTTTTGCTTTTTCCTGCTCCTCTTAGCATGATAAAGAAGATTCAAAGAGAGTGAGATGCCAGCTCCTTTCATTCAGTCAGTAGCTTCAAACATTTCTGGTATATGAATAACATGATGTTTTTCAATCGCAAAAATCAATGAATATTGTAAATGCACAAACAGTAATTTCTCCGCATTGCAAGGTGCAATTCTGAAATTTTTTGCTTTTTCCTGCTCCTCTTAGCATGATAAAGAAGATTCAAAGAGAGTGAGATGCCAGCTCCTTTCATTCAGTCAGTAGCTTCAATCATTTCTGGATGTTTTTCAATGGCAAAAATCAATGAATATTGTAAATGCACAAACAGTAATTTCTCCGCATTGCAAGGTGCAATTCTGAAATTTTTTGCTTTTTCCTGCTCCTCTTAGCATGATAAAGAAGATTCAAAGAGAGTGAGATGCCAGCTCCTTTCATTCAGTCAGTAGCTTCAATCATTTCTGGACGTTTTTCAATGGCAAAAATCAATAAATATTGTAAATGCACAAACAGTAATTTCTCCGCATTGCAAGGTGCAATTCTGAAATTTTTTGCTTTTTCCTGCTCCTCTTAGCATGATAAAGAAGATTCAAAGAGAGTGAGATGCCAGCTCCTTTCATTCAGTCAGTACCTTCAATCTTTTCTGGACGTTTTTCAATGGCAAAAATCAATGAATATTGTAAATGCACAAACAGTAATTTCTCCGCATTGCAAGGTGCAAGTCTGAAATTTTTTGCTTTTTCCTGCTCCTCTTAGCATGATAAAGAAGATTCAAAGAGAGTGAGATGCCAGCTACTTTCATTCAGTCAGTAGCTTCAATCATTTCTGGACGTTTTTCAATGGTAAAAATCAATGAATATTGTAAATGCACAAACAGTAATTTCTCCACATTGCAAGGTGCAATTCTGAAATTTTTTGCTTTTTCCTGCTCCTCTTAGCATGATAAAGAAGATTCAAAGAGAGTGAGATGCCAGCTCCTTTCATTCAGTCAGTAGCTTCAAACATTTCTGGTATATGAATAACATGATGTTTTTCAATGGCAAAAATCAATGAATATTGTAAATGCACAAACAGTAATTTCTCCGCATTGCAAGGTGCAATTCTGAAATTTTTTGCTTTTTCCTGCTCCTCTTAGCATGATAAAGAAGATTCAAAGAGAGTGAGATGCCAGCTCCTTTCATTCAGTCAGTAGCTTCAATCATTTCTGGATGTTTTTCAATGGCAAAAATCAATGAATATTGTAAATGCACAAACAGTAATTTCTCCGCATTGCAAGGTGCAATTCTGAAATTTTTTGCTTTTTCCTGCTCCTCTTAGCATGATAAAGAAGATTCAAAGAGAGTGAGATGCCAGCTCCTTTCATTCAGTCAGTAGCTTCAATCATTTCTGGACGTTTTTCAATGGCAAAAATCAATGAATATTGTAAATGCACAAACAGTAATTTCTCCGCATTGCAAGGTGCAATTCTGAAATTTTTTGCTTTTTCCTGCTCCTCTTAGCATGATAAAGAAGATTCAAAGAGAGTGAGATGCCAGCTCCTTTCATTCAGTCAGTACCTTCAATCATTTCTGGACGTTTTTCAATGGCAAAAATCAATGAATATTGTAAATGCACAAACAGTAATTTCTCCGCATTGCAAGGTGCAATTCTGAAATTTTTTGCTTTTTCCCGCTCCTCTTAGCATGATAAAGAAGATTCAAAGAGATTGAGGTGCCAGCTCCTTTCATTCAGTCGGTAGCTTCAAACATTTCTGGTATATGAATAACATGTTTTTCAATGGCAAAAATCAATGAATATTGTAAATGCACAAACAGTAATTTCTCCGCATTGCAAGGTGCAATTCTGAAATTTTTTGCTTTTTCCTGCTCCTCTTAGCATGATAAAGAAGATTCAAAGAGAGTGAGATGCCAGCTCCTTTCATTCAGTCAGTAGCTTCAATCATTTCTGGACGTTTTTCAATGGCAAAAATCAATGAATATTGTAAATGCACAAACAGTAATTTCTCCGCATTGCAAGGTGCAAGTCTGAAATTTTTTGCTTTTTCCTGCTCCTCTTAGCATGATAAAGAAGATTCAAAGAGAGTGAGATGCCAGCTACTTTCATTCAGTCAGTAGCTTCAATCATTTCTGGACGTTTTTCAATGGTAAAAATCAATGAATATTGTAAATGCACAAACAGTAATTTCTCCACATTGCAAGGTGCAATTCTGAAATTTTTTGCTTTTTCCTGCTCCTCTTAGCATGATAAAGAAGATTCAAAGAGAGTGAGATGCCAGCTCCTTTCATTCAGTCAGTAGCTTCAAACATTTCTGGTATATGAATAACATGATGTTTTTCAATGGCAAAAATCAATGAATATTGTAAATGCACAAACAGTAATTTCTCCGCATTGCAAGGTGCAATTCTGAAATTTTTTGCTTTTTCCTGCTCCTCTTAGCATGATAAAGAAGATTCAAAGAGAGTGAGATGCCAGCTCCTTTCATTCAGTCAGTAGCTTCAATCATTTCTGGATGTTTTTCAATGGCAAAAATCAATGAATATTGTAAATGCACAAACAGTAATTTCTCCGCATTGCAAGGTGCAATTCTGAAATTTTTTGCTTTTTCCTGCTCCTCTTAGCATGATAAAGAAGATTCAAAGAGAGTGAGATGCCAGCTCCTTTCATTCAGTCAGTAGCTTCAATCATTTCTGGACGTTTTTCAATGGCAAAAATCAATGAATATTGTAAATGCACAAACAGTAATTTCTCCGCATTGCAAGGTGCAATTCTGAAATTTTTTGCTTTTTCCTGCTCCTCTTAGCATGATAAAGAAGATTCAAAGAGAGTGAGATGCCAGCTCCTTTCATTCAGTCAGTACCTTCAATCATTTCTGGATGTTTTTCAATGGCAAAAATCAATGAATATTGTAAATGCACAAACAGTAATTTCTCCGCATTGCAAGGTGCAATTCTGAAATTTTTTGCTTTTTCCCGCTCCTCTTAGCATGATAAAGAAGATTCAAAGAGATTGAGGTGCCAGCTCCTTTCATTCAGTCGGTAGCTTCAAACATTTCTGGTATATGAATAACATGTTTTTCAATGGCAAAAATCAATGAATATTGTAAATGCACAAACAGTAATTTCTCCGCATTGCAAGGTGCAATTCTGAAATTTTTTGCTTTTTCCTGCTCCTCTTAGCATGATAAAGAAGATTCAAAGAGAGTGAGATGCCAGCTCCTTTCATTCAGTCAGTAGCTTCAATCATTTCTGGACGTTTTTCAATGGCAAAAATCAATGAATATTGTAAATGCACAAACAGTAATTTCTCCGCATTGCAAGGTGCAATTCTGAAATTTTTTGCTTTTTCCTGCTCCTCTTAGCATGATAAAGAAGATTCAAAGAGAGTGAGATGCCAGCTCCTTTCATTCAGTCAGTAGCTTCAAACATTTCTGGTATATGAATAACATGATGTTTTTCAATGGCAAAAATCAATGAATATTGTAAATGCACAAACAGTAATTTCTCCGCATTGCAAGGTGCAAGTCTGAAATTTTTTGCTTTTTCCTGCTCCTCTTAGCATGATAAAGAAGATTCAAAGAGAGTGAGATGCCAGCTACTTTCATTCAGTCAGTAGCTTCAATCATTTCTGGACGTTTTTCAATGGTAAAAATCAATGAATATTGTAAATGCACAAACAGTAATTTCTCCACATTGCAAGGTGCAATTCTAAAATTTTTTGCTTTTTCCTGCTCCTCTTAGCATGATAAAGAAGATTCAAAGAGAGTGAGATGCCAGCTCCTTTCATTCAGTCAGTAGCTTCAAACATTTCTGGTATATGAATAACATGATGTTTTTCAATGGCAAAAATCAATGAATATTGTAAATGCACAAACAGTAATTTCTCCGCATTGCAAGGTGCAATTCTGAAATTTTTTGCTTTTTCCTGCTCCTCTTAGCATGATTCAAAGAGAGTGAGATGCCAGCTCCTTTCATTCAGTCAGTAGCTTCAATCATTTCTGGACGTTTTTCAATGGCAAAAATCAATGAATATTGTAAATGCACAAACAGTAATTTCTCCGCATTGCAAGGTGCAATTCTGAAATTTTTTGCTTTTTCCTGCTCCTCTTAGCATGATAAAGAAGATTCAAAGAGAGTGAGATGTCAGCTCCTTTCATTCAGTCAGTAGCTTCAAACATTTCTGGTATATGAATAACATGATGTTTTTCAATGGCAAAAATCAATGAATATTGTAAATGCACAAACAGTAATTTCTCCGCATTGCAAGGTGCAATTCTGAAATTTTTTGCTTTTTCCTGCTCCTCTTAGCATGATAAAGAAGATTCAAAGAGAGTGAGATGCCAGCTCCTTTCATTCAGTCAGTAGCTTCAAACATTTCTGGTATATGAATAACATGATGTTTTTCAATGGCAAAAATCAATGAATATTGTAAATGCACAAACAGTAATTTCTCCGCATTGCAAGGTGCAAGTCTGAAATTTTTTGCTTTTTCCTGCTCCTCTTAGCATGATAAATAAGATTCAAAGAGAGTGAGATGCCAGCTACTTTCATTCAGTCAGTAGCTTCAATCATTTCTGGACGTTTTTCAATGGTAAAAATCAATGAATATTGTAAATGCACAAACAGTAATTTCTCCGCATTGCAAGGTGCAATTCTGAAATTTTTTGCTTTTTCCTGCTCCTCTTAGCATGATAAAGAAGATTCAAAGAGAGTGAGATGCCAGCTCCTTTCATTCAGTCAGTAGCTTCAATCATTTCTGGACGTTTTTCAATGGCAAAAATCAATGAATATTGTAAATGCACAAACAGTAATTTCTCCGCATTGCAAGGTGCAATTCTGAAATTTTTTGCTTTTTCCTGCTCCTCTTAGCATGATAAAGAAGATTCAAAGAGAGTGAGATGCCAGCTCCTTTCATTCAGTCAGTAGCTTCAAACATTTCTGGTATATGAATAACATGATGTTTTTCAATGGCAAAAATCAATGAATATTGTAAATGCACAAACAGTAATTTCTCCGCATTGCAAGGTGCAAGTCTGAAATTTTTTGCTTTTTCCTGCTCCTCTTAGCATGATAAAGAAGATTCAAAGAGAGTGAGATGCCAGCTACTTTCATTCAGTCAGTAGCTTCAATCATTTCTGGACGTTTTTCAATGGTAAAAATCAATGAATATTGTAAATGCACAAACAGTAATTTCTCCACATTGCAAGGTGCAATTATAAAATTTTTTGCTTTTTCCTGCTCCTCTTAGCATGATAAAGAAGATTCAAAGAGAGTGAGATGCCAGCTCCTTTCATTCAGTCAGTAGCTTCAAACATTTCTGGTATATGAATAACATGATGTTTTTCAATGGCAAAAATCAATGAATATTGTAAATGCACAAACAGTAATTTCTCCGCATTGCAAGGTGCAATTCTGAAATTTTTTGCTTTTTCCTGCTCCTCTTAGCATGATTCAAAGAGAGTGAGATGCCATCTCCTTTCATTCAGTCAGTAGCTTCAATCATTTCTGGACGTTTTTCAATGGCAAAAATCAATGAATATTGTAAATGCACAAACAGTAATTTCTCCGCATTGCAAGGTGCAATTCTGAAATTTTTTGCTTTTTCCTGCTCCTCTTAGCATGATAAAGAAGATTCAAAGAGAGTGAGATGTCAGCTCCTTTCATTCAGTCAGTAGCTTCAAACATTTCTGGTATATGAATAACATGATGTTTTTCAATGGCAAAAATCAATGAATATTGTAAATGCACAAACAGTAATTTCTCCGCATTGCAAGGTGCAATTCTGAAATTTTTTGCTTTTTCCTGCTCCTCTTAGCATGATAAAGAAGATTCAAAGAGAGTGAGATGCCAGCTCCTTTCATTCAGTCAGTAGCTTCAAACATTTCTGGTATATGAATAACATGATGTTTTTCAATGGCAAAAATCAATGAATATTGTAAATGCACAAACAGTAATTTCTCCGCATTGCAAGGTGCAAGTCTGAAATTTTTTGCTTTTTCCTGCTCCTCTTAGCATGATAAAGAAGATTCAAAGAGAGTGAGATGTCAGCTACTTTCATTCAGTCAGTAGCTTCAATCATTTCTGGACGTTTTTCAATGGTAAAAATCAATGAATATTGTAAATGCACAAACAGTAATTTCTCCACATTGCAAGGTGCAATTCTGAAGTTTTTTGCTTTTTCCTGCTCCTCTTAGCATGATAAAGAAGATTCAAAGAGATTGAGATGCCAGCTCCTTTCATTCAGTCAGTAGCTTCAAACATTTCTGGTATATGAATAACATGATGTTTTTCAATGGCAAAAATCAATGAATATTGTAAATGCACAAACAGTAATTTCTCCGCATTGCAAGGTGCAAGTCTGAAATTTTTTGCTTTTTCCTGCTCCTCTTAGCATGATAAATAAGATTCAAAGAGAGTGAGATGCCAGCTACTTTCATTCAGTCAGTAGCTTCAATCATTTCTGGACGTTTTTCAATGGTAAAAATCAATGAATATTGTAAATGCACAAACAGTAATTTCTCCGCATTGCAAGGTGCAATTCTGAAATTTTTTGCTTTTTCCTGCTCCTCTTAGCATGATAAAGAAGATTCAAAGAGAGTGAGATGCCAGCTCCTTTCATTCAGTCAGTAGCTTCAATCATTTCTGGACGTTTTTCAATGGCAAAAATCAATGAATATTGTAAATGCACAAACAGTAATTTCTCCGCATTGCAAGGTGCAATTCTGAAATTTTTTGCTTTTTCCTGCTCCTCTTAGCATGATAAAGAAGATTCAAAGAGAGTGAGATGCCAGCTCCTTTCATTCAGTCAGTACCTTCAATCATTTCTGGACGTTTTTCAATGGCAAAAATCAATGAATATTGTAAATGCACAAACAGTAATTTCTCCGCATTGCAAGGTGCAATTCTGAAATTTTTTGCTTTTTCCCGCTCCTCTTAGCATGATAAAGAAGATTCAAAGAGATTGAGGTGCCAGCTCCTTTCATTCAGTCGGTAGCTTCAAACATTTCTGGTATATGAATAACATGTTTTTCAATGGCAAAAATCAATGAATATTGTAAATGCACAAACAGTAATTTCTCCGCATTGCAAGGTGCAATTCTGAAATTTTTTGCTTTTTCCTGCTCCTCTTAGCATGATAAAGAAGATTCAAAGAGAGTGAGATGCCAGCTCCTTTCATTCAGTCAGTAGCTTCAATCATTTCTGGACGTTTTTCAATGGCAAAAATCAATGAATATTGTAAATGCACAAACAGTAATTTCTCCGCATTGCAAGGTGCAAGTCTGAAATTTTTTGCTTTTTCCTGCTCCTCTTAGCATGATAAAGAAGATTCAAAGAGAGTGAGATGCCAGCTACTTTCATTCAGTCAGTAGCTTCAATCATTTCTGGACGTTTTTCAATGGTAAAAATCAATGAATATTGTAAATGCACAAACAGTAATTTCTCCACATTGCAAGGTGCAATTCTGAAATTTTTTGCTTTTTCCTGCTCCTCTTAGCATGATAAAGAAGATTCAAAGAGAGTGAGATGCCAGCTCCTTTCATTCAGTCAGTAGCTTCAAACATTTCTGGTATATGAATAACATGATGTTTTTCAATGGCAAAAATCAATGAATATTGTAAATGCACAAACAGTAATTTCTCCGCATTGCAAGGTGCAATTCTGAAATTTTTTGCTTTTTCCTGCTCCTCTTAGCATGATAAAGAAGATTCAAAGAGAGTGAGATGCCAGCTCCTTTCATTCAGTCAGTGGCTTCAATCATTTCTGGATGTTTTTCAATGGCAAAAATCAATGAATATTGTAAATGCACAAACAGTAATTTCTCCGCATTGCAAGGTGCAATTCTGAAATTTTTTGCTTTTTCCTGCTCCTCTTAGCATGATAAAGAAGATTCAAAGAGAGTGAGATGCCAGCTCCTTTCATTCAGTCAGTAGCTTCAATCATTTCTGGACGTTTTTCAATGGCAAAAATCAATGAATATTGTAAATGCACAAACAGTAATTTCTCCGCATTGCAAGGTGCAATTCTGAAATTTTTTGCTTTTTCCTGCTCCTCTTAGCATGATAAAGAAGATTCAAAGAGAGTGAGATGCCAGCTCCTTTCATTCAGTCAGTACCTTCAATCATTTCTGGACGTTTTTCAATGGCAAAAATCAATGAATATTGTAAATGCACAAACAGTAATTTCTCCGCATTGCAAGGTGAAATTCTGAAATTTTTTGCTTTTTCCCGCTCCTCTTAGCATGATAAAGAAGATTCAAAGAGATTGAGGTGCCAGCTCCTTTCATTCAGTCGGTAGCTTCAAACATTTCTGGTATATGAATAACATGTTTTTCAATGGCAAAAATCAATGAATATTGTAAATGCACAAACAGTAATTTCTCCGCATTGCAAGGTGCAATTCTGAAATTTTTTGCTTTTTCCTGCTCCTCTTAGCATGATAAAGAAGATTCAAAGAGAGTGAGATGCCAGCTCCTTTCATTCAGTCAGTAGCTTCAATCATTTCTGGACGTTTTTCAATGGCAAAAATCAATGAATATTGTAAATGCACAAACAGTAATTTCTCCGCATTGCAAGGTGCAATTCTGAAATTTTTTGCTTTTTCCTGCTCCTCTTAGCATGATAAAGAAGATTCAAAGAGAGTGAGATGCCAGCTCCTTTCATTCAGTCAGTAGCTTCAAACATTTCTGGTATATGAATAACATGATGTTTTTCAATGGCAAAAATCAATGAATATTGTAAATGCACAAACAGTAATTTCTCCGCATTGCAAGGTGCAAGTCTGAAATTTTTTGCTTTTTCCTGCTCCTCTTAGCATGATAAAGAAGATTCAAAGAGAGTGAGATGCCAGCTACTTTCATTCAGTCAGTAGCTTCAATCATTTCTGGACGTTTTTCAATGGTAAAAATCAATGAATATTGTAAATGCACAAACAGTAATTTCTCCACATTGCAAGGTGCAATTCTAAAATTTTTTGCTTTTTCCTGCTCCTCTTAGCATGATAAAGAAGATTCAAAGAGAGTGAGATGCCAGCTCCTTTCATTCAGTCAGTAGCTTCAAACATTTCTGGTATATGAATAACATGATGTTTTTCAATGGCAAAAATCAATGAATATTGTAAATGCACAAACAGTAATTTCTCCGCATTGCAAGGTGCAATTCTGAAATTTTTTGCTTTTTCCTGCTCCTCTTAGCATGATTCAAAGAGAGTGAGATGCCAGCTCCTTTCATTCAGTCAGTAGCTTCAATCATTTCTGGACGTTTTTCAATGGCAAAAATCAATGAATATTGTAAATGCACAAACAGTAATTTCTCCGCATTGCAAGGTGCAATTCTGAAATTTTTTGCTTTTTCCTGCTCCTCTTAGCATGATAAAGAAGATTCAAAGAGAGTGAGATGTCAGCTCCTTTCATTCAGTCAGTAGCTTCAAACATTTCTGGTATATGAATAACATGATGTTTTTCAATGGCAAAAATCAATGAATATTGTAAATGCACAAACAGTAATTTCTCCGCATTGCAAGGTGCAATTCTGAAATTTTTTGCTTTTTCCTGCTCCTCTTAGCATGATAAAGAAGATTCAAAGAGAGTGAGATGCCAGCTCCTTTCATTCAGTCAGTAGCTTCAAACATTTCTGGTATATGAATAACATGATGTTTTTCAATGGCAAAAATCAATGAATATTGTAAATGCACAAACAGTAATTTCTCCGCATTGCAAGGTGCAAGTCTGAAATTTTTTGCTTTTTCCTGCTCCTCTTAGCATGATAAATAAGATTCAAAGAGAGTGAGATGCCAGCTACTTTCATTCAGTCAGTAGCTTCAATCATTTCTGGACGTTTTTCAATGGTAAAAATCAATGAATATTGTAAATGCACAAACAGTAATTTCTCCGCATTGCAAGGTGCAATTCTGAAATTTTTTGCTTTTTCCTGCTCCTCTTAGCATGATAAAGAAGATTCAAAGAGAGTGAGATGCCAGCTCCTTTCATTCAGTCAGTAGCTTCAATCATTTCTGGACGTTTTTCAATGGCAAAAATCAATGAATATTGTAAATGCACAAACAGTAATTTCTCCGCATTGCAAGGTGCAATTCTGAAATTTTTTGCTTTTTCCTGCTCCTCTTAGCATGATAAAGAAGATTCAAAGAGAGTGAGATGCCAGCTCCTTTCATTCAGTCAGTAGCTTCAAACATTTCTGGTATATGAATAACATGATGTTTTTCAATGGCAAAAATCAATGAATATTGTAAATGCACAAACAGTAATTTCTCCGCATTGCAAGGTGCAAGTCTGAAATTTTTTGCTTTTTCCTGCTCCTCTTAGCATGATAAAGAAGATTCAAAGAGAGTGAGATGCCAGCTACTTTCATTCAGTCAGTAGCTTCAATCATTTCTGGACGTTTTTCAATGGTAAAAATCAATGAATATTGTAAATGCACAAACAGTAATTTCTCCACATTGCAAGGTGCAATTATAAAATTTTTTGCTTTTTCCTGCTCCTCTTAGCATGATAAAGAAGATTCAAAGAGAGTGAGATGCCAGCTCCTTTCATTCAGTCAGTAGCTTCAAACATTTCTGGTATATGAATAACATGATGTTTTTCAATGGCAAAAATCAATGAATATTGTAAATGCACAAACAGTAATTTCTCCGCATTGCAAGGTGCAATTCTGAAATTTTTTGCTTTTTCCTGCTCCTCTTAGCATGATTCAAAGAGAGTGAGATGCCATCTCCTTTCATTCAGTCAGTAGCTTCAATCATTTCTGGACGTTTTTCAATGGCAAAAATCAATGAATATTGTAAATGCACAAACAGTAATTTCTCCGCATTGCAAGGTGCAATTCTGAAATTTTTTGCTTTTTCCTGCTCCTCTTAGCATGATAAAGAAGATTCAAAGAGAGTGAGATGTCAGCTCCTTTCATTCAGTCAGTAGCTTCAAACATTTCTGGTATATGAATAACATGATGTTTTTCAATGGCAAAAATCAATGAATATTGTAAATGCACAAACAGTAATTTCTCCGCATTGCAAGGTGCAATTCTGAAATTTTTTGCTTTTTCCTGCTCCTCTTAGCATGATAAAGAAGATTCAAAGAGAGTGAGATGCCAGCTCCTTTCATTCAGTCAGTAGCTTCAAACATTTCTGGTATATGAATAACATGATGTTTTTCAATGGCAAAAATCAATGAATATTGTAAATGCACAAACAGTAATTTCTCCGCATTGCAAGGTGCAAGTCTGAAATTTTTTGCTTTTTCCTGCTCCTCTTAGCATGATAAAGAAGATTCAAAGAGAGTGAGATGTCAGCTACTTTCATTCAGTCAGTAGCTTCAATCATTTCTGGACGTTTTTCAATGGTAAAAATCAATGAATATTGTAAATGCACAAACAGTAATTTCTCCACATTGCAAGGTGCAATTCTGAAGTTTTTTGCTTTTTCCTGCTCCTCTTAGCATGATAAAGAAGATTCAAAGAGATTGAGATGCCAGCTCCTTTCATTCAGTCAGTAGCTTCAAACATTTCTGGTATATGAATAACATGATGTTTTTCAATGGAAAAAATCAATGAATATTGTAAATGCACAAACAGTAATTTCTCCGCATTGCAAGGTGCAATTCTGAAATTTTTTGCTTTTTCCTGCTCCTCTTAGCATGATAAAGAAGATTCAAAGAGAGTGAGATGCCAGCTCCTTTCATTCAGTCAGTAGCTTCAAACATTTCTGGTATATCAATAACATGATGTTTTTCAATGGCAAAAATCAATGAATATTGTAAATGCACAAACAGTAATTTCTCCGCATTGCAAGGTGCAAGTCTGAAATTTTTTGCTTTTTCCTGCTCCTCTTAGCATGATAAAGAAGATTCAAAGAGAGTGAGATGCCAGCTACTTTCATTCAGTCAGTAGCTTCAATCATTTCTGGACGTTTTTCAATGGTAAAAATCAATGAATATTGTAAATGCACAAACAGTAATTTCTCCACATTGCAAGGTGCAATTCTGAAATTTTTTGCTTTTTCCTGCTCCTCTTAGCATGATAAAGAAGATTCAAAGAGAGTGAGATGCCAGCTCCTTTCATTCAGTCAGTAGCTTCAAACATTTCTGGTATATGAATAACATGATGTTTTTCAATGGCAAAAATCAATGAATATTGTAAATGCACAAACAGTAATTTCTCCGCATTGCAAGGTGCAATTCTGAAATTTTTTGCTTTTTCCTGCTCCTCTTAGCATGATAAAGATTCAAAGAGAGTGAGATGCCAGCTCCTTTCATTCAGTCAGTAGCTTCAATCATTTCTGGACGTTTCTCAATGGCAAAAATCAATGAATATTGTAAATGCACAAACTGTAATTTCTCCGCATTGCAAGGTGCAATT
Source organism: Phyllobates terribilis (assembly GCF_046119375.1). Classification (NCBI taxonomy): domain Eukaryota; kingdom Metazoa; phylum Chordata; class Amphibia; order Anura; family Dendrobatidae; genus Phyllobates; species Phyllobates terribilis. The sequence continues at coordinate 85,826 of NW_027364057.1, read as the reverse complement.
CTGAAATTTTTTGCTTTTTCCTGCTCCTCTTAGCATGATAAAGAAGATTCAAAGAGAGTGAGATGCCAGCTCCTTTCATTCAGTCAGTAGCTTCAATCATTTCTGGACGTTTTTCAATGGCAAAAAACAATGAATTTTGTAAATGCACAAACAGTAATTTCTCCGCATTGCAAGGTGCAATTCTGAAATTTTTTGCTTTTTCCTGCTCCTCTTAGCATGATAAAGAAGATTCAAAGAGAGTGAGATGCCAGCTCCTTTCATTCAGTCAGTACCTTCAATCATTTCTGGACGTTTTTCAATGGCAAAAATCAATGAATATTGTAAATGCACAAACAGTAATTTCTCCGCATTGCAAGGTGCAATTCTGAAATTTTTTGCTTTTTCCCGCTCCTCTTAGCATGATAAAGAAGATTCAAAGAGAGTGAGGTGCCAGCTCCTTTCATTCAGTCAGTAGCTTCAAACATTTCTGGTATATGAATAACATGTTTTTCAATGGCAAAAATCAATGAATATTGTAAATGCACAAACAGTAATTTCTCCGCATTGCAAGGTGCAATTCTGAAATTTTTTGCTTTTTCCTGCTCCTCTTAGCATGATAAAGATTCAAAGAGAGTGAGATGCCAGCTCCTTTCATTCAGTCAGTAGCTTCAATCATTTCTGGACGTTTCTCAATGGCAAAAATCAATGAATATTGTAAATGCACAAACTGTAATTTCTCCGCATTGCAAGGTGCAATTCTGAAATTTTTTGCTTTTTCCTGCTCCTCTTAGCATGATAAAGAAGATTCAAAGAGAGTGAGATGCCAGCTCCTTTCATTCAGTCAGTAGCTTCAATCATTTCTGGACGTTTTTCAATGGCAAAAAACAATGAATTTTGTAAATGCACAAACAGTAATTTCTCCGCATTGCAAGGTGCAATTCTGAAATTTTTTGCTTTTTCCTGCTCCTCTTAGCATGATAAAGAAGATTCAAAGAGAGTGAGATGCCAGCTCCTTTCATTCAGTCAGTACCTTCAATCATTTCTGGACGTTTTTCAATGGCAAAAATCAATGAATATTGTAAATGCACAAACAGTAATTTCTCCGCATTGCAAGGTGCAATTCTGAAATTTTTTGCTTTTTCCCGCTCCTCTTAGCATGATAAAGAAGATTCAAAGAGAGTGAGGTGCCAGCTCCTTTCATTCAGTCAGTAGCTTCAAACATTTCTGGTATATGAATAACATGTTTTTCAATGGCAAAAATCAATGAATATTGTAAATGCACAAACAGTAATTTCTCCGCATTGCAAGGTGCAATTCTGAAATTTTTTGCTTTTTCCTGCTCCTCTTAGCATGATAAAGAAGATTCAAAGAGAGTGAGATGCCAGCTCCTTTCATTCAGTCAGTAGCTTCAATCATTTCTGGACGTTTTTCAATGGCAAAAATCAATGAATATTGTAAATGCACAAACAGTAATTTCTCCGCATTGCAAGGTGCAATTCTGAAATTTTTTGCTTTTTCCTGCTCCTCTTAGCATGATAAAGAAGATTCAAAGAGAGTGAGATGCCAGCTCCTTTCATTCAGTCAGTAGCTTCAAACATTTCTGGTATATGAATAACATGATGTTTTTCAATGGCAAAAATCAATGAATATTGTAAATGCACAAACAGTAATTTCTCCGCATTGCAAGGTGCAAGTCTGAAATTTTTTGCTTTTTCCTGCTCGTCTTAGCATGATAAAGAAGATTCAAAGAGAGTGAGATGCCAGCTACTTTCATTCAGTCAGTAGCTTCAATCATTTCTGGACGTTTTTCAATGGTAAAAATCAATGAATATTGTAAATGCACAAACAGTAATTTCTCCACATTGCAAGGTGCAATTCTGAAATTTTTTGCTTTTTCCTGCTCCTCTTAGCATGATAAAGAAGATTCAAAGAGAGTGAGGTGCCAGCTCCTTTCATTCAGTCAGTAGCTTCAAACATTTCTGGTATATGAATAACATGTTTTTCAATGGCAAAAATCAATGAATATTGTAAATGCACAAACAGTAATTTCTCCGCATTGCAAGGTGCAATTCTGAAATTTTTTGCTTTTTCCTGCTCCTCTTAGCATGATAAAGAAGATTCAAAGAGAGTGAGATGCCAGCTCTTCATTCATTCAGTAGCTTCAATAATTTCTGGACGTTTTTCAATGGCAAAAATCAATGAATATTGTAAATGCACAAACAGTAATTTCTCCGCATTGCAAGGTGCAATTCTGAAATTTTTTGCTTTTTCCTGCTCCTCTTAGCATGATAAAGAAGATTCAAAGAGAGTGAGATGCCAGCTCCTTTCATTCAGTCAGTAGCTTCAATCATTTCTGGACGTTTTTCAATGGCAAAAATCAATGAATATTGTAAATGCACAAACAGTAATTTCTCCGCATTGCAAGGTGCAATTCTGAAATTTTTTGCTTTTTCCTGCTCCTCTTAGCATGATAAAGAAGATTCAAAGAGAGTGAGATGCCAGCTCCTTTCATTCAGTCAGTAGCTTCAAACATTTCTGGTATATGAATAACATGATGTTTTTCAATGGCAAAAATCAATGAATATTGTAAATGCACAAACAGTAATTTCTCCGCATTGCAAGGTGCAAGTCTGAAATTTTTTGCTTTTTCCTGCTCGTCTTAGCATGATAAAGAAGATTCAAAGAGAGTGAGATGCCAGCTACTTTCATTCAGTCAGTAGCTTCAATCATTTCTGGACGTTTTTCAATGGTAAAAATCAATGAATATTGTAAATGCACAAACAGTAATTTCTCCACATTGCAAGGTGCAATTCTGAAATTTTTTGCTTTTCCCTGCTCCTCTTAGCATGATAAAGAAGATTCAAAGAGAGTGAGATGCCAGCTCCTTTCATTCAGTCAGTAGCTTCAAACATTTCTGGTATATGAATAACATGATGTTTTTCAATGGCAAAAATCAATGAATATTGTAAATGCACAAACAGTAATTTCTCCGCATTGCAAGGTGCAATTCTGAAATTTTTTGCTTTTTCCTGCTCCTCTTAGCATGATAAAGAAGATTCAAAGAGAGTGAGATGCCAGCTCCTTTCATTCAGTCAGTAGCTTCAAACATTTCTGGTATATGAATAACATGATGTTTTTCAATGGCAAAAATCAATGAATATTGTAAATGCACAAACAGTAATTTCTCCGCATTGCAAGGTGCAATTCTGAAATTTTTTGCTTTTTCCTGCTCCTCTTAGCATGATAAAGAAGATTCAAAGAGAGTGAGATGCCAGCTCCTTTCATTCAGTCAGTAGCTTCAATCAATTCTGGATGTTTTTCAATGGCAAAAATCAATGAATATTGTAAATGCACAAACAGTAATTTCTCCGCATTGCAAGGTGCAATTCTGAAATTTTTTGCTTTTTCCTGCTCCTCTTAGCATGATAAAGAAGATTCAAAGAGCGTGAGATGTCAGCTCCTTTCATTCAGTCAGTAGCTTCAAACATTTCTGGTATATGAATAACATGATGTTTTTCAATGGCAAAAATCAATGAATATTGTAAATGCACAAACAGTAATTTCTCCGCATTGCAAGGTGCAATTCTGAAATTTTTTGCTTTTTCCTGCTCCTCTTAGCATGATAAAGAAGATTCAAAGAGAGTGAGATGCCAGCTCCTTTCATTCAGTCAGTAGCTTCAATCATTTCTGGACGTTTTTCAATGGCAAAAATCAATGAATATTGTAAATGCACAAACAGTAATTTCTCCGCATTGCAAGGTGCAATTCTGAAATTTTTTGCTTTTTCCTGCTCCTCTTAGCATGATAAAGAAGATTCAAAGAGAGTGAGATGCCAGCTCCTTTCGTTCAGTCAGTAGCTTCAATCATTTCTGGACGTTTTTCAATGGCAAAAATCATTGAATATTATAAATGCACAAACAGTAATTTCTCCGCATTGCAAGGTGCAATTCTGAAATTTTTTACTTTTTCATGCTCCTCTTAGCATGATAAAGAAGATTAAAAGAGAGTGAGATGCCAGCTCCTTTCATTCAGTCAGTAGCTTCAATCATTTCTGGTATATGAATAACATGATGTTTTTCAATGGCAAAAATCAATGAATATTGTAAATGCACAAACAGTAATTTCTCCGCATTGCAAGGTGCAATTCTGAAATTTTTTGCTTTTTCCTGCTCCTCTTAGCATGATAAACAAGATTCAAAGAGAGTGAGATGCCAGCTCCTTTCATTCAGTCAGTAGCTTCAATCATTTCTGGATGTTTTTCAATGGCAAAAATCAATGAATATTGTAAATGCACAAACAGTAATTTCTCCGCATTGCAAGGTGCAATTCTGAAATTTTTTGCTTCTTCCTGCTCCTCTTAGCATGATAAAGAAGATTCAAAGAGAGTGAGATGCCAGCTCCTTTCATTCAGTCAGTAGCTTCAAACATTTCTGGTATATGAATAACATGATGTTTTTCAATGGCAAAAATCAATGAATATTGTAAATGCACAAACAGTAATTTCTCCGCATTGCAAGGTGCAAGTCTGAAATTTTTTGCTTTTTCCTGCTCGTCTTAGCATGATAAAGAAGATTCAAAGAGAGTGAGATGCCAGCTACTTTCATTCAGTCAGTAGCTTCAATCATTTCTGGACGTTTTTCAATGGTAAAAATCAATGAATATTGTAAATGCACAAACAGTAATTTCTCCACATTGCAAGGTGCAATTCTGAAATTTTTTGCTTTTCCCTGCTTCTCTTAGCATGATAAAGAAGATTCAAAGAGAGTGAGATGCCAGCTCCTTTCATTCAGTCAGTAGCTTCAAACATTTCTGGTATATGAATAACATGATGTTTTTCAATGGCAAAAATCAATGAATATTGTAAATGCACAAACAGTAATTTCTCCGCATTGCAAGGTGCAATTCTGAAATTTTTTGCTTTTTCCTGCTCCTCTTAGCATGATAAAGAAGATTCAAAGAGCGTGAGATGCCAGCTCCTTTCATTCAGTCAGTAGCTTCAAACATTTCTGGTATATGAATAACATGATGTTTTTCAATGGCAAAAATCAATGAATATTGTAAATGCACAAACAGTAATTTCTCCGCATTGCAAGGTGCAATTCTGAAATTTTTTGCTTTTTCCTGCTCCTCTTAGCATGATAAAGAAGATTCAAAGAGAGTGAGATGCCAGCTCCTTTCATTCAGTCAGTAGCTTCAATCAATTCTGGACGTTTTTCAATGGCAAAAATCAATGAATATTGTAAATGCACAAACAGTAATTTCTCCGCATTGCAAGGTGCAATTCTGAAATTTTTTGCTTTTTCCTGCTCCTCTTAGCATGATAAAGAAGATTCAAAGAGCGTGAGATGTCAGCTCCTTTCATTCAGTCAGTAGCTTCAAACATTTCTGGTATATGAATAACATGATGTTTTTCAATGGCAAAAATCAATGAATATTGTAAATGCACAAACAGTAATTTCTCCGCATTGCAAGGTGCAATTCTGAAATTTTTTGCTTTTTCCTGCTCCTCTTAGCATGATAAAGAACATTCAAAGAGAGTGAGATGCCAGCTCCTTTCATTCAGTCAGTAGCTTCAATCATTTCTGGACGTTTTTCAATGGCAAAAATCAATGAATATTGTAAATGCACAAACAGTAATTTCTCCGCATTGCAAGGTGCAATTCTGAAATTTTTTGCTTTTTCCTGCTCCTCTTAGCATGATAAAGAAGATTCAAAGAGAGTGAGATGCCAGCTCCTTTCGTTCAGTCAGTAGCTTCAATCATTTCTGGACGTTTTTCAATGGCAAAAATCATTGAATATTATAAATGCACAAACAGTAATTTCTCCGCATTGCAAGGTGCAATTCTGAAATTTTTTACTTTTTCCTGCTCCTCTTAGCATGATAAAGAAGATTCAAAGAGAGTGAGATGCCAGCTCCTTTCATTCAGTCAGTAGCTTCAATCATTTCTGGTATATGAATAACATGATGTTTTTCAATGGCAAAAATCAATGAATATTGTAAATGCACAAACAGTAATTTCTCCGCATTGCAAGGTGCAATTCTGAAATTTTTTGCTTTTTCCTGCTCCTCTTAGCATGATAAACAAGATTCAAAGAGAGTGAGATGCCAGCTCCTTTCATTCAGTCAGTAGCTTCAATCATTTCTGGATGTTTTTCAATGGCAAAAATCAATGAATATTGTAAATGCACAAACAGTAATTTCTCCGCATTGCAAGGTGCAATTCTGAAATTTTTTGCTTTTTCCTGCTCCTCTTAGCATGATAAAGAAGATTCAAAGAGAGTGAGATGCCAGCTCCTTTCATTCAGTCAGTAGCTTCAAACATTTCTGGTATATGAATAACATGATGTTTTTCAATGGCAAAAATCAATGAATATTGTAAATGCACAAACAGTAATTTCTCCGCATTGCAAGGTGCAATTCTGAAATTTTTTGCTTTTTCCTGCTCCTCTTAGCATGATAAAGAAGATTCAAAGAGAGTGAGATGCCAGCTCCTTTCATTCAGTCAGTAGCTTCAATCATTTCTGGACGTTTTTCAATGGCAAAAATCAATGAATATTGTAAATGCACAAACAGTAATTTCTCCGCATTGCAAGGTGCAATTCTGAAATTTTTTGCTTTTTCCTGCTCCTCTTAGCATGATAAAGAAGATTCAAAGAGAGTGAGATGCCAGCTCCTTTCATTCAGTCAGTAGCTTCAATCATTTCTGGACGTTTTTCAATGGCAAAAATCAATGAATGTTGTAAATGCACAAACAGTAATTTCTCCGCATTGCAAGGTGCAATTCTGAAATGTTTTGCTTTTTCCTGCTCCTCTTAGCATGATAAAGAAGATTCAAAGAGAGTGAGATGCCAGCTCCTTTCATTCAGTCAGTAGCTTCAATCATTTCTGGACGTTTTTCAATGGCAAAAATCAATGAATATTGTAAATGCACAAACAGTAATTTCTCCGCATTGCAAGGTGCAATTCTGAAATTTTTTGCTTTTTCCTGCTCCTCTTAGCATGATAAAGAAGATTCAAAGAGAGTGAGATGCCAGCTCCTTTCATTCAGTCAGTAGCTTCAATCATTTCTGGTATATGAATAACATGATGTTTTTCAATGGCAAAAATATGAATATTGTAAATGCACAAAAAGTAATTTCTCCGCATTGCAAGGTGCAATTCTGAAATTTTTTGCTTTTTCCTGCTCCTCTTAGCATGATAAAGAAGATTCAAAGAGAGTGAGATGCCAGCTCCTTTCATTCAGTCAGTAGCTTCAATCATTTCTGGACGTTTTTCAATGGCAAAAATCAATGAATATTGTAAATGCACAAACAGTAATTTCTCCGCATTGCAAGGTGCAATTCTGAAATTTTTGCTTTTTCCTGCTCCTCTTAGCATGATAAAGAAGATTCAAAGAGAGTGAGGTGCCAGCTCCTTTCATTCAGTCAGTAGCTTCAAACATTTCTGGTATATGAATAACATGTTTTTCAATGGCAAAAATCAATGAATATTGTAAATGCACAAACAGTAATTTCTCCGCATTGCAAGGAGCAATTCTGAAATTTTTTGCTTTTTCCTGCTCCTCTTAGCATGATAAAGAAGATTCAAAGAGAGTGAGATGCCAGCTCCTTTCATTCAGTCAGTAGCTTCAATCATTTCTGGACGTTTTTCAATGGCAAAAATCAATGAATATTGTAAATGCACAAACTGTAATTTCTCCGCATTGCAAGGTGCAATTCTGAAATTTTTTGCTTTTTCCTGCTCCTCTTAGCATGATAAAGAAGATTCAAAGAGAGTGAGATGCCAGCTCTTTTCATTCAGTCAGTAGCTTCAATCATTTCTGGACGTTTTTCAATGGCAAAAATCAATGAATATTGTAAATGCACAAACAGTAATTTCTCCGCATTGCAAGGTGCAATTCTGAAATTTTTTGCTTTTTCCTGCTCCTCTTAGCATGATAAAGAAGATTCAAAGAGAGTGAGATGCCAGCTCCTTTCATTCAATCAGTAGCTTCAAACATTTCTGGTATATGAATAACATGATGTTTTTCAATGGCAAAAATCAATGAATATTGTAAATGCACAAACAGTAATTTCTCCGCATTGCAAGGTGCAATTCTGAAATTTTTTGCTTTTTCCTGCTCCTCTTAGCATGATAAAGAAGATTCAAAGAGAGTGAGATGCCAGCTCCTTTCATTCAGTCAGTAGCTTCAATCATTTCTGGACGTTTTTCAATGGCAAAAATCAATGAATATTGTAAATGCACAAACAGTAATTTCTCCGCATTGCAAGGTGCAATTCTGAAATTTTTTGCTTTTTCCTGCTCCTCTTAGCATGATAAAGAAGATTCAAAGAGAGTGAGATGCCAGCTCCTTTGAATCAGTCAGTAGCTTCAATCATTTCTGGACGTTTTTCAATGGCAAAAATCAATGAATATTGTAAATGCACAAACAGTAATTTCTCCGCATTGCAAGGTGCAATTCTGAATTTTTTTGCTTTTTCCTGCTCCTCTTAGCATGATAAAGAAGATTCAAAGAGAGTGAGATGCCAGCTCCTTTCATTCAGTCAGTAGCTTCAATCATTTCTGGACGTTTTTCAATGGCAAAAATCAATGAATATTGTAAATGCACAAACAGTAATTTTTCCGCATTGCAAGGTGCAATTCTGAAATTTTTTGCTTATTCCTGCTCCTCTTAGCATGATAAAGAAGATTCAAAGAGAGTGAGGTGCCAGCTCCTTTCATTCAGTCAGTAGCTTCAAACATTTCTGGTATATGAATAACGTTTTTCAATGGCAAAAATCAATGAATATTGTAAATGTACAAACAGTTATTTCTCCGCATTGCAAGGTGCAATTCTGAAATTTTTTGCTTTTTCCTGCTCCTCTTAGCATGATAAAGAAGATTCAAAGAGAGTGAGATGCCAGCTCCTTTCATTCAGTCAGTAGCTTCAATCATTTCTGGACGTTTTTCAATGGCAAAAATCAATGAATATTGTAAATGCACAAACAGTAATTTCTCCGCATTGCAAGGTGCAATTCTGAAATTTTTTGCTTTTTCCTGCTCCTCTTAGCATGATAAAGAAGATTCAAAGAGAGTGAGATGCCAGCTCCTTTCATTCAGTCAGTAGCTTCAATCATTTCTGGACGTTTTTCAATGGCAAAAATCAATGAATATTGTAAATGCACAAACAGTAATTTCTCCGCATTGCAAGGTGCAATTCTGAAATTTTTTGCTTTTTCCTGCTCCTCTTAGCATGATAAAGAAGATTCAAAGAGAGTGAGATGCCAGCTCCTTTCATTCAGTCAGTAGCTTCAATCATTTCTGGACGTTTTTCAATGGCAAAAATCAATGAATATTGTAAATGCACAAACAGTAATTTCTCCGCATTGCAAGGTGCAATTCTGAAATTTTTGCTTTTTCCTGCTCCTCTTAGCATGATAAAGAAGATTCAAAGAGAGTGAGGTGCCAGCTCCTTTCATTCAGTCAGTAGCTTCAAACATTTCTGGTATATGAATAACATGTTTTTCAATGGCAAAAATCAATGAATATTGTAAATGCACAAACAGTAATTTCTCCGCATTGCAAGGAGCAATTCTGAAATTTTTTGCTTTTTCCTGCTCCTCTTAGCATGATAAAGAAGATTCAATGAGAGTGAGATGCCAGCTCCTTTCATTCAGTCAGTAGCTTCAATCATTTCTGTACGTTTTTCAATGGCAAAAATCAATGAATATTGTAAATGCACAAACTGTAATTTCTCCGCATTGCAAGGTGCAATTCTGAAATTTTTTGCTTTTTCCTGCTCCTCTTAGCATGATAAAGAAGATTCAAAGAGAGTGAGATGCCAGCTCTTTTCATTCAGTCAGTAGCTTCAATAATTTCTGGACGTTTTTCAATGGCAAAAATCAATGAATATTGTAAATGCACAAACAGTAATTTCTCCGCATTGCAAGGTGCAATTCTGAAATTTTTTGCTTTTTCCTGCTCCTCTTAGCATGATAAAGAAGATTCAAAGAGAGTGAGATGCCAGCTCCTTTCATTCAATCAGTAGCTTCAAACATTTCTGGTATATGAATAACATGATGTTTTTCAATGGCAAAAATCAATGAATATTGTAAATGCACAAACAGTAATTTCTCCGCATTGCAAGGTGCAATTCTGAAATTTTTTGCTTTTTCCTGCTCCTCTTAGCATGATAAAGAAGATTCAAAGAGAGTGAGATGCCAGCTCCTTTCATTCAGTCAGTAGCTTCAATCATTTCTGGACGTTTTTCAATGGCAAAAATCAATGAATATTGTAAATGCACAAACAGTAATTTGTCCGCATTGCAAGGTGCAATTCTGAAATTTTTTGCTTTTTCCTGCTCCTCTTAGCATGATAAAGAAGATTCAAAGAGAGTGAGATGCCAGCTCCTTTCATTCAGTCAGTAGCTTCAATCATTTCTGGACGTTTTTCAATGGCAAAAATCAATGAATATTGTAAATGCACAAACAGTAATTTCTCCGCATTGCAAGGTGCAATTCTGAAATTTTTTGCTTTTTCCTGCTCCTCTTAGCATGATAAAGAAGATTCAAAGAGAGTGAGATGCCAGCTCCTTTCATTCAGTCAGTAGCTTCAATCATTTCTGGACGTTTTTCAATGGCAAAAATCAATGAATATTGTAAATGCACAAACAGTAATTTCTCCGCATTGCAAGGTGCAATTCTGAAATTTTTGCTTTTTCCTGCTCCTCTTAGCATGATAAAGAAGATTCAAAGAGAGTGAGGTGCCAGCTCCTTTCATTCAGTCAGTAGCTTCAAACATTTCTGGTATATGAATAACATGTTTTTCAATGGCAAAAATCAATGAATATTGTAAATGCACAAACAGTAATTTCTCCGCATTGCAAGGAGCAATTCTGAAATTTTTTGCTTTTTCCTGCTCCTCTTAGCATGATAAAGAAGATTCAAAGAGAGTGAGATGCCAGCTCCTTTCATTCAGTCAGTAGCTTCAATCATTTCTGGACGTTTTTCAATGGCAAAAATCAATGAATATTGTAAATGCACAAACTGTAATTTCTCCGCATTGCAAGGTGCAATTCTGAAATTTTTTGCTTTTTCCTGCTCCTCTTAGCATGATAAAGAAGATTCAAAGACAGTGAGATGCCAGCTCTTTTCATTCAGTCAGTAGCTTCAATCATTTCTGGACGTTTTTCAATGGCAAAAATCAATGAATATTGTAAATGCACAAACAGTAATTTCTCCGCATTGCAAGGTGCAATTCTGAAATTTTTTGCTTTTTCCTGCTCCTCTTAGCATGATAAAGAAGATTCAAAGAGAGTGAGATGCCAGCTCCTTTCATTCAATCAGTAGCTTCAAACATTTCTGGTATATGAATAACATGATGTTTTTCAATGGCAAAAATCAATGAATATTGTAAATGCACAAACAGTAATTTCTCCGCATTGCAAGGTGCAATTCTGAAATTTTTTGCTTTTTCCTGCTCCTCTTAGCATGATAAAGAAGATTCAAAGAGAGTGAGATGCCAGCTCCTTTCATTCAGTCAGTAGCTTCAATCATTTCTGGACGTTTTTCAATGGCAAAAATCAATGAATATTGTAAATGCACAAACAGTAATTTCTCCGCATTGCAAGGTGCAATTCTGAAATTTTTTGCTTTTTCCTGCTCCTCTTAGCATGATAAAGAAGATTCAAAGAGAGTGAGATGCCAGCTCCTTACATTCAGTCAGTAGCTTCAATCATTTCTGGTAAATGAATAACATGATGTTTTTCAATGGCAAAAATCAATTAATTTTGTAAATGCACAAACAGTAATTTCTCCGCATTGCAAGGCGCAATTCTGAAATTTTTTGCTTTTTCCTACTCCTCTTAGCATGATAAAGAAGATTCAAAGAGAGTGAGATGCCAGCTCCTTTGAATCAGTCAGTAGCTTCAATCATTTCTGGACGTTTTTCAATGGCAAAAATCAATGAATATTGTAAATGCACAAACAGTAATTTCTCCGCATTGCAAGGTGCAATTCTGAAATTTTTTGCTTTTTCCTGCTCCTCTTAGCATGATAAAGAAGATTCAAAGAGAGTGAGATGCCAGCTCCTTTCATTCAGTCAGTAGCTTCAATCATTTCTGGACGTTTTTCAATGGCAAAAATCAATGAATATTGTAAATGCACAAACAGTAATTTTTCCGCATTGCAAGGTGCAATTCTGAAATTTTTTGCTTATTCCTGCTCCTCTTAGCATGATAAAGAAGATTCAAAGAGAGTGAGGTGCCAGCTCCTTTCATTCAGTCAGTAGCTTCAAACATTTCTGGTATATGAATAACGTTTTTCAATGGCAAAAATCAATGAATATTGTAAATGCACAAACAGTTATTTCTCCGCATTGCAAGGTGCAATTCTGAAATTTTTTGCTTTTTCCTGCTCCTCTTAGCATGATAAAGAAGATTCAAAGAGAGTGAGATGCCAGCTCCTTTCATTCAGTCAGTAGCTTCAATCATTTCTGGACGTTTTTCAATGGCAAAAATCAATGAATATTGTAAATGCACAAACAGTAATTTCTCCGCATTGCAAGGTGCAATTCTGAAATTTTTTGCTTTTTCCTGCTCCTCTTAGCATGATAAAGAAGATTCAAAGAGAGTGAGATGCCAGCTCCTTTCATTCAGTCAGTAGCTTCAATCATTTCTGGACGTTTTTCAATGGCAAAAATCAATGAATATTGTAAATGCACAAACAGTAATTTCTCCGCATTGCAAGGTGCAATTCTGAAATTTTTTGCTTTTTCCTGCTCCTCTTAGCATGATAAAGAAGATTCAAAGAGAGTGAGATGCCAGCTCCTTTCATTCAGTCAGTAGCTTCAATCATTTCTGGACGTTTTTCAATGGCAAAAATCAATGAATATTGTAAATGCACAAACAGTAATTTCTCCGCATTGCAAGGCGCAATTCTGAAATTTTTTGCTTTTTCCTACTCCTCTTAGCATGATAAAGAAGATTCAAAGAGAGTGAGATGCCAGCTCCTTTGAATCAGTCAGTAGCTTCAATCATTTCTGGACGTTTTTCAATGGCAAAAATCAATGAATATTGTAAATGCACAAACAGTAATTTCTCCGCATTGCAAGGTGCAATTCTGAAATTTTTTGCTTTTTCCTGCTCCTCTTAGCATGATAAAGAAGATTCAAAGAGAGTGAGATGCCAGCTCCTTTCATTCAGTCAGTAGCTTCAATCATTTCTGGACGTTTTTCAATGGCAAAAATCAATGAATATTGTAAATGCACAAACAGTAATTTTTCCGCATTGCAAGGTGCAATTCTGAAATTTTTTGCTTATTCCTGCTCCTCTTAGCATGATAAAGAAGATTCAAAGAGAGTGAGGTGCCAGCTCCTTTCATTCAGTCAGTAGCTTCAAACATTTCTGGTATATGAATAACGTTTTTCAATGGCAAAAATCAATGAATATTGTAAATGCACAAACAGTTATTTCTCCGCATTGCAAGGTGCAATTCTGAAATTTTTTGCTTTTTCCTGCTCCTCTTAGCATGATAAAGAAGATTCAAAGAGAGTGAGATGCCAGCTCCTTTCATTCAGTCAGTAGCTTCAATCATTTCTGGACGTTTTTCAATGGCAAAAATCAATGAATATTGTAAATGCACAAACAGTAATTTCTCCGCATTGCAAGGTGCAATTCTGAAATTTTTTGCTTTTTCCTGCTCCTCTTAGCATGATAAAGAAGATTCAAAGAGAGTGAGATGCCAGCTCCTTTCATTCAGTCAGTAGCTTCAATCATTTCTGGACGTTTTTCAATGGCAAAAATCAATGAATATTGTAAATGCACAAACAGTAATTTCTCCGCATTGCAAGGTGCAATTCTGAAATTTTTTGCTTTTTCCTGCTCCTCTTAGCATGATAAAGAAGATTCAAAGAGAGTGAGATGCCAGCTCCTTTCATTCAGTCAGTAGCTTCAATCATTTCTGGACGTTTTTCAATGGCAAAAATCAATGAATATTGTAAATGCACAAACAGTAATTTCTCCGCATTGCAAGGTGCAATTCTGAAATTTTTGCTTTTTCCTGCTCCTCTTAGCATGATAAAGAAGATTCAAAGAGAGTGAGGTGCCAGCTCCTTTCATTCAGTCAGTAGCTTCAAACATTTCTGGTATATGAATAACATGTTTTTCAATGGCAAAAATCAATGAATATTGTAAATGCACAAACAGTAATTTCTCCGCATTGCAAGGAGCAATTCTGAAATTTTTTGCTTTTTCCTGCTCCTCTTAGCATGATAAAGAAGATTCAAAGAGAGTGAGATGCCAGCTCCTTTCATTCAGTCAGTAGCTTCAATCATTTCTGTACGTTTTTCAATGGCAAAAATCAATGAATATTGTAAATGCACAAACTGTAATTTCTCCGCATTGCAAGGTGCAATTCTGAAATTTTTTGCTTTTTCCTGCTCCTCTTAGCATGATAAAGAAGATTCAAAGAGAGTGAGATGCCAGCTCTTTTCATTCAGTCAGTAGCTTCAATCATTTCTGGACGTTTTTCAATGGCAAAAATCAATGAATATTGTAAATGCACAAACAGTAATTTCTCCGCATTGCAAGGTGCAATTCTGAAATTTTTTGCTTTTTCCTGCTCCTCTTAGCATGATAAAGAAGATTCAAAGAGAGTGAGATGCCAGCTCCTTTCATTCAATCAGTAGCTTCAAACATTTCTGGTATATGAATAACATGATGTTTTTCAATGGCAAAAATCAATGAATATTGTAAATGCACAAACAGTAATTTCTCCGCATTGCAAGGTGCAATTCTGAAATTTTTTGCTTTTTCCTGCTCCTCTTAGCATGATAAAGAAGATTCAAAGAGAGTGAGATGCCAGCTCCTTTCATTCAGTCAGTAGCTTCAATCATTTCTGGACGTTTTTCAATGGCAAAAATCAATGAATATTGTAAATGCACAAACAGTAATTTCTCCGCATTGCAAGGTGCAATTCTGAAATTTTTTGCTTTTTCCTGCTCCTCTTAGCATGATAAAGAAGATTCAAAGAGAGTGAGATGCCAGCTCCTTTCATTCAGTCAGTAGCTTCAATCATTTCTGGACGTTTTTCAATGGCAAAAATCAATGAATATTGTAAATGCACAAACAGTAATTTCTCCGCATTGCAAGGTGCAATACTGAAATTTTTTGCTTTTTCCTGCTCCTCTTAGCATGATAAAGAAGATTCAAAGAGAGTGAGATGCCAGCTCCTTTCATTCAGTCAGTAGCTTCAATCATTTCTGGACGTTTTTCAATGGCAAAAATCAATGAATATTGTAAATGCACAAACAGTAATTTCTCCGCATTGCAAGGTGCAATTCTGAAATTTTTGCTTTTTCCTGCTCCTCTTAGCATGATAAAGAAGATTCAAAGAGAGTGAGGTGCCAGCTCCTTTCATTCAGTCAGTAGCTTCAAACATTTCTGGTATATGAATAACATGTTTTTCATTGGCAAAAATCAATGAATATTGTAAATGCACAAACAGTAATTTCTCCGCATTGCAAGGAGCAATTCTGAAATTTTTTGCTTTTTCCTGCTCCTCTTAGCATGATAAAGAAGATTCAAAGAGAGTGAGATGCCAGCTACTTTCATTCAGTCAGTAGCTTCAATCATTTCTGGACGTTTTTCAATGGCAAAAATCAATGAATATTGTAAATGCACAAACTGTAATTTCTCCGCATTGCAAGGTGCAATTCTGAAATTTTTTGCTTTTTCCTGCTCCTCTTAGCATGATAAAGAAGATTCAAAGAGAGTGAGATGCCAGCTCTTTTCATTCAGTCAGTAGCTTCAATCATTTCTGGACGTTTTTCAATGGCAAAAATCAATGAATATTGTAAATGCACAAACAGTAATTTCTCCGCATTGCAAGGTGCAATTCTGAAATTTTTTGCTTTTTCCTGCTCCTCTTAGCATGATAAAGAAGATTCAAAGAGAGTGAGATGCCAGCTCCTTTCATTCAATCAGTAGCTTCAAACATTTCTGGTATATGAATAACATGATGTTTTTCAATGGCAAAAATCAATGAATATTGTAAATGCACAAACAGTAATTTCTCCGCATTGCAAGGTGCAATTCTGAAATTTTTTGCTTTTTCCTGCTCCTCTTAGCATGATAAAGAAGATTCAAAGAGAGTGAGATGCCAGCTCCTTTCATTCAGTCAGTAGCTTCAATCATTTCTGGACGTTTTTCAATGGCAAAAATCAATGAATATTGTAAATGCACAAACAGTAATTTCTCCGCATTGCAAGGTGCAATTCTGAAATTTTTTGCTTTTTCCTGCTCCTCTTAGCATGATAAAGAAGATTCAAAGAGAGTGAGATGCCAGCTCCTTACATTCAGTCAGTAGCTTCAATCATTTCTGGTAAATGAATAACATGATGTTTTTCAATGGCAAAAATCAATTAATTTTGTAAATGCACAAACAGTAATTTCTCCGCATTGCAAGGCGCAATTCTGAAATTTTTTGCTTTTTCCTACTCCTCTTAGCATGATAAAGAAGATTCAAAGAGAGTGAGATGCCAGCTCCTTTGAATCAGTCAGTAGCTTCAATCATTTCTGGACGTTTTTCAATGGCAAAAATCAATGAATATTGTAAATGCACAAACAGTAATTTCTCCGCATTGCAAGGTGCAATTCTGAAATTTTTTGCTTTTTCCTGCTCCTCTTAGCATGATAAAGAAGATTCAAAGAGAGTGAGATGCCAGCTCCTTTCATTCAGTCAGTAGCTTCAATCATTTCTGGACGTTTTTCAATGGCAAAAATCAATGAATATTGTAAATGCACAAACAGTAATTTTTCCGCATTGCAAGGTGCAATTCTGAAATTTTTTGCTTATTCCTGCTCCTCTTAGCATGATAAAGAAGATTCAAAGAGAGTGAGGTGCCAGCTCCTTTCATTCAGTCAGTAGCTTCAAACATTTCTGGTATATGAATAACGTTTTTCAATGGCAAAAATCAATGAATATTGTAAATGCACAAACAGTTATTTCTCCGCATTGCAAGGTGCAATTCTGAAATTTTTTGCTTTTTCCTGCTCCTCTTAGCATGATAAAGAAGATTCAAAGAGAGTGAGATGCCAGCTCCTTTCATTCAGTCAGTAGCTTCAATCATTTCTGGACGTTTTTCAATGGCAAAAATCAATGAATATTGTAAATGCACAAACAGTAATTTCTCCGCATTGCAAGGTGCAATTCTGAAATTTTTTGCTTTTTCCTGCTCCTCTTAGCATGATAAAGAAGATTCAAAGAGAGTGAGATGCCAGCTCCTTTCATTCAGTCAGTAGCTTCAATCATTTCTGGACGTTTTTCAATGGCAAAAATCAATGAATATTGTAAATGCACAAACAGTAATTTCTCCGCATTGCAAGGTGCAATTCTGAAATTTTTTGCTTTTTCCTGCTCCTCTTAGCATGATAAAGAAGATTCAAAGAGAGTGAGATGCCAGCTCCTTTCATTCAGTCAGTAGCTTCAATCATTTCTGGACGTTTTTCAATGGCAAAAATCAATGAATATTGTAAATGCACAAACAGTAATTTTTCCGCATTGCAAGGTGCAATTCTGAAATTTTTTGCTTATTCCTGCTCCTCTTAGCATGATAAAGAAGATTCAAAGAGAGTGAGGTGCCAGCTCCTTTCATTCAGTCAGTAGCTTCAAACATTTCTGGTATATGAATAACGTTTTTCAATGGCAAAAATCAATGAATATTGTAAATGCACAAACAGTTATTTCTCCGCATTGCAAGGTGCAATTCTGAAATTTTTTGCTTTTTCCTGCTCCTCTTAGCATGATAAAGAAGATTCAAAGAGAGTGAGATGCCAGCTCCTTTCATTCAGTCAGTAGCTTCAATCATTTCTGGACGTTTTTCAATGGCAAAAATCAATGAATATTGTAAATGCACAAACAGTAATTTCTCCGCATTGCAAGGTGCAATTCTGAAATTTTTTGCTTTTTCCTGCTCCTCTTAGCATGATAAAGAAGATTCAAAGAGAGTGAGATGCCAGCTCCTTTCATTCAGTCAGTAGCTTCAATCATTTCTGGACGTTTTTCAATGGCAAAAATCAATGAATATTGTAAATGCACAAACAGTAATTTCTCCGCATTGCAAGGTGCAATTCTGAAATTTTTTGCTTTTTCCTGCTCCTCTTAGCATGATAAAGAAGATTCAAAGAGAGTGAGATGCCAGCTCCTTTCATTCAGTCAGTAGCTTCAATCATTTCTGGACGTTTTTCAATGGCAAAAATCAATGAATATTGTAAATGCACAAACAGTAATTTCTCCGCATTGCAAGGTGCAATTCTGAAATTTTTGCTTTTTCCTGCTCCTCTTAGCATGATAAAGAAGATTCAAAGAGAGTGAGGTGCCAGCTCCTTTCATTCAGTCAGTAGCTTCAAACATTTCTGGTATATGAATAACATGTTTTTCAATGGCAAAAATCAATGAATATTGTAAATGCACAAACAGTAATTTCTCCGCATTGCAAGGAGCAATTCTGAAATTTTTTGCTTTTTCCTGCTCCTCTTAGCATGATAAAGAAGATTCAAAGAGAGTGAGATGCCAGCTCCTTTCATTCAGTCAGTAGCTTCAATCATTTCTGGATGTTTTTCAATGGCAAAAATCAATGAATATTGTAAATGCACAAACAGTAATTTCTCCGCATTGCAAGGTGCAATTCTGAAATTTTTTGCTTTTTCCTGCTCCTCTTAGCATGATAAAGAAGATTCAAAGAGAGTGAGATGCCAGCTCCTTTCATTCAGTCAGTAGCTTCAAACATTTCTGGTATATGAATAACATGATGTTTTTCAATGGCAAAAATCAATGAATATTGTAAATGCACAAACAGTAATTTCTCCGCATTGCAAGGTGCAAGTCTGAAATTTTTTGCTTTTTCCTGCTCGTCTTAGCATGATAAAGAAGATTCAAAGAGAGTGAGATGCCAGCTACTTTCATTCAGTCAGTAGCTTCAATCATTTCTGGACGTTTTTCAATGGTAAAAATCAATGAATATTGTAAATGCACAAACAGTAATTTCTCCACATTGCAAGGTGCAATTCTGAAATTTTTTGCTTTTCCCTGCTTCTCTTAGCATGATAAAGAAGATTCAAAGAGAGTGAGATGCCAGCTCCTTTCATTCAGTCAGTAGCTTCAAACATTTCTGGTATATGAATAACATGATGTTTTTCAATGGCAAAAATCAATGAATATTGTAAATGCACAAACAGTAATTTCTCCGCATTGCAAGGTGCAATTCTGAAATTTTTTGCTTTTTCCTGCTCCTCTTAGCATGATAAAGAAGATTCAAAGAGAGTGAGATGCCAGCTCCTTTCATTCAGTCAGTAGCTTCAAACATTTCTGGTATATGAATAACATGATGTTTTTCAATGGCAAAAATCAATGAATATTGTAAATGCACAAACAGTAATTTCTCCGCATTGCAAGGTGCAATTCTGAAATTTTTTGCTTTTTCCTGCTCCTCTTAGCATGATAAAGAAGATTCAAAGAGAGTGAGATGCCAGCTCCTTTCATTCAGTCAGTAGCTTCAATCAATTCTGGACGTTTTTCAATGGCAAAAATCAATGAATATAGTAAATGCACAAACAGTAATTTCTCCGCATTGCAAGGTGCAATTCTGAAATTTTTTGCTTTTTCCTGCTCCTCTTAGCATGATAAAGAAGATTCAAAGAGCGTGAGATGTCAGCTCCTTTCATTCAGTCAGTAGCTTCAAACATTTCTGGTATATGAATAACATGATGTTTTTCAATGGCAAAAATCAATGAATATTGTAAATGCACAAACAGTAATTTCTCCGCATTGCAAGGTGCAATTCTGAAATTTTTTGCTTTTTCCTGCTCCTCTTAGCATGATAAAGAAGATTCAAAGAGAGTGAGATGCCAGCTCCTTTCATTCAGTCAGTAGCTTCAATCATTTCTGGACGTTTTTCAATGGCAAAAATCAATGAATATTGTAAATGCACAAACAGTAATTTTTCCGCATTGCAAGGTGCAATTCTGAAATTTTTTGCTTATTCCTGCTCCTCTTAGCATGATAAAGAAGATTCAAAGAGAGTGAGGTGCCAGCTCCTTTCATTCAGTCAGTAGCTTCAAACATTTCTGGTATATGAATAACGTTTTTCAATGGCAAAAATCAATGAATATTGTAAATGCACAAACAGTTATTTCTCCGCATTGCAAGGTGCAATTCTGAAATTTTTTGCTTTTTCCTGCTCCTCTTAGCATGATAAAGAAGATTCAAAGAGAGTGAGATGCCAGCTCCTTTCATTCAGTCAGTAGCTTCAATCATTTCTGGACGTTTTTCAATGGCAAAAATCAATGAATATTGTAAATGCACAAACAGTAATTTCTCCGCATTGCAAGGTGCAATTCTGAAATTTTTTGCTTTTTCCTGCTCCTCTTAGCATGATAAAGAAGATTCAAAGAGAGTGAGATGCCAGCTCCTTTCATTCAGTCAGTAGCTTCAATCATTTCTGGACGTTTTTCAATGGCAAAAATCAATGAATATTGTAAATGCACAAACAGTAATTTCTCCGCATTGCAAGGTGCAATTCTGAAATTTTTTGCTTTTTCCTGCTCCTCTTAGCATGATAAAGAAGATTCAAAGAGAGTGAGATGCCAGCTCCTTTCATTCAGTCAGTAGCTTCAATCATTTCTGGACGTTTTTCAATGGCAAAAATCAATGAATATTGTAAATGCACAAACAGTAATTTCTCCGCATTGCAAGGTGCAATTCTGAAATTTTTGCTTTTTCCTGCTCCTCTTAGCATGATAAAGAAGATTCAAAGAGAGTGAGGTGCCAGCTCCTTTCATTCAGTCAGTAGCTTCAAACATTTCTGGTATATGAATAACATGTTTTTCAATGGCAAAAATCAATGAATATTGTAAATGCACAAACAGTAATTTCTCCGCATTGCAAGGAGCAATTCTGAAATTTTTTGCTTTTTCCTGCTCCTCTTAGCATGATAAAGAAGATTCAAAGAGAGTGAGATGCCAGCTCCTTTCATTCAGTCAGTAGCTTCAATCATTTCTGGATGTTTTTCAATGGCAAAAATCAATGAATATTGTAAATGCACAAACAGTAATTTCTCCGCATTGCAAGGTGCAATTCTGAAATTTTTTGCTTTTTCCTGCTCCTCTTAGCATGATAAAGAAGATTCAAAGAGAGTGAGATGCCAGCTCCTTTCATTCAGTCAGTAGCTTCAAACATTTCTGGTATATGAATAACATGATGTTTTTCAATGGCAAAAATCAATGAATATTGTAAATGCACAAACAGTAATTTCTCCGCATTGCAAGGTGCAAGTCTGAAATTTTTTGCTTTTTCCTGCTCGTCTTAGCATGATAAAGAAGATTCAAAGAGAGTGAGATGCCAGCTACTTTCATTCAGTCAGTAGCTTCAATCATTTCTGGACGTTTTTCAATGGTAAAAATCAATGAATATTGTAAATGCACAAACAGTAATTTCTCCACATTGCAAGGTGCAATTCTGAAATTTTTTGCTTTTCCCTGCTTCTCTTAGCATGATAAAGAAGATTCAAAGAGAGTGAGATGCCAGCTCCTTTCATTCAGTCAGTAGCTTCAAACATTTCTGGTATATGAATAACATGATGTTTTTCAATGGCAAATATCAATGAATATTGTAAATGCACAAACAGTAATTTCTCCGCATTGCAAGGTGCAATTCTGAAATTTTTTGCTTTTTCCTGCTCCTCTTAGCATGATAAAGAAGATTCAAAGAGAGTGAGATGCCAGCTCCTTTCATTCAGTCAGTAGCTTCAAACATTTCTGGTATATGAATAACATGATGTTTTTCAATGGCAAAAATCAATGAATATTGTAAATGCACAAACAGTAATTTCTCCGCATTGCAAGGTGCAATTCTGAAATTTTTTGCTTTTTCCTGCTCCTCTTAGCATGATAAAGAAGATTCAAAGAGAGTGAGATGCCAGCTCCTTTCATTCAGTCAGTAGCTTCAATCAATTCTGGACGTTTTTCAATGGCAAAAATCAATGAATATAGTAAATGCACAAACAGTAATTTCTCCGCATTGCAAGGTGCAATTCTGAAATTTTTTGCTTTTTCCTGCTCCTCTTAGCATGATAAAGAAGATTCAAAGAGCGTGAGATGTCAGCTCCTTTCATTCAGTCAGTAGCTTCAAACATTTCTGGTATATGAATAACATGATGTTTTTCAATGGCAAAAATCAATGAATATTGTAAATGCACAAACAGTAATTTCTCCGCATTGCAAGGTGCAATTCTGAAATTTTTTGCTTTTTCCTGCTCCTCTTAGCATGATAAAGAACATTCAAAGAGAGTGAGATGCCAGCTCCTTTCATTCAGTCAGTAGCTTCAATCATTTCTGGACGTTTTTCAATGGCAAAAATCAATGAATATTGTAAATGCACAAACAGTAATTTCTCCGCATTGCAAGGTGCAATTCTGAAATTTTTTGCTTTTTCCTGCTCCTCTTAGCATGATAAAGAAGATTCAAAGAGAGTGAGATGCCAGCTCCTTTCGTTCAGTCAGTAGCTTCAATCATTTCTGGACGTTTTTCAATGGCAAAAATCATTGAATATTATAAATGCACAAACAGTAATTTCTCCGCATTGCAAGGTGCAATTCTGAAATTTTTTACTTTTTCCTGCTCCTCTTAGCATGATAAAGAAGATTCAAAGAGAGTGAGATGCCAGCTCCTTTCATTCAGTCAGTAGCTTCAATCATTTCTGGTATATGAATAACATGATGTTTTTCAATGGCAAAAATCAATGAATATTGTAAATGCACAAACAGTAATTTCTCCGCATTGCAAGGTGCAATTCTGAAATTTTTTGCTTTTTCCTGGTCCTCTTAGCATGATAAACAAGATTCAAAGAGAGTGAGATGCCAGCTCCTTTCATTCAGTCAGTAGCTTCAATCATTTCTGGACGTTTTTCAATGGCAAAAATCAATGAATATTGTAAATGCACAAACAGTAATTTCTCCGCATTGCAAGGTGCAATTCTGAAATTTTTTGCTTTTTCCTGCTCCTCTTAGCATGATAAAGAAGATTCAAAGAGAGTGAGATGCCAGCTCCTTTCATTCAGTCAGTAGCTTCAATCATTTCTGGACGTTTTTCAATGGCAAAAATCAATGAATATTGTAAATGCACAAACAGTAATTTCTCCGCATTGCAAGGTGCAATTCTGAAATTTTTTGCTTTTTCCTGCTCCTCTTAGCATGATAAAGAAGATTCAAAGAGAGTGAGATGCCAGCTCCTTTCATTCAGTCAGTAGCTTCAATCATTTCTGGACGTTTTTCAATGGCAAAAATCAATGAATGTTGTAAATGCACAAACAGTAATTTCTCCGCATTGCAAGGTGCAATTCTGAAATGTTTTGCTTTTTCCTGCTCCTCTTAGCATGATAAAGAAGATTCAAAGAGAGTGAGATGCCAGCTCCTTTCATTCAGTCAGTAGCTTCAATCATTTCTGGACGTTTTTCAATGGCAAAAATCAATGAATATTGTAAATGCACAAACAGTAATTTCTCCGCATTGCAAGGTGCAATTCTGAAATTTTTTGCTTTTTCCTGCTCCTCTTAGCATGATAAAGAAGATTCAAAGAGAGTGAGATGCCAGCTCCTTTCATTCAGTCAGTAGCTTCAAACATTTCTGGTATATGAATAACATGATGTTTTTCAATGGCAAAAATCAATGAATATTGTAAATGCACAAACAGTAATTTCTCCGCATTGCAAGGTGCAATTCTGAAATTTTTTGCTTTTTCCTGCTCCTCTTAGCATGATAAAGAAGATTCAAAGAGAGTGAGATGCCAGCTCCTTTCATTCAGTCAGTAGCTTCAATCATTTCTGGACGTTTTTCAATGGCAAAAATCAATGAATATTGTAAATGCACAAACAGTAATTTCTCCGCATTGCAAGGTGCAATTCTGAAATTTTTTGCTTTTTCCTGCTCCTCTTAGCATGATAAAGAAGATTCAAAGAGAGTGAGATGCCAGCTCCTTTCATTCAGTCAGTAGCTTCAATCATTTCTGGACGTTTTTCAATGGCAAAAATCAATGAATGTTGTAAATGCACAAACAGTAATTTCTCCGCATTGCAAGGTGCAATTCTGAAATGTTTTGCTTTTTCCTGCTCCTCTTAGCATGATAAAGAAGATTCAAAGAGAGTGAGATGCCAGCTCCTTTCATTCAGTCAGTAGCTTCAATCATTTCTGGACGTTTTTCAATGGCAAAAATCAATGAATATTGTAAATGCACAAACAGTAATTTCTCCGCATTGCAAGGTGCAATTCTGAAATTTTTTGCTTTTTCCTGCTCCTCTTAGCATGATAAAGAAGATTCAAAGAGAGTGAGATGCCAGCTCCTTTCATTCAGTCAGTAGCTTCAATCATTTCTGGTATATGAATAACATGATGTTTTTCAATGGCAAAAATATGAATATTGTAAATGCACAAAAAGTAATTTCTCCGCATTGCAAGGTGCAATTCTGAAATTTTTTGCTTTTTCCTGCTCCTCTTAGCATGATAAAGAAGATTCAAAGAGAGTGAGATGCCAGCTCCTTTCATTCAGTCAGTAGCTTCAATCATTTCTGGACGTTTTTCAATGGCAAAAATCAATGAATATTGTAAATGCACAAACAGTAATTTCTCCGCATTGCAAGGTGCAATTCTGAAATTTTTGCTTTTTCCTGCTCCTCTTAGCATGATAAAGAAGATTCAAAGAGAGTGAGGTGCCAGCTCCTTTCATTCAGTCAGTAGCTTCAAACATTTCTGGTATATGAATAACATGTTTTTCAATGGCAAAAATCAATGAACATTGTAAATGCACAAACAGTAATTTCTCCGCATTGCAAGGAGCAATTCTGAAATTTTTTGCTTTTTCCTGCTCCTCTTAGCATGATAAAGAAGATTCAAAGAGAGTGAGATGCCAGCTCCTTTCATTCAGTCAGTAGCTTCAATCATTTCTGGACGTTTTTCAATGGCAAAAATCAATGAATATTGTAAATGCACAAACTGTAATTTCTCCGCATTGCAAGGTGCAATTCTGAAATTTTTTGCTTTTTCCTGCTCCTCTTAGCATGATAAAGAAGATTCAAAGAGAGTGAGATGCCAGCTCTTTTCATTCAGTCAGTAGCTTCAATCATTTCTGGACGTTTTTCAATGGCAAAAATCAATGAATATTGTAAATGCACAAACAGTAATTTCTCCGCATTGCAAGGTGCAATTCTGAAATTTTTTGCTTTTTCCTGCTCCTCTTAGCATGATAAAGAAGATTCAAAGAGAGTGAGATGCCAGCTCCTTTCATTCAATCAGTAGCTTCAAACATTTCTGGTATATGAATAACATGATGTTTTTCAATGGCAAAAATCAATGAATATTGTAAATGCACAAACAGTAATTTCTCCGCATTGCAAGGTGCAATTCTGAAATTTTTTGCTTTTTCCTGCTCCTCTTAGCATGATAAAGAAGATTCAAAGAGAGTGAGATGCCAGCTCCTTTCATTCAGTCAGTAGCTTCAATCATTTCTGGACGTTTTTCAATGGCAAAAATCAATGAATATTGTAAATGCACAAACAGTAATTTCTCCGCATTGCAAGGAGCAATTCTGAAATTTTTTGCTTTTTCCTGCTCCTCTTAGCATGATAAAGAAGATTCAAAGAGAGTGAGATGCCAGCTCCTTTCATTCAGTCAGTAGCTTCAATCATTTCTGGATGTTTTTCAATGGCAAAAATCAATGAATATTGTAAATGCACAAACAGTAATTTCTCCGCATTGCAAGGTGCAATTCTGAAATTTTTTGCTTTTTCCTGCTCCTCTTAGCATGATAAAGAAGATTCAAAGAGAGTGAGATGCCAGCTCCTTTCATTCAGTCAGTAGCTTCAAACATTTCTGGTATATGAATAACATGATGTTTTTCAATGGCAAAAATCAATGAATATTGTAAATGCACAAACAGTAATTTCTCCGCATTGCAAGGTGCAAGTCTGAAATTTTTTGCTTTTTCCTGCTCGTCTTAGCATGATAAAGAAGATTCAAAGAGAGTGAGATGCCAGCTACTTTCATTCAGTCAGTAGCTTCAATCATTTCTGGACGTTTTTCAATGGTAAAAATCAATGAATATTGTAAATGCACAAACAGTAATTTCTCCACATTGCAAGGTGCAATTCTGAAATTTTTTGCTTTTCCCTGCTTCTCTTAGCATGATAAAGAAGATTCAAAGAGAGTGAGATGCCAGCTCCTTTCATTCAGTCAGTAGCTTCAAACATTTCTGGTATATGAATAACATGATGTTTTTCAATGGCAAAAATCAATGAATATTGTAAATGCACAAACAGTAATTTCTCCGCATTGCAAGGTGCAATTCTGAAATTTTTTGCTTTTTCCTGCTCCTCTTAGCATGATAAAGAAGATTCAAAGAGAGTGAGATGCCAGCTCCTTTCATTCAGTCAGTAGCTTCAAACATTTCTGGTATATGAATAACATGATGTTTTTCAATGGCAAAAATCAATGAATATTGTAAATGCACAAACAGTAATTTCTCCGCATTGCAAGGTGCAATTCTGAAATTTTTTGCTTTTTCCTGCTCCTCTTAGCATGATAAAGAAGATTCAAAGAGAGTGAGATGCCAGCTCCTTTCATTCAGTCAGTAGCTTCAATCAATTCTGGACGTTTTTCAATGGCAAAAATCAATGAATATAGTAAATGCACAAACAGTAATTTCTCCGCATTGCAAGGTGCAATTCTGAAATTTTTTGCTTTTTCCTGCTCCTCTTAGCATGATAAAGAAGATTCAAAGAGCGTGAGATGTCAGCTCCTTTCATTCAGTCAGTAGCTTCAAACATTTCTGGTATATGAATAACATGATGTTTTTCAATGGCAAAAATCAATGAATATTGTAAATGCACAAACAGTAATTTCTCCGCATTGCAAGGTGCAATTCTGAAATTTTTTGCTTTTTCCTGCTCCTCTTAGCATGATAAAGAACATTCAAAGAGAGTGAGATGCCAGCTCCTTTCATTCAGTCAGTAGCTTCAATCATTTCTGGACGTTTTTCAATGGCAAAAATCAATGAATATTGTAAATGCACAAACAGTAATTTCTCCGCATTGCAAGGTGCAATTCTGAAATTTTTTGCTTTTTCCTGCTCCTCTTAGCATGATAAAGAAGATTCAAAGAGAGTGAGATGCCAGCTCCTTTCGTTCAGTCAGTAGCTTCAATCATTTCTGGACGTTTTTCAATGGCAAAAATCATTGAATATTATAAATGCACAAACAGTAATTTCTCCGCATTGCAAGGTGCAATTCTGAAATTTTTTACTTTTTCCTGCTCCTCTTAGCATGATAAAGAAGATTCAAAGAGAGTGAGATGCCAGCTCCTTTCATTCAGTCAGTAGCTTCAATCATTTCTGGTATATGAATAACATGATGTTTTTCAATGGCAAAAATCAATGAATATTGTAAATGCACAAACAGTAATTTCTCCGCATTGCAAGGTGCAATTCTGAAATTTTTTGCTTTTTCCTGGTCCTCTTAGCATGATAAACAAGATTCAAAGAGAGTGAGATGCCAGCTCCTTTCATTCAGTCAGTAGCTTCAATCATTTCTGGACGTTTTTCAATGGCAAAAATCAATGAATATTGTAAATGCACAAACAGTAATTTCTCCGCATTGCAAGGTGCAATTCTGAAATTTTTTGCTTTTTCCTGCTCCTCTTAGCATGATAAAGAAGATTCAAAGAGAGTGAGATGCCAGCTCCTTTCATTCAGTCAGTAGCTTCAATCATTTCTGGACGTTTTTCAATGGCAAAAATCAATGAATATTGTAAATGCACAAACAGTAATTTCTCCGCATTGTAAGGTGCAATTCTGAAATTTTTTGCTTTTTCCTGCTCCTCTTAGCATGATAAAGAAGATTCAAAGAGAGTGAGATGCCAGCTCCTTTCATTCAGTCAGTAGCTTCAATCATTTCTGGACGTTTTTCAATGGCAAAAATCAATGAATGTTGTAAATGCACAAACAGTAATTTCTCCGCATTGCAAGGTGCAATTCTGAAATGTTTTGCTTTTTCCTGCTCCTCTTAGCATGATAAAGAAGATTCAAAGAGAGTGAGATGCCAGCTCCTTTCATTCAGTCAGTAGCTTCAATCATTTCTGGACGTTTTTCAATGGCAAAAATCAATGAATATTGTAAATGCACAAACAGTAATTTCTCCGCATTGCAAGGTGCAATTCTGAAATTTTTTGCTTTTTCCTGCTCCTCTTAGCATGATAAAGAAGATTCAAAGAGAGTGAGATGCCAGCTCCTTTCATTCAGTCAGTAGCTTCAAACATTTCTGGTATATGAATAACATGATGTTTTTCAATGGCAAAAATCAATGAATATTGTAAATGCACAAACAGTAATTTCTCCGCATTGCAAGGTGCAATTCTGAAATTTTTTGCTTTTTCCTGCTCCTCTTAGCATGATAAAGAAGATTCAAAGAGAGTGAGATGCCAGCTCCTTTCATTCAGTCAGTAGCTTCAATCATTTCTGGACGTTTTTCAATGGCAAAAATCAATGAATATTGTAAATGCACAAACAGTAATTTCTCCGCATTGCAAGGTGCAATTCTGAAATTTTTTGCTTTTTCCTGCTCCTCTTAGCATGATAAAGAAGATTCAAAGAGAGTGAGATGCCAGCTCCTTTCATTCAGTCAGTAGCTTCAATCATTTCTGGACGTTTTTCAATGGCAAAAATCAATGAATGTTGTAAATGCACAAACAGTAATTTCTCCGCATTGCAAGGTGCAATTCTGAAATGTTTTGCTTTTTCCTGCTCCTCTTAGCATGATAAAGAAGATTCAAAGAGAGTGAGATGCCAGCTCCTTTCATTCAGTCAGTAGCTTCAATCATTTCTGGACGTTTTTCAATGGCAAAAATCAATGAATATTGTAAATGCACAAACAGTAATTTCTCCGCATTGCAAGGTGCAATTCTGAAATTTTTTGCTTTTTCCTGCTCCTCTTAGCATGATAAAGAAGATTCAAAGAGAGTGAGATGCCAGCTCCTTTCATTCAGTCAGTAGCTTCAATCATTTCTGGTATATGAATAACATGATGTTTTTCAATGGCAAAAATATGAATATTGTAAATGCACAAAAAGTAATTTCTCCGCATTGCAAGGTGCAATTCTGAAATTTTTTGCTTTTTCCTGCTCCTCTTAGCATGATAAAGAAGATTCAAAGAGAGTGAGATGCCAGCTCCTTTCATTCAGTCAGTAGCTTCAATCATTTCTGGACGTTTTTCAATGGCAAAAATCAATGAATATTGTAAATGCACAAACAGTAATTTCTCCGCATTGCAAGGTGCAATTCTGAAATTTTTGCTTTTTCCTGCTCCTCTTAGCATGATAAAGAAGATTCAAAGAGAGTGAGGTGCCAGCTCCTTTCATTCAGTCAGTAGCTTCAAACATTTCTGGTATATGAATAACATGTTTTTCAATGGCAAAAATCAATGAACATTGTAAATGCACAAACAGTAATTTCTCCGCATTGCAAGGAGCAATTCTGAAATTTTTTGCTTTTTCCTGCTCCTCTTAGCATGATAAAGAAGATTCAAAGAGAGTGAGATGCCAGCTCCTTTCATTCAGTCAGTAGCTTCAATCATTTCTGGACGTTTTTCAATGGCAAAAATCAATGAATATTGTAAATGCACAAACTGTAATTTCTCCGCATTGCAAGGTGCAATTCTGAAATTTTTTGCTTTTTCCTGCTCCTCTTAGCATGATAAAGAAGATTCAAAGAGAGTGAGATGCCAGCTCTTTTCATTCAGTCAGTAGCTTCAATCATTTCTGGACGTTTTTCAATGGCAAAAATCAATGAATATTGTAAATGCACAAACAGTAATTTCTCCGCATTGCAAGGTGCAATTCTGAAATTTTTTGCTTTTTCCTGCTCCTCTTAGCATGATAAAGAAGATTCAAAGAGAGTGAGATGCCAGCTCCTTTCATTCAATCAGTAGCTTCAAACATTTCTGGTATATGAATAACATGATGTTTTTCAATGGCAAAAATCAATGAATATTGTAAATGCACAAACAGTAATTTCTCCGCATTGCAAGGTGCAATTCTGAAATTTTTTGCTTTTTCCTGCTCCTCTTAGCATGATAAAGAAGATTCAAAGAGAGTGAGATGCCAGCTCCTTTCATTCAGTCAGTAGCTTCAATCATTTCTGGACGTTTTTCAATGGCAAAAATCAATGAATATTGTAAATGCACAAACAGTAATTTCTCCGCATTGCAAGGTGCAATTCTGAAATTTTTTGCTTTTTCCTGCTCCTCTTAGCATGATAAAGAAGATTCAAAGAGAGTGAGATGCCAGCTCCTTTGAATCAGTCAGTAGCTTCAATCATTTCTGGACGTTTTTCAATGGCAAAAATCAATGAATATTGTAAATGCACAAACAGTAATTTCTCCGCATTGCAAGGTGCAATTCTGAATTTTTTTGCTTTTTCCTGCTCCTCTTAGCATGATAAAGAAGATTCAAAGAGAGTGAGATGCCAGCTCCTTTCATTCAGTCAGTAGCTTCAATCATTTCTGGACGTTTTTCAATGGCAAAAATCAATGAATATTGTAAATGCACAAACAGTAATTTTTCCGCATTGCAAGGTGCAATTCTGAAATTTTTTGCTTATTCCTGCTCCTCTTAGCATGATAAAGAAGATTCAAAGAGAGTGAGGTGCCAGCTCCTTTCATTCAGTCAGTAGCTTCAAACATTTCTGGTATATGAATAACGTTTTTCAATGGCAAAAATCAATGAATATTGTAAATGCACAAACAGTTATTTCTCCGCATTGCAAGGTGCAATTCTGAAATTTTTTGCTTTTTCCTGCTCCTCTTAGCATGATAAAGAAGATTCAAAGAGAGTGAGATGCCAGCTCCTTTCATTCAGTCAGTAGCTTCAATCATTTCTGGACGTTTTTCAATGGCAAAAATCAATGAATATTGTAAATGCACAAACAGTAATTTCTCCGCATTGCAAGGTGCAATTCTGAAATTTTTTGCTTTTTCCTGCTCCTCTTAGCATGATAAAGAAGATTCAAAGAGAGTGAGATGCCAGCTCCTTTCATTCAGTCAGTAGCTTCAATCATTTCTGGACGTTTTTCAATGGCAAAAATCAATGAATATTGTAAATGCACAAACAGTAATTTCTCCGCATTGCAAGGTGCAATTCTGAAATTTTTTGCTTTTTCCTGCTCCTCTTAGCATGATAAAGAAGATTCAAAGAGAGTGAGATGCCAGCTCCTTTCATTCAGTCAGTAGCTTCAATCATTTCTGGACGTTTTTCAATGGCAAAAATCAATGAATATTGTAAATGCACAAACAGTAATTTCTCCGCATTGCAAGGTGCAATTCTGAAATTTTTGCTTTTTCCTGCTCCTCTTAGCATGATAAAGAAGATTCAAAGAGAGTGAGGTGCCAGCTCCTTTCATTCAGTCAGTAGCTTCAAACATTTCTGGTATATGAATAACATGTTTTTCAATGGCAAAAATCAATGAATATTGTAAATGCACAAACAGTAATTTCTCCGCATTGCAAGGAGCAATTCTGAAATTTTTTGCTTTTTCCTGCTCCTCTTAGCATGATAAAGAAGATTCAAAGAGAGTGAGATGCCAGCTCCTTTCATTCAGTCAGTAGCTTCAATCATTTCTGTACGTTTTTCAATGGCAAAAATCAATGAATATTGTAAATGCACAAACTGTAATTTCTCCGCATTGCAAGGTGCAATTCTGAAATTTTTTGCTTTTTCCTGCTCCTCTTAGCATGATAAAGAAGATTCAAAGAGAGTGAGATGCCAGCTCTTTTCATTCAGTCAGTAGCTTCAATAATTTCTGGACGTTTTTCAATGGCAAAAATCAATGAATATTGTAAATGCACAAACAGTAATTTCTCCGCATTGCAAGGTGCAATTCTGAAATTTTTTGCTTTTTCCTGCTCCTCTTAGCATGATAAAGAAGATTCAAAGAGAGTGAGATGCCAGCTCCTTTCATTCAATCAGTAGCTTCAAACATTTCTGGTATATGAATAACATGATGTTTTTCAATGGCAAAAATCAATGAATATTGTAAATGCACAAACAGTAATTTCTCCGCATTGCAAGGTGCAATTCTGAAATTTTTTGCTTTTTCCTGCTCCTCTTAGCATGATAAAGAAGATTCAAAGAGAGTGAGATGCCAGCTCCTTTCATTCAGTCAGTAGCTTCAATCATTTCTGGACGTTTTTCAATGGCAAAAATCAATGAATATTGTAAATGCACAAACAGTAATTTCTCCGCATTGCAAGGTGCAATTCTGAAATTTTTTGCTTTTTCCTGCTCCTCTTAGCATGATAAAGAAGATTCAAAGAGAGTGAGATGCCAGCTCCTTTCATTCAGTCAGTAGCTTCAATCATTTCTGGACGTTTTTCAATGGCAAAAATCAATGAATATTGTAAATGCACAAACAGTAATTTCTCCGCATTGCAAGGTGCAATTCTGAAATTTTTTGCTTTTTCCTGCTCCTCTTAGCATGATAAAGAAGATTCAAAGAGAGTGAGATGCCAGCTCCTTTCATTCAGTCAGTAGCTTCAATCATTTCTGGACGTTTTTCAATGGCAAAAATCAATGAATATTGTAAATGCACAAACAGTAATTTCTCCGCATTGCAAGGTGCAATTCTGAAATTTTTGCTTTTTCCTGCTCCTCTTAGCATGATAAAGAAGATTCAAAGAGAGTGAGGTGCCAGCTCCTTTCATTCAGTCAGTAGCTTCAAACATTTCTGGTATATGAATAACATGTTTTTCAATGGCAAAAATCAATGAATATTGTAAATGCACAAACAGTAATTTCTCCGCATTGCAAGGAGCAATTCTGAAATTTTTTGCTTTTTCCTGCTCCTCTTAGCATGATAAAGAAGATTCAAAGAGAGTGAGATGCCAGCTCCTTTCATTCAGTCAGTAGCTTCAATCATTTCTGGACGTTTTTCAATGGCAAAAATCAATGAATATTGTAAATGCACAAACTGTAATTTCTCCGCATTGCAAGGTGCAATTCTGAAATTTTTTGCTTTTTCCTGCTCCTCTTAGCATGATAAAGAAGATTCAAAGAGAGTGAGATGCCAGCTCTTTTCATTCAGTCAGTAGCTTCAATCATTTCTGGACGTTTTTCAATGGCAAAAATCAATGAATATTGTAAATGCACAAACAGTAATTTCTCCGCATTGCAAGGTGCAATTCTGAAATTTTTTGCTTTTTCCTGCTCCTCTTAGCATGATAAAGAAGATTCAAAGAGAGTGAGATGCCAGCTCCTTTCATTCAATCAGTAGCTTCAAACATTTCTGGTATATGAATAACATGATGTTTTTCAATGGCAAAAATCAATGAATATTGTAAATGCACAAACAGTAATTTCTCCGCATTGCAAGGTGCAATTCTGAAATTTTTTGCTTTTTCCTGCTCCTCTTAGCATGATAAAGAAGATTCAAAGAGAGTGAGATGCCAGCTCCTTTCATTCAGTCAGTAGCTTCAATCATTTCTGGACGTTTTTCAATGGCAAAAATCAATGAATATTGTAAATGCACAAACAGTAATTTCTCCGCATTGCAAGGTGCAATTCTGAAATTTTTTGCTTTTTCCTGCTCCTCTTAGCATGATAAAGAAGATTCAAAGAGAGTGAGATGCCAGCTCCTTACATTCAGTCAGTAGCTTCAATCATTTCTGGTAAATGAATAACATGATGTTTTTCAATGGCAAAAATCAATTAATTTTGTAAATGCACAAACAGTAATTTCTCCGCATTGCAAGGCGCAATTCTGAAATTTTTTGCTTTTTCCTACTCCTCTTAGCATGATAAAGAAGATTCAAAGAGAGTGAGATGCCAGCTCCTTTGAATCAGTCAGTAGCTTCAATCATTTCTGGACGTTTTTCAATGGCAAAAATCAATGAATATTGTAAATGCACAAACAGTAATTTCTCCGCATTGCAAGGTGCAATTCTGAAATTTTTTGCTTTTTCCTGCTCCTCTTAGCATGATAAAGAAGATTCAAAGAGAGTGAGATGCCAGCTCCTTTCATTCAGTCAGTAGCTTCAATCATTTCTGGACGTTTTTCAATGGCAAAAATCAATGAATATTGTAAATGCACAAACAGTAATTTTTCCGCATTGCAAGGTGCAATTCTGAAATTTTTTGCTTATTCCTGCTCCTCTTAGCATGATAAAGAAGATTCAAAGAGAGTGAGGTGCCAGCTCCTTTCATTCAGTCAGTAGCTTCAAACATTTCTGGTATATGAATAACGTTTTTCAATGGCAAAAATCAATGAATATTGTAAATGCACAAACAGTTATTTCTCCGCATTGCAAGGTGCAATTCTGAAATTTTTTGCTTTTTCCTGCTCCTCTTAGCATGATAAAGAAGATTCAAAGAGAGTGAGATGCCAGCTCCTTTCATTCAGTCAGTAGCTTCAATCATTTCTGGACGTTTTTCAATGGCAAAAATCAATGAATATTGTAAATGCACAAACAGTAATTTCTCCGCATTGCAAGGTGCAATTCTGAAATTTTTTGCTTTTTCCTGCTCCTCTTAGCATGATAAAGAAGATTCAAAGAGAGTGAGATGCCAGCTCCTTTCATTCAGTCAGTAGCTTCAATCATTTCTGGACGTTTTTCAATGGCAAAAATCAATGAATATTGTAAATGCACAAACAGTAATTTCTCCGCATTGCAAGGTGCAATTCTGAAATTTTTTGCTTTTTCCTGCTCCTCTTAGCATGATAAAGAAGATTCAAAGAGAGTGAGATGCCAGCTCCTTTCATTCAGTCAGTAGCTTCAATCATTTCTGGACGTTTTTCAATGGCAAAAATCAATGAATATTGTAAATGCACAAACAGTAATTTCTCCGCATTGCAAGGTGCAATTCTGAAATTTTTTGCTTTTTCCTGCTCCTCTTAGCATGATAAAGAAGATTCAAAGAGAGTGAGATGCCAGCTCCTTACATTCAGTCAGTAGCTTCAATCATTTCTGGTAAATGAATAACATGATGTTTTTCAATGGCAAAAATCAATTAATTTTGTAAATGCACAAACAGTAATTTCTCCGCATTGCAAGGCGCAATTCTGAAATTTTTTGCTTTTTCCTACTCCTCTTAGCATGATAAAGAAGATTCAAAGAGAGTGAGATGCCAGCTCCTTTGAATCAGTCAGTAGCTTCAATCATTTCTGGACGTTTTTCAATGGCAAAAATCAATGAATATTGTAAATGCACAAACAGTAATTTCTCCGCATTGCAAGGTGCAATTCTGAAATTTTTTGCTTTTTCCTGCTCCTCTTAGCATGATAAAGAAGATTCAAAGAGAGTGAGATGCCAGCTCCTTTCATTCAGTCAGTAGCTTCAATCATTTCTGGACGTTTTTCAATGGCAAAAATCAATGAATATTGTAAATGCACAAACAGTAATTTTTCCGCATTGCAAGGTGCAATTCTGAAATTTTTTGCTTATTCCTGCTCCTCTTAGCATGATAAAGAAGATTCAAAGAGAGTGAGGTGCCAGCTCCTTTCATTCAGTCAGTAGCTTCAAACATTTCTGGTATATGAATAACGTTTTTCAATGGCAAAAATCAATGAATATTGTAAATGCACAAACAGTTATTTCTCCGCATTGCAAGGTGCAATTCTGAAATTTTTTGCTTTTTCCTGCTCCTCTTAGCATGATAAAGAAGATTCAAAGAGAGTGAGATGCCAGCTCCTTTCATTCAGTCAGTAGCTTCAATCATTTCTGGACGTTTTTCAATGGCAAAAATCAATGAATATTGTAAATGCACAAACAGTAATTTCTCCGCATTGCAAGGTGCAATTCTGAAATTTTTTGCTTTTTCCTGCTCCTCTTAGCATGATAAAGAAGATTCAAAGAGAGTGAGATGCCAGCTCCTTTCATTCAGTCAGTAGCTTCAATCATTTCTGGACGTTTTTCAATGGCAAAAATCAATGAATATTGTAAATGCACAAACAGTAATTTCTCCGCATTGCAAGGTGCAATTCTGAAATTTTTTGCTTTTTCCTGCTCCTCTTAGCATGATAAAGAAGATTCAAAGAGAGTGAGATGCCAGCTCCTTTCATTCAGTCAGTAGCTTCAATCATTTCTGGACGTTTTTCAATGGCAAAAATCAATGAATATTGTAAATGCACAAACAGTAATTTCTCCGCATTGCAAGGCGCAATTCTGAAATTTTTTGCTTTTTCCTACTCGTCTTAGCATGATAAAGAAGATTCAAAGAGAGTGAGATGCCAGCTCCTTTGAATCAGTCAGTAGCTTCAATCATTTCTGGACGTTTTTCAATGGCAAAAATCAATGAATATTGTAAATGCACAAACAGTAATTTCTCCGCATTGCAAGGTGCAATTCTGAAATTTTTTGCTTTTTCCTGCTCCTCTTAGCATGATAAAGAAGATTCAAAGAGAGTGAGATGCCAGCTCCTTTCATTCAGTCAGTAGCTTCAATCATTTCTGGACGTTTTTCAATGGCAAAAATCAATGAATATTGTAAATGCACAAACAGTAATTTTTCCGCATTGCAAGGTGCAATTCTGAAATTTTTTGCTTATTCCTGCTCCTCTTAGCATGATAAAGAAGATTCAAAGAGAGTGAGGTGCCAGCTCCTTTCATTCAGTCAGTAGCTTCAAACATTTCTGGTATATGAATAACGTTTTTCAATGGCAAAAATCAATGAATATTGTAAATGCACAAAAAGTTATTTCTCCGCATTGCAAGGTGCAATTCTGAAATTTTTTGCTTTTTCCTGCTCCTCTTAGCATGATAAAGAAGATTCAAAGAGAGTGAGATGCCAGCTCCTTTCATTCAGTCAGTAGCTTCAATCATTTCTGGACGTTTTTCAATGGCAAAAATCAATGAATATTGTAAATGCACAAACAGTAATTTCTCCGCATTGCAAGGTGCAATTCTGAAATTTTTTGCTTTTTCCTGCTCCTCTTAGCATGATAAAGAAGATTCAAAGAGAGTGAGATGCCAGCTCCTTTCATTCAGTCAGTAGCTTCAATCATTTCTGGACGTTTTTCAATGGCAAAAATCAATGAATATTGTAAATGCACAAACAGTAATTTCTCCGCATTGCAAGGTGCAATTCTGAAATTTTTTGCTTTTTCCTGCTCCTCTTAGCATGATAAAGAAGATTCAAAGAGAGTGAGATGCCAGCTCCTTTCATTCAGTCAGTAGCTTCAATCATTTCTGGACGTTTTTCAATGGCAAAAATCAATGAATATTGTAAATGCACAAACAGTAATTTCTCCGCATTGCAAGGTGCAATTCTGAAATTTTTGCTTTTTCCTGCTCCTCTTAGCATGATAAAGAAGATTCAAAGAGAGTGAGGTGCCAGCTCCTTTCATTCAGTCAGTAGCTTCAAACATTTCTGGTATATGAATAACATGTTTTTCAATGGCAAAAATCAATGAATATTGTAAATGCACAAACAGTAATTTCTCCGCATTGCAAGGAGCAATTCTGAAATTTTTTGCTTTTTCCTGCTCCTCTTAGCATGATAAAGAAGATTCAAAGAGAGTGAGATGCCAGCTCCTTTCATTCAGTCAGTAGCTTCAATCATTTCTGTACGTTTTTCAATGGCAAAAATCAATGAATATTGTAAATGCACAAACTGTAATTTCTCCGCATTGCAAGGTGCAATTCTGAAATTTTTTGCTTTTTCCTGCTCCTCTTAGCATGATAAAGAAGATTCAAAGAGAGTGAGATGCCAGCTCTTTTCATTCAGTCAGTAGCTTCAATCATTTCTGGACGTTTTTCAATGGCAAAAATCAATGAATATTGTAAATGCACAAACAGTAATTTCTCCGCATTGCAAGGTGCAATTCTGAAATTTTTTGCTTTTTCCTGCTCCTCTTAGCATGATAAAGAAGATTCAAAGAGAGTGAGATGCCAGCTCCTTTCATTCAGTCAGTAGCTTCATTCATTTCTGGACGTTTTTCAATGGCAAAAATCAATGAATATTGTAAATGCACAAACAGTAATTTCTCCGCATTGCAAGGTGCAATTCTGAAATTTTTTGCTTTTTCCTGCTCCTCTTAGCATGATAAAGAAGATTCAAAGAGAGTGAGATGCCAGCTCCTTACATTCAGTCAGTAGCTTCAATCATTTCTGGTAAATGAATAACATGATGTTTTTCAATGGCAAAAATCAATTAATTTTGTAAATGCACAAACAGTAATTTCTCCGCATTGCAAGGCGCAATTCTGAAATTTTTTGCTTTTTCCTACTCCTCTTAGCATGATAAAGAAGATTCAAAGAGAGTGAGATGCCAGCTCCTTTGAATCAGTCAGTAGCTTCAATCATTTCTGGACGTTTTTCAATGGCAAAAATCAATGAATATTGTAAATGCACAAACAGTAATTTCTCCGCATTGCAAGGTGCAATTCTGAAATTTTTTGCTTTTTCCTGCTCCTCTTAGCATGATAAAGAAGATTCAAAGAGAGTGAGATGCCAGCTCCTTTCATTCAGTCAGTAGCTTCAATCATTTCTGGACGTTTTTCAATGGCAAAAATCAATGAATATTGTAAATTCACAAACAGTAATTTTTCCGCATTGCAAGGTGCAATTCTGAAATTTTTTGCTTATTCCTGCTCCTCTTAGCATGATAAAGAAGATTCAAAGAGAGTGAGGTGCCAGCTCCTTTCATTCAGTCAGTAGCTTCAAACATTTCTGGTATATGAATAACGTTTTTCAATGGCAAAAATCAATGAATATTGTAAATGCACAAACAGTTATTTCTCCGCATTGCAAGGTGCAATTCTGAAATTTTTTGCTTTTTCCTGCTCCTCTTAGCATGATAAAGAAGATTCAAAGAGAGTGAGATGCCAGCTCCTTTCATTCAGTCAGTAGCTTCAATCATTTCTGGACGTTTTTCAATGGCAAAAATCAATGAATATTGTAAATGCACAAACAGTAATTTCTCCGCATTGCAAGGTGCAATTCTGAAATTTTTTGCTTTTTCCTGCTCCTCTTAGCATGATAAAGAAGATTCAAAGAGAGTGAGATGCCAGCTCCTTTCATTCAGTCAGTAGCTTCAATCATTTCTGGACGTTTTTCAATGGCAAAAATCAATGAATATTGTAAATGCACAAACAGTAATTTCTCCGCATTGCAAGGTGCAATTCTGAAATTTTTTGCTTTTTCCTGCTCCTCTTAGCATGATAAAGAAGATTCAAAGAGAGTGAGATGCCAGCTCCTTTCATTCAGTCAGTAGCTTCAATCATTTCTGGACGTTTTTCAATGGCAAAAATCAATGAATATTGTAAATGCACAAACAGTAATTTCTCCGCATTGCAAGGTGCAATTCTGAAATTTTTGCTTTTTCCTGCTCCTCTTAGCATGATAAAGAAGATTCAAAGAGAGTGAGGTGCCAGCTCCTTTCATTCAGTCAGTAGCTTCAAACATTTCTGGTATATGAATAACATGTTTTTCAATGGCAAAAATCAATGAATATTGTAAATGCACAAACAGTAATTTCTCCGCATTGCAAGGAGCAATTCTGAAATTTTTTGCTTTTTCCTGCTCCTCTTAGCATGATAAAGAAGATTCAAAGAGAGTGAGATGCCAGCTCCTTTCATTCAGTCAGTAGCTTCAATCATTTCTGTACGTTTTTCAATGGCAAAAATCAATGAATATTGTAAATGCACAAACTGTAATTTCTCCGCATTGCAAGGTGCAATTCTGAAATTTTTTGCTTTTTCCTGCTCCTCTTAGCATGATAAAGAAGATTCAAAGAGAGTGAGATGCCAGCTCTTTTCATTCAGTCAGTAGCTTCAATCATTTCTGGACGTTTTTCAATGGCAAAAATCAATGAATATTGTAAATGCACAAACAGTAATTTCTCCGCATTGCAAGGTGCAATTCTGAAATTTTTTGCTTTTTCCTGCTCCTCTTAGCATGATAAAGAAGATTCAAAGAGAGTGAGATGCCAGCTCCTTTCATTCAATCAGTAGCTTCAAACATTTCTGGTATATGAATAACATGATGTTTTTCAATGGCAAAAATCAATGAATATTGTAAATGCACAAACAGTAATTTCTCCGCATTGCAAGGTGCAATTCTGAAATTTTTTGCTTTTTCCTGCTCCTCTTAGCATGATAAAGAAGATTCAAAGAGAGTGAGATGCCAGCTCCTTTCATTCAGTCAGTAGCTTCAATCATTTCTGGACGTTTTTCAATGGCAAAAATCAATGAATATTGTAAATGCACAAACAGTAATTTCTCCGCATTGCAAGGTGCAATTCTGAAATTTTTTGCTTTTTCCTGCTCCTCTTAGCATGATAAAGAAGATTCAAAGAGAGTGAGATGCCAGCTCCTTTCATTCAGTCAGTAGCTTCAATCATTTCTGGACGTTTTTCAATGGCAAAAATCAATGAATATTGTAAATGCACAAACTGTAATTTCTCCGCATTGTAAGGTGCAATTCTGAAATTTTTTGCTTTTTCCTGCTCCTCTTAGCATGATAAAGAAGATTCAAAGAGAGTGAGATGCCAGCTCCTTTCATTCAGTCAGTAGCTTCAATCATTTCTGGACGTTTTTCAATGGCAAAAATCAATGAATATTGTAAATGCACAAACAGTAATTTCTCCGCATTGCAAGGTGCAATTCTGAAATTTTTTGCTTTTTCCTGCTCCCCTTAGCATGGTAAAGAAGATTCAAAGAGAGTGAGATGCCAGCTCCTTTCATTCAGTCAGTAGCTTCAATCATTTCTGGACGTTTTTCAATGGCAAAAATCAATGAATATTGTAAATGCACAAACAGAAATTTCTCCGCATTGCAAGGTGCAATTCTGAAATTTTTTGCTTTTTCCTGCTCCTCTTAGCATGATAAAGAAGATTCAAAGAGAGTGAGATGCCAGCTCCTTTCATTCAGTCAGTAGCTTCAAACATTTCTGGTATATGAATAACATGATGTTTTTCAATGGCAAAAATCAATGAATATTGTAAATGCACAAACAGTAATTTCTCCGCATTGCAAGGTGCAATTCTGAAATTTTTTGCTTTTTCCTGCTCCTCTTAGCATGATAAAGAAGATTCAAAGAGAGTGAGATGCC
This sequence comes from Phyllobates terribilis, assembly GCF_046119375.1. Taxonomy (NCBI): domain Eukaryota; kingdom Metazoa; phylum Chordata; class Amphibia; order Anura; family Dendrobatidae; genus Phyllobates; species Phyllobates terribilis. The sequence goes on along the minus strand of NW_027364057.1, from coordinate 44,736 downwards.
AGCTCCTTTCGTTCAGTCAGTAGCTTCAATCATTTCTGGACGTTTTTCAATGGCAAAAATCATTGAATATTGTAAATGCACAAACAGTAATTTCTCCGCATTGCAAGGTGCAATTCTGAAATTTTTTACATTTTCCTGCTCCTCTTAGCATGATAAAGAAGATTCAAAGAGAGTGAGATGCCAGCTCCTTTCATTCAGTCAGTAGCTTCAATCATTTCTGGTATATGAATAACATGATGTTTTTCAATGGCAAAAATCAATGAATATTGTAAATGCACAAACAGTAATTTCTCCGCATTGCAAGGTGCAATTCTGAAATTTTTTGCTTTTTCCTGCTCCTCTTAGCATGATAAAGAAGATTCAAAGAGAGTGAGATGCCAGCTCCTTTCATTCAGTCAGTAGCTTCAATCATTTCTGGACGTTTTTCAATGGCAAAAATCAATGAATATTGTAAATGCACAAACAGTAATTTCTCCGCATTGCAAGGTGCAATTCTGAAATTTTTTGCTTTTTCCTGCTCCTCTTAGCATGATAAAGAAGATTCAAAGAGAGTGAGGTGCCAGCTCCTTTCATTCAGTCAGTAGCTTCAAACATTTCTGGTATATGAATAACATGTTTTTCAATGGCAAAAATCAATGAATATTGTAAATGCACAAACAGTAATTTCTCCGCATTGCAAGGAGCAATTCTGAAATTTTTTGCTTTTTCCTGCTCCTCTTAGCATGATAAAGAAGATTCAAAGAGAGTGAGATGCCAGCTCCTTTCATTCAGTCAGTAGCTTCAATCATTTCTGGACGTTTTTCAATGGCAAAAATCAATGAATATTGTAAATGCACAAACTGTAATTTCTCCGCATTGCAAGGTGCAATTCTGAAATTTTTTGCTTTTTCCTGCTCCTCTTAGCATGATAAAGAAGATTCAAAGAGAGTGAGATGCCAGCTCCTTTCATTCAGTCAGTAGCTTCAATCATTTCTGGACGTTTTTCAATGGCAAAAATCAATGAATATTGTAAATGCACAAACAGTAATTTCTCCGCATTGCAAGGTGCAATTCTGAAATTTTTTGCTTTTTCCTGCTCCTCTTATCATGATAAAGAAGATTCAAAGAGAGGGAGATGCCAGCTCCTTTCATTCAGTCAGTAGCTTCAAACATTTCTGGTATATGAATAACATGATGTTTTTCAATGGCAAAAATTAATGAATATTGTAAATGCACAAACAGTAATTTCTCCGCATTGCAAGGTGCAATTCTGAAATTTTTTGCTTTTTCCAGCTCCTCTTAGCATGATAAAGAAGATTCAAAGAGAGTGAGATGCCAGCTCCTTTCATTCAGTCAGTAGCTTCAATCATTTCTGGACGTTTTTCAATGGCAAAAATCAATGAATATTGTAAATGCACAAACAGTAATTTCTCCGCATTGCAAGGTGCAATTCTGAAATTTTTTGCTTTATCCTGCTCCTCTTAGCATGATAAAGAAGATTCAAAGAGAGTGAGGTGCCAGCTCCTTTCATTCAGTCAGTAGCTTCAAACATTTCTGGTATATGAATAACATGTTTTTCAATGGCAAAAATCAATGAATATTGTAAATGCACAAACAGTAATTTCTCCGCATTGCAAGGTGCAATTCTGAAATTTTTTGCTTTTTCCTGCTCCTCTTAGCATGATAAAGAAAATTCAAAGAGAGTGAGATGCCAGCTCCTTTCATTCAGTCAGTAGCTTCAATCATTTCTGGACGTTTTTCAATGGCAAAAATCAATGAATATTGTAAATGCACAAACAGTAATTTCTCCGCATTGCAAGGTGCAATTCTGAAATTTTTTGCTTTTTCCTGCTCCTCTTAGCATGATAAAGAAGATTCAAAGAGAGTGAGATGCCAGCTCCTTTCATTCAGTCAGTAGCTTCAATCATTTCTGGACGTTTTTCAATGGCAAAAATCAATGAATATTGTAAATGCACAAACAGTAATTTCTCCGCATTGCAAGGTGCAATTCTGAAATTTTTTGCTTTTTCCTGCTCCTCTTAGCATGATAAAGAAGATTCAAAGTGAGTGAGATGCCAGCTCCTTTCATTCAGTCAGTAGCTTCAATCATTTCTGGACGTTTTTCAATGGCAAAAATCAATGAATATTGTAAATGTACAAACAGTAATTTCTCCGCATTGCAAGGTGCAATTCTGAAATTTTTTGCTTTTTCCTGCTCCTCTTAGCATGATAAAGAAGATTCAAAGAGAGTGAGGTTCCAGCTCCTTTCATTCAGTCAGTAGCTTCAAACATTTCTGGTATATGAATAACATGTTTTTCAATGGCAAAAATCAATGAATATTGTAAATGCACAAACAGTAATTTCTCCGCATTGCAAGGTGCAATTCTGAAATTTTTTGCTTTTTCCTGCTCCTCTTAACTTGATAAAGAAGATTCAAAGAGAGTGAGATGCCAGCTCCTTTCATTCAGTCAGTAGCTTCAATCATTTCTGGACGTTTTTCAATGGCAAAAATCAATGAATATTGTAAATGCACAAACTGTAATTTCTCCGCATTGTAAGGTGCAATTCTGAAATTTTTTGCTTTTTCCTGCTCCTCTTAGCATGATAAAGAAGATTCAAAGAGAGTGAGATGCCAGCTCCTTTCATTCAGTCAGTAGCTTCAATCATTTCTGGACGTTTTTCAATGGCAAAAATCAATGAATATTGTAAATGCACAAACAGTAATTTCTCCGCATTGCAAGGTGCAATTCTGAAATTTTTTGCTTTTTCCTGCTCCTCTTAGCATGATAAAGAAGATTCAAAGAGAGTGAGATGCCAGCTCCTTTCATTCAGTCAGTAGCTTCAAACATTTCTGGTATATGAATAACATGATGTTTTTCAATGGCAAAAATCAATGAATATTGTAAATGCACAAACAGTAATTTCTCCGCATTGCAAGGTGCAAGTCTGAAATTTTTTGCTTTTTCCTGCTCCTCTTAGCATGATAAAGAAGATTCAAAGAGAGTGAGATGCCAGCTACTTTCATTCAGTCAGTAGCTTCAATCATTTCTGGACGTTTTTCAATGGTAAAAATCAATGAATATTGTAAATGCACAAACAGTAATTTCTCCGCATTGCAAGGTGCAATTCTGAAATTTTTTGCTTATTCCTGCTCCTCTTAGCATGATAAAGAAGATTCAAAGAGAGTGAGATGCCAGCTCCTTTCATTCAGTCAGTAGCTTCAATCATTTCTGGACGTTTTTCAATGGCAAAAATCAATGAATATTGTAAATGCACAAACAGTAATTTCTTCGCATTGCAAGGTGCAATTCTGAAATGTTTTGCTTTTTCCTGCTCCTCTTAGCATGATAAAGAAGATTCAAAGAGAGTGAGATGCCAGCTCCTTTCATTCAGTCAGTAGCTTCAATCATTTCTGGTAAATGAATAACATGATGTTTTTCAATGGCAAAAATCAATGAATTTTGTAAATGCACAAACAGTAATTTCTCCGCATTGCAAGGCGCAATTCTGAAATTTTTTGCTTTTTCCTGCTCCTCTTAGCATGATAAAGAAGATTCAAAGAGAGTGAGATGCCAGCTCCTTTCATTCAGTCAGTAGCTTCAATCATTTCTGGACGTTTTTCAATGGCAAAAATCAATGAATATTGTAAATGCACAAACAGTAATTTCTCCGCATTGCAAGGTGCAATTCTGAAATTTTTTGCTTTTTCCTGCTCCTCTTAGCATGATAAAGAAGATTCAAAGAGAGTGAGATGCCAGCTCCTTTCATTCAGTCAGTAGCTTCAATCATTTCTGGATGTTTTTCAATGGCAAAAGTCAATGAATATTGTAAATGCACAAACTGTAATTTCTTCGCATTGCAAGGTGCAATTCTGAAATTTTTTGCTTTTCCTGCTCCTCTTAGCATGATAAAGAAGATTCATATAGAGTGAGATGCCAGCTCCTTTCATTCAGTCAGTAGCTTCAATCATTTCTGGACGTTTTTCAATGGCAAAAATCAATGAATATTGTAATTGCACAAACAGTAATTTCTCCGCATTGCAAGGTGCAATTCTGAAATTTTTTGCTTTTTCCTGCTCCTCTTAGCATGATAAAGAAGATTCAAAGAGAGTGAGATGCCAGCTCCTTTCATTCAGTCAGTAGCTTCAAACATTTCTGGTATATGAATAACATGATGTTTTTCAATGGCAAAAATCAATGAATATTGTAAATGCACAAACAGTAATTTCTCCGCATTGCAAGGTGCAATTCTGAAATTTTTTGCTTTTTCCTGCTCCTCTTAGCATGATAAAGAAGATTCAAAGAGAGTGAGATGCCAGCTCCTTTCATTCAGTCAGTAGCTTCAATCATTTCTGGACGTTTTTCAATGGCAAAAATCAATGAATATTGTAAATGCACAAACAGTAATTTCTCCGCATTGCAAGGTGCAATTCTGAAATTTTTTGCTTTTTCCTGCTCCTCTTAGCATGATAAAGAAGATTCAAAGAGAGTGAGATGCCAGCTCCTTTCATTCAGTCAGTAGCTTCAATCATTTCTGGACGTTTTTCAATGGCAAAAATCAATGAATATTGTAAATGCACAAACTGTAATTTCTCCGCATTGTAAGGTGCAATTCTGAAATTTTTTGCTTTTCCTGCTCCTCTTAGCATGATAAAGAAGATTCAAAGAGAGTGAGATGCCAGCTCCTTTCATTCAGTCAGTAGCTTCAATCATTTCTGGACGTTTTTCAATGGCAAAAATCAATGAATATTGTAAATGCACAAACAGTAATTTCTCCGCATTGCAAGGTGCAATTCTGAAATTTTTTGCTTTTTCCTGCTCCTCTTAGCATGATAAAGAAGATTCAAAGAGAGTGAGATGCCAGCTCCTTTCATTCAGTCAGTAGCTTCAAACATTTCTGGTATATGAATAACATGATGTTTTTCAATGGCAAAAATCAATGAATATTGTAAATGCACAAACAGTAATTTCTCCGCATTGCAAGGTGCAAGTCTGAAATTTTTTGCTTTTTCCTGCTCCTCTTAGCATGATAAAGAAGATTCAAAGAGAGTGAGATGCCAGCTACTTTCATTCAGTCAGTAGCTTCAATCATTTCTGGACGTTTTTCAATGGTAAAAATCAATGAATATTGTAAATGCACAAACAGTAATTTCTCCGCATTGCAAGGTGCAATTCTGAAATTTTTTGCTTTTTCCTGCTCCTCTTAGCATGATAAAGAAGATTCAAAGAGAGTGAGATGCCAGCTCCTTTCATTCAGTCAGTAGCTTCAATCATTTCTGGACGTTTTTCAATGGCAAAAATCAATGAATATTGTAAATGCACAAACAGTAATTTCTCCGCATTGCAAGGTGCAATTCTGAAATTTTTTGCTTTTTCCTGCTCCTCTTAGCATGATAAAGAAGTTTCAAAGAGAGTGAGATGCCAGCTCCTTTCATTCAGTCAGTAGCTTCAATCATTTCTGGTAAATGAATAACATGATGTTTTTCAATGGCAAAAATCAATGAATTTTGTAAATGCACAAACACTAATTTCTCCGCATTGCAAGGCGCAATTCTGAAATTTTTTGCTTTTTCCTGCTCCTCTTAGCATGATAAAGAAGATTCAAAGAGAGTGAGATGCCAGCTCCTTTCATTCAGTCAGTAGCTTCAATCATTTCTGGACGTTTTCAATGGCAAAAATCAATGAATATTGTAAATGCACAAACAGTAATTTCTCCGCATTGCAAGGTGCAATTCTGAAATTTTTTGCTTTTTCCTGCTCCTCTTAGCATGATAAAGAAGATTCAAAGAGAGTGAGGTGCCAGCTCCTTTCATTCAGTCAGTAGCTTCAAACATTTCTGGTATATGAATAACATGTTTTTCAATGGCAAAAATCAATGAATATTGTAAATGCACAAACAGTAATTTCTCCGCATTGCAAGGAGCAATTCTGAAATTTTTTGCTTTTTCCTGCTCCTCTTAGCATGATAAAGAAGATTCAAAGAGAGTGAGATGCCAGCTCCTTTCATTCAGTCAGTAGCTTCAATCATTTCTGGACGTTTTTCAATGGCAAAAATCAATGAATATTGTAAATGCACAAACAGTAATTTCTCCGCATTGCAAGGTGCAATTCTGAAATTTTTTGCTTTTTCCTGCTCCTCTTAGCATGATAAAGAAGATTCAAAGAGAGTGAGATGCCAGCTCCTTTCATTCAGTCAGTAGCTTCAATCATTTCTGGACGTTTTTCAATGGCAAAAATCAATGAATATTGTAAATGCACAAACTGTAATTTCTCCGCATTGCAAGGTGCAATTCTGAAATTTTTTGCTTTTTCCTGCTCCTCTTAGCATGATAAAGAAGATTCAAAGAGAGTGAGATGCCAGCTCCTTTCATTCAGTCAGTAGCTTCAAACATTTCTGGTATATGAATAACATGTTTTTCAATGGCAAAAATCAATGAATATTGTAAATGCACAAACAGTAATTTCTCCGCATTGCAAGGTGCAATTCTGAAATTTTTTGCTTTTTCCTGCTCCTCTTAGCATGATAAAGAAGATTCAAAGAGAGTGAGATGCCAGCTCCTTTCATTCAGTCAGTAGCTTCAAACATTTCTGGTATATGAATAACATGATGTTTTTCAATGGCAAAAATCAATGAATATTGTAAATGCACAAACAGTAATTTCTCCGCATTGCAAGGTGCAATTCTGAAATTTTTTGCTTTTTCCTGCTCCTCTTAGCATGATAAAGAAGATTCAAAGAGAGTGAGATGCCAGCTCCTTTCATTGAGTCAGTAGCTTCAATCATTTCTGGACTTTTTTCAATGGCAAAAATCATTGAATATTGTAAATGCACAAACAGTAATTTCTCCGCATTGCAAGGTGCAATTCTGAAATTTTTTACTTTTTCTTGCTCCTCTTAGCATGATAAAGAAGATTCAAAGAGAGTGAGATGCCAGCTCCTTTCATTCAGTCAGTAGCTTCAATCATTTCTGGTATATGAATAACATGATGTTTTTCAATGGCAAAAATCAATGAATATTGTAAATGCACAAACAGTAATTTCTCCGCATTGCAAGGTGCAATTCTGAAATTTTTTGTTTTTTCCTGCTCCTCTTAGCATGATAAAGAAGATTCAAAGAGAGTGAGATGCCAGCTCCTTTCATTCAGTCAGTAGCTTCAAACATTTCTGGTATATGTATAACATGATGTTTTTCAATGGCAAAAATCAATGAATATTGTAAATGCACAAACAGTAATTTCTCCGCATTGCAAGGTGCAATTCTGAAATTTTTTGCTTTTTCCTGCTCCTCTTAGCATGTTAAAGAAGATTCAAAGAGAGTGAGATGCCAGCTCCTTTCGTTCAGTCAGTAGCCTCAATCATTTCTGGACGTTTTTCAATGGTAAAAATCAATGAATATTGTAAATGCACAAACAGTAATTTCTCCGCATTGCAAGGTGCAATTCTGAAATTTTTTGCTTTTTCCTGCTCCTCTTAGCATGATAAAGAAGATTCAAAGAGAGTGAGATGCCAGCTCCTTTCATTCAGTCAGTAGCTTCAAACATTTCTGGTATATGAATAACATGATGTTTTTCAATGGCAAAAATCAATGAATATTGTAAATGCACAAACAGTAATTTCTCCGCATTGCAAGGTGCAATTCTGAATTTTTTTGCTTTTTCCTGCTCCTCTTAGCATGATAAAGAATATTCAAAGAGAGTGAGATGCCAGCTCCTTTCATTCAGTCAGTAGCTTCAATCATTTCTGGTATATGAATAACATGATGTTTTTCAATGGCAAAAATCAATGAATATTGTAAATGCACAAACAGTAATTTCTCCGCATTGCAAGGTGCAATTCTGAAATTTTTTGCTTTTTCCTGCTCCTCTTAGCATGATAAAGAAGATTCAAAGAGAGTGAGATGCCAGCTCCTTTCATTCAGTCAGTAGCTTCAATCATTTCTGGACGTTTTTCAATGGCAAAAATCAATGAATATTGCAAATGCACAAACAGTAATTTCTCCGCATTGCAAGGTGCAATTCTGAAATTTTTTGCTTTTTCCTGCTCCTCTTAGCATGATAAACAAGATTCAAAGAGAGTGAGATGCCAGCTCCTTTCATTCAGTCAGTAGCTTCAATCATTTCTGGACGTTTTTCAATGGCAAAAATCAATGAATATTGTAAATGCACAAACAGTAATTTCTCCGCATTGCAAGGTGCAATTCTGAAATTTTTTGCTTTTACCTGCTCCTCTTAGCATGATAAAGAAGATTCAAAGAGAGTGAGATGCCAGCTCCTTTCTTTCAGTCAGTAGCTTCAATCATTTCTGGACGTTTTTCAATGGCAAAAATCAATGAATATTGTAAATGCACAAACAGTAATTTCTCCGCATTGCAAGTTGCAATTCTGAAATTTTTTGCTTTTTCCTGCTCCTCTTAGCATGATAAAGAAGATTCAAAGAGAGTGAGATGCCAGCTCCTTTCATTCAGTCAGTAGCTTCAAACATTTCTGGTATATGAATAACATGATGTTTTTCAATGGCAAAAATCAATGAATATTGTAAATGCACAAACAGTAATTTCTCCGCATTGCAAGGTGCAATTCTGAAATTTTTTGCTTTTTCCTGCTCCTCTTAGCATGATAAAGAAGATTCAAAGAGAGTGAGATGCCAGCTCCTTTCGTTCAGTCAGTAGCTTCAATCATTTCTGGACGTTTTTCAATGGCAAAAATCATTGAATATTATAAATGCACAAACAGTAATTTCTCCGCATTGCATAGTGCAATTCTGAAATTTTTTACTTTTTCCTGCTCCTCTTAGCATGATAAAGAAGATTCAAAGAGAGTGAGATGCCAGCTCCTTTCATTCAGTCAGTAGCTTCAATCATTTCTGGTATATGAATAACATGATGTTTTTCAATGGCAAAAATCAATGAATATTGTAAATGCACAAACAGTAATTTCTCCGCATTGCAAGGTGCAATTCTGAAATTTTTTGCTTTTTCCTGCTCCTCTTAGCATGATAAAGAAGATTCAAAGAGAGTGAGATGCCAGCTCCTTTCATTCAGTCAGTAGCTTCAATCATTTCTGGACGTTTTTCAATGGCAAAAATCAATGAATATTGTAAATGCACAAACAGTAATTTCTCCGCATTGCAAGGTGCAATTCTGAAATTTTTTGCTTTTTCCTGCTCCTCTTAGCATGATAAAGAAGATTCAAAGTGAGTGAGATGCCAGCTCCTTTCATTCAGTCAGTAGCTTCAATCATTTCTGGACGTTTTTCAATGGCAAAAATCAATGAATATTGTAAATGTACAAACAGTAATTTCTCCGCATTGCAAGGTGCAATTCTGAAATTTTTTGCTTTTTCCTGCTCCTCTTAGCATGATAAAGAAGATTCAAAGAGAGTGAGGTTCCAGCTCCTTTCATTCAGTCAGTAGCTTCAAACATTTCTGGTATATGAATAACATGTTTTTCAATGGCAAAAATCAATGAATATTGTAAATGCACAAACAGTAATTTCTCCGCATTGCAAGGTGCAATTCTGAAATTTTTTGCTTTTTCCTGCTCCTCTTAACTTGATAAAGAAGATTCAAAGAGAGTGAGATGCCAGCTCCTTTCATTCAGTCAGTAGCTTCAATCATTTCTGGACGTTTTTCAATGGCAAAAATCAATGAATATTGTAAATGCACAAACTGTAATTTCTCCGCATTGTAAGGTGCAATTCTGAAATTTTTTGCTTTTTCCTGCTCCTCTTAGCATGATAAAGAAGATTCAAAGAGAGTGAGATGCCAGCTCCTTTCATTCAGTCAGTAGCTTCAATCATTTCTGGACGTTTTTCAATGGCAAAAATCAATGAATATTGTAAATGCACAAACAGTAATTTCTCCGCATTGCAAGGTGCAATTCTGAAATTTTTTGCTTTTTCCTGCTCCTCTTAGCATGATAAAGAAGATTCAAAGAGAGTGAGATGCCAGCTCCTTTCATTCAGTCAGTAGCTTCAAACATTTCTGGTATGTGAATAACATGATGTTTTTCAATGGCAAAAATCAATGAATATTGTAAATGCACAAACAGTAATTTCTCCGCATTGCAAGGTGCAAGTCTGAAATTTTTTGCTTTTTCCTGCTCCTCTTAGCATGATAAAGAAGATTCAAAGAGAGTGAGATGCCAGCTACTTTCATTCAGTCAGTAGCTTCAATCATTTCTGGACGTTTTTCAATGGTAAAAATCAATGAATATTGTAAATGCACAAACAGTAATTTCTCCGCATTGCAAGGTGCAATTCTGAAATTTTTTGCTTATTCCTGCTCCTCTTAGCATGATAAAGAAGATTCAAAGAGAGTGAGATGCCAGCTCCTTTCATTCAGTCAGTAGCTTCAATCATTTCTGGACGTTTTTCAATGGCAAAAATCAATGAATATTGTAAATGCACAAACAGTAATTTCTTCGCATTGCAAGGTGCAATTCTGAAATGTTTTGCTTTTTCCTGCTCCTCTTAGCATGATAAAGAAGATTCAAAGAGAGTGAGATGCCAGCTCCTTTCATTCAGTCAGTAGCTTCAATCATTTCTGGTAAATGAATAACATGATGTTTTTCAATGGCAAAAATCAATGAATTTTGTAAATGCACAAACAGTAATTTCTCCGCATTGCAAGGCGCAATTCTGAAATTTTTTGCTTTTTCCTGCTCCTCTTAGCATGATAAAGAAGATTCAAAGAGAGTGAGATGCCAGCTCCTTTCATTCAGTCAGTAGCTTCAATCATTTCTGGACGTTTTTCAATGGCAAAAATCAATGAATATTGTAAATGCACAAACAGTAATTTCTCCGCATTGCAAGGTGCAATTCTGAAATTTTTTGCTTTTTCCTGCTCCTCTTAGCATGATAAAGAAGATTCAAAGAGAGTGAGATGCCAGCTCCTTTCATTCAGTCAGTAGCTTCAATCATTTCTGGATGTTTTTCAATGGCAAAAGTCAATGAATATTGTAAATGCACAAACTGTAATTTCTTCGCATTGCAAGGTGCAATTCTGAAATTTTTTGCTTTTCCTGCTCCTCTTAGCATGATAAAGAAGATTCATACAGAGTGAGATGCCAGCTCCTTTCATTCAGTCAGTAGCTTCAATCATTTCTGGACGTTTTTCAATGGCAAAAATCAATGAATATTGTAATTGCACAAACAGTAATTTCTCCGCATTGCAAGGTGCAATTCTGAAATTTTTTGCTTTTTCCTGCTCCTCTTAGCATGATAAAGAAGATTCAAAGAGAGTGAGATGCCAGCTCCTTTCATTCAGTCAGTAGCTTCAAACATTTCTGGTATATGAATAACATGATGTTTTTCAATGGCAAAAATCAATGAATATTGTAAATGCACAAACAGTAATTTCTCCGCATTGCAAGGTGCAATTCTGAAATTTTTTGCTTTTTCCTGCTCCTCTTAGCATGATAAAGAAGATTCAAAGAGAGTGAGATGCCAGCTCCTTTCATTCAGTCAGTAGCTTCAATCATTTCTGGACGTTTTTCAATGGCAAAAATCAATGAATATTGTAAATGCACAAACAGTAATTTCTCCGCATTGCAAGGTGCAATTCTGAAATTTTTTGCTTTTTCCTGCTCCTCTTAGCATGATAAAGAAGATTCAAAGAGAGTGAGATGCCAGCTCCTTTCATTCAGTCAGTAGCTTCAATCATTTCTGGACGTTTTTCAATGGCAAAAATCAATGAATATTGTAAATGCACAAACTGTAATTTCTCCGCATTGTAAGGTGCAATTCTGAAATTTTTTGCTTTTTCCTGCTCCTCTTAGCATGATAAAGAAGATTCAAAGAGAGTGAGATGCCAGCTCCTTTCATTCAGTCAGTAGCTTCAATCATTTCTGGACGTTTTTCAATGGCAAAAATCAATGAATATTGTAAATGCACAAACAGTAATTTCTCCGCATTGCAAGGTGCAATTCTGAAATTTTTTGCTTTTTCCTGCTCCTCTTAGCATGATAAAGAAGATTCAAAGAGAGTGAGATGCCAGCTCCTTTCATTCAGTCAGTAGCTTCAAACATTTCTGGTATATGAATAACATGATGTTTTTCAATGGCAAAAATCAATGAATATTGTAAATGCACAAACAGTAATTTCTCCGCATTGCAAGGTGCAAGTCTGAAATTTTTTGCTTTTTCCTGCTCCTCTTAGCATGATAAAGAAGATTCAAAGAGAGTGAGATGCCAGCTACTTTCATTCAGTCAGTAGCTTCAATCATTTCTGGACGTTTTTCAATGGTAAAAATCAATGAATATTGTAAATGCACAAACAGTAATTTCTCCGCATTGCAAGGTGCAATTCTGAAATTTTTTGCTTTTTCCTGCTCCTCTTAGCATGATAAAGAAGATTCAAAGAGAGTGAGATGCCAGCTCCTTTCATTCAGTCAGTAGCTTCAATCATTTCTGGACGTTTTTCAATGGCAAAAATCAATGAATATTGTAAATGCACAAACAGTAATTTCTCCGCATTGCAAGGTGCAATTCTGAAATTTTTTGCTTTTTCCTGCTCCTCTTAGCATGATAAAGAAGTTTCAAAGAGAGTGAGATGCCAGCTCCTTTCATTCAGTCAGTAGCTTCAATCATTTCTGGTAAATGAATAACATGATGTTTTTCAATGGCAAAAATCAATGAATTTTGTAAATGCACAAACACTAATTTCTCCGCATTGCAAGGCGCAATTCTGAAATTTTTTGCTTTTTCCTGCTCCTCTTAGCATGATAAAGAAGATTCAAAGAGAGTGAGATGCCAGCTCCTTTCATTCAGTCAGTAGCTTCAATCATTTCTGGACGTTTTCAATGGCAAAAATCAATGAATATTGTAAATGCACAAACAGTAATTTCTCCGCATTGCAAGGTGCAATTCTGAAATTTTTTGCTTTTTCCTGCTCCTCTTAGCATGATAAAGAAGATTCAAAGAGAGTGAGGTGCCAGCTCCTTTCATTCAGTCAGTAGCTTCAAACATTTCTGGTATATGAATAACATGTTTTTCAATGGCAAAAATCAATGAATATTGTAAATGCACAAACAGTAATTTCTCCGCATTGCAAGGAGCAATTCTGAAATTTTTTGCTTTTTCCTGCTCCTCTTAGCATGATAAAGAAGATTCAAAGAGAGTGAGATGCCAGCTCCTTTCATTCAGTCAGTAGCTTCAATCATTTCTGGACGTTTTTCAATGGCAAAAATCAATGAATATTGTAAATGCACAAACAGTAATTTCTCCGCATTGCAAGGTGCAATTCTGAAATTTTTTGCTTTTTCCTGCTCCTCTTAGCATGATAAAGAAGATTCAAAGAGAGTGAGATGCCAGCTCCTTTCATTCAGTCAGTAGCTTCAATCATTTCTGGACGTTTTTCAATGGCAAAAATCAATGAATATTGTAAATGCACAAACAGTAATTTCTCCGCATTGCAAGGTGCAAGTCTGAAATTTTTTGCTTTTTCCTGCTCCTCTTAGCATGATAAAGAAGATTCAAAGAGAGTGAGATGCCAGCTACTTTCATTCAGTCAGTAGCTTCAATCATTTCTGGACGTTTTTCAATGGTAAAAATCAATGAATATTGTAAATGCACAAACAGTAATTTCTCCGCATTGCAAGGTGCAATTCTGAAATTTTTTGCTTATTCCTGCTCCTCTTAGCATGATAAAGAAGATTCAAAGAGAGTGAGATGCCAGCTCCTTTCATTCAGTCAGTAGCTTCAATCATTTCTGGACGTTTTTCAATGGCAAAAATCAATGAATATTGTAAATGCACAAACAGTAATTTCTTCGCATTGCAAGGTGCAATTCTGAAATGTTTTGCTTTTTCCTGCTCCTCTTAGCATGATAAAGAAGATTCAAAGAGAGTGAGATGCCAGCTCCTTTCATTCAGTCAGTAGCTTCAATCATTTCTGGTAAATGAATAACATGATGTTTTTCAATGGCAAAAATCAATGAATTTTGTATATGCACAAACAGTAATTTCTCCGCATTGCAAGGCGCAATTCTGAAATTTTTTGCTTTTTCCTGCTCCTCTTAGCATGATAAAGAAGATTCAAAGAGAGTGAGATGCCAGCTCCTTTCATTCAGTCAGTAGCTTCAATCATTTCTGGACGTTTTTCAATGGCAAAAATCAATGAATATTGTAAATGCACAAACAGTAATTTCTCCGCATTGCAAGGTGCAATTCTGAAATTTTTTGCTTTTTCCTGCTCCTCTTAGCATGATAAAGAAGATTCAAAGAGAGTGAGATGCCAGCTCCTTTCATTCAGTCAGTAGCTTCAATCATTTCTGGATGTTTTTCAATGGCAAAAGTCAATGAATATTGTAAATGCACAAACTGTAATTTCTTCGCATTGCAAGGTGCAATTCTGAAATTTTTTGCTTTTCCTGCTCCTCTTAGCATGATAAAGAAGATTCATATAGAGTGAGATGCCAGCTCCTTTCATTCAGTCAGTAGCTTCAATCATTTCTGGACGTTTTTCAATGGCAAAAATCAATGAATATTGTAATTGCACAAACAGTAATTTCTCCGCATTGCAAGGTGCAATTCTGAAATTTTTTGCTTTTTCCTGCTCCTCTTAGCATGATAAAGAAGATTCAAAGAGAGTGAGATGCCAGCTCCTTTCATTCAGTCAGTAGCTTCAAACATTTCTGGTATATGAATAACATGATGTTTTTCAATGGCAAAAATCAATGAATATTGTAAATGCACAAACAGTAATTTCTCCGCATTGCAAGGTGCAATTCTGAAATTTTTTGCTTTTTCCTGCTCCTCTTAGCATGATAAAGAAGATTCAAAGAGAGTGAGATGCCAGCTCCTTTCATTCAGTCAGTAGCTTCAATCATTTCTGGACGTTTTTCAATGGCAAAAATCAATGAATATTGTAAATGCACAAACAGTAATTTCTCCGCATTGCAAGGTGCAATTCTGAAATTTTTTGCTTTTTCCTGCTCCTCTTAGCATGATAAAGAAGATTCAAAGAGAGTGAGATGCCAGCTCCTTTCATTCAGTCAGTAGCTTCAATCATTTCTGGACGTTTTTCAATGGCAAAAATCAATGAATATTGTAAATGCACAAACTGTAATTTCTCCGCATTGTAAGGTGCAATTCTGAAATTTTTTGCTTTTTCCTGCTCCTCTTAGCATGATAAAGAAGATTCAAAGAGAGTGAGATGCCAGCTCCTTTCATTCAGTCAGTAGCTTCAATCATTTCTGGACGTTTTTCAATGGCAAAAATCAATGAATATTGTAAATGCACAAACAGTAATTTCTCCGCATTGCAAGGTGCAATTCTGAAATTTTTTGCTTTTTCCTGCTCCTCTTAGCATGATAAAGAAGATTCAAAGAGAGTGAGATGCCAGCTCCTTTCATTCAGTCAGTAGCTTCAAACATTTCTGGTATATGAATAACATGATGTTTTTCAATGGCAAAAATCAATGAATATTGTAAATGCACAAACAGTAATTTCTCCGCATTGCAAGGTGCAAGTCTGAAATTTTTTGCTTTTTCCTGCTCCTCTTAGCATGATAAAGAAGATTCAAAGAGAGTGAGATGCCAGCTACTTTCATTCAGTCAGTAGCTTCAATCATTTCTGGACGTTTTTCAATGGTAAAAATCAATGAATATTGTAAATGCACAAACAGTAATTTCTCCGCATTGCAAGGTGCAATTCTGAAATTTTTTGCTTTTTCCTGCTCCTCTTAGCATGATAAAGAAGATTCAAAGAGAGTGAGATGCCAGCTCCTTTCATTCAGTCAGTAGCTTCAATCATTTCTGGACGTTTTTCAATGGCAAAAATCAATGAATATTGTAAATGCACAAACAGTAATTTCTCCGCATTGCAAGGTGCAATTCTGAAATTTTTTGCTTTTTCCTGCTCCTCTTAGCATGATAAAGAAGTTTCAAAGAGAGTGAGATGCCAGCTCCTTTCATTCAGTCAGTAGCTTCAATCATTTCTGGTAAATGAATAACATGATGTTTTTCAATGGCAAAAATCAATGAATTTTGTAAATGCACAAACACTAATTTCTCCGCATTGCAAGGCGCAATTCTGAAATTTTTTGCTTTTTCCTGCTCCTCTTAGCATGATAAAGAAGATTCAAAGAGAGTGAGATGCCAGCTCCTTTCATTCAGTCAGTAGCTTCAATCATTTCTGGACGTTTTCAATGGCAAAAATCAATGAATATTGTAAATGCACAAACAGTAATTTCTCCGCATTGCAAGGTGCAATTCTGAAATTTTTTGCTTTTTCCTGCTCCTCTTAGCATGATAAAGAAGATTCAAAGAGAGTGAGGTGCCAGCTCCTTTCATTCAGTCAGTAGCTTCAAACATTTCTGGTATATGAATAACATGTTTTTCAATGGCAAAAATCAATGAATATTGTAAATGCACAAACAGTAATTTCTCCGCATTGCAAGGAGCAATTCTGAAATTTTTTGCTTTTTCCTGCTCCTCTTAGCATGATAAAGAAGATTCAAAGAGAGTGAGATGCCAGCTCCTTTCATTCAGTCAGTAGCTTCAATCATTTCTGGACGTTTTTCAATGGCAAAAATCAATGAATATTGTAAATGCACAAACAGTAATTTCTCCGCATTGCAAGGTGCAATTCTGAAATTTTTTGCTTTTTCCTGCTCCTCTTAGCATGATAAAGAAGATTCAAAGAGAGTGAGATGCCAGCTCCTTTCATTCAGTCAGTAGCTTCAATCATTTCTGGACGTTTTTCAATGGCAAAAATCAATGAATATTGTAAATGCACAAACTGTAATTTCTCCGCATTGCAAGGTGCAATTCTGAAATTTTTTGCTTTTTCCTGCTCCTCTTAGCATGATAAAGAAGATTCAAAGAGAGTGAGATGCCAGCTCCTTTCATTCAGTCAGTAGCTTCAAACATTTCTGGTATATGAATAACATGTTTTTCAATGGCAAAAATCAATGAATATTGTAAATGCACAAACAGTAATTTCTCCGCATTGCAAGGTGCAATTCTGAAATTTTTTGCTTTTTCCTGCTCCTCTTAGCATGATAAAGAAGATTCAAAGAGAGTGAGATGCCAGCTCCTTTCATTCAGTCAGTAGCTTCAAACATTTCTGGTATATGAATAACATGATGTTTTTCAATGGCAAAAATCAATGAATATTGTAAATGCACAAACAGTAATTTCTCCGCATTGCAAGGTGCAATTCTGAAATTTTTTGCTTTTTCCTGCTCCTCTTAGCATGATAAAGAAGATTCAAAGAGAGTGAGATGCCAGCTCCTTTCATTGAGTCAGTAGCTTCAATCATTTCTGGACTTTTTTCAATGGCAAAAATCATTGAATATTGTAAATGCACAAACAGTAATTTCTCCGCATTGCAAGGTGCAATTCTGAAATTTTTTACTTTTTCTTGCTCCTCTTAGCATGATAAAGAAGATTCAAAGAGAGTGAGATGCCAGCTCCTTTCATTCAGTCAGTAGCTTCAATCATTTCTGGTATATGAATAACATGATGTTTTTCAATGGCAAAAATCAATGAATATTGTAAATGCACAAACAGTAATTTCTCCGCATTGCAAGGTGCAATTCTGAAATTTTTTGTTTTTTCCTGCTCCTCTTAGCATGATAAAGAAGATTCAAAGAGAGTGAGATGCCAGCTCCTTTCATTCAGTCAGTAGCTTCAAACATTTCTGGTATATGTATAACATGATGTTTTTCAATGGCAAAAATCAATGAATATTGTAAATGCACAAACAGTAATTTCTCCGCATTGCAAGGTGCAATTCTGAAATTTTTTGCTTTTTCCTGCTCCTCTTAGCATGTTAAAGAAGATTCAAAGAGAGTGAGATGCCAGCTCCTTTCGTTCAGTCAGTAGCCTCAATCATTTCTGGACGTTTTTCAATGGTAAAAATCAATGAATATTGTAAATGCACAAACAGTAATTTCTCCGCATTGCAAGGTGCAATTCTGAAATTTTTTGCTTTTTCCTGCTCCTCTTAGCATGATAAAGAAGATTCAAAGAGAGTGAGATGCCAGCTCCTTTCATTCAGTCAGTAGCTTCAAACATTTCTGGTATATGAATAACATGATGTTTTTCAATGGCAAAAATCAATGAATATTGTAAATGCACAAACAGTAATTTCTCCGCATTGCAAGGTGCAATTCTGAATTTTTTTGCTTTTTCCTGCTCCTCTTAGCATGATAAAGAAGATTCAAAGAGAGTGAGATGCCAGCTCCTTTCATTCAGTCAGTAGCTTCAATCATTTCTGGTATATGAATAACATGATGTTTTTCAATGGCAAAAATCAATGAATATTGTAAATGCACAAACAGTAATTTCTCCGCATTGCAAGGTGCAATTCTGAAATTTTTTGCTTTTTCCTGCTCCTCTTAGCATGATAAAGAAGATTCAAAGAGAGTGAGATGCCAGCTCCTTTCATTCAGTCAGTAGCTTCAATCATTTCTGGACGTTTTTCAATGGCAAAAATCAATGAATATTGCAAATGCACAAACAGTAATTTCTCCGCATTGCAAGGTGCAATTCTGAAATTTTTTGCTTTTTCCTGCTCCTCTTAGCATGATAAACAAGATTCAAAGAGAGTGAGATGCCAGCTCCTTTCATTCAGTCAGTAGCTTCAATCATTTCTGGACGTTTTTCAATGGCAAAAATCAATGAATATTGTAAATGCACAAACAGTAATTTCTCCGCATTGCAAGGTGCAATTCTGAAATTTTTTGCTTTTACCTGCTCCTCTTAGCATGATAAAGAAGATTCAAAGAGAGTGAGATGCCAGCTCCTTTCTTTCAGTCAGTAGCTTCAATCATTTCTGGACGTTTTTCAATGGCAAAAATCAATGAATATTGTAAATGCACAAACAGTAATTTCTCCGCATTGCAAGTTGCAATTCTGAAATTTTTTGCTTTTTCCTGCTCCTCTTAGCATGATAAAGAAGATTCAAAGAGAGTGAGATGCCAGCTCCTTTCATTCAGTCAGTAGCTTCAAACATTTCTGGTATATGAATAACATGATGTTTTTCAATGGCAAAAATCAATGAATATTGTAAATGCACAAACAGTAATTTCTCCGCATTGCAAGGTGCAATTCTGAAATTTTTTGCTTTTTCCTGCTCCTCTTAGCATGATAAAGAAGATTCAAAGAGAGTGAGATGCCAGCTCCTTTCGTTCAGTCAGTAGCTTCAATCATTTCTGGACGTTTTTCAATGGCAAAAATCATTGAATATTATAAATGCACAAACAGTAATTTCTCCGCATTGCATAGTGCAATTCTGAAATTTTTTACTTTTTCCTGCTCCTCTTAGCATGATAAAGAAGATTCAAAGAGAGTGAGATGCCAGCTCCTTTCATTCAGTCAGTAGCTTCAATCATTTCTGGTATATGAATAACATGATGTTTTTCAATGGCAAAAATCAATGAATATTGTAAATGCACAAACAGTAATTTCTCCGCATTGCAAGGTGCAATTCTGAAATTTTTTGCTTTTTCCTGCTCCTCTTAGCATGATAAAGAAGATTCAAAGAGAGTGAGATGCCAGCTCCTTTCATTCAGTCAGTAGCTTCAATAATTTCTGGACGTTTTTCAATGGCAAAAATCAATGAATATTGTAAATGCACAAACAGTAATTTCTCCGCATTGCAAGGTGCAATTCTGAAATTTTTTGCTTTTTCCTGCTCCTCTTAGCATGATAAACATGATTCAAAGAGAGTGAGATGCCAGCTCCTTTCATTCAGTCAGTAGCTTCAATCATTTCTGGACGTTTTTCAATGGCAAAAATCAATGAATATTGTAAATGCACAAACAGTAATTTCTCCGCATTGCAAGGTGCAATTATGAAATTTTTTGCTTTTTCCTGCTCCTCTTAGCATGATAAAGAAGATTCAAAGAGAGTGAGATGCCAGCTCCTTTCATTCAGTCAGTAGCTTCAAACATTTCTGGTATATGAATAACATGATGTTTTTCAATGGCAAAAATCAATGAATATTGTAAATGCACAAACAGTAATTTCTCCGCATTGCAAGGTGCAATTCTGAAATTTTTTGCTTTTTCCTGCTCCTCTTAGCATGATAAAGAAGATTCAAAGAGAGTGAGATGCCAGCTCCTTTCATTCAGTCAGTAGCTTCAATCATTTCTGGATGTTTTTCAATGGCAAAAATCAATGAATAT
Source organism: Phyllobates terribilis (assembly GCF_046119375.1). NCBI lineage: Eukaryota > Metazoa > Chordata > Amphibia > Anura > Dendrobatidae > Phyllobates > Phyllobates terribilis. Next base: position 24,626 of record NW_027364057.1, on the reverse strand, counting down.
TGTAAATGCACAAACAGTAATTTCTCCGCATTGCAAGGTGCAATTCTGAAATTTTTTGCTTTTTCCTGCTCCTCTTAGCATGATAAACAAGATTCAAAGAGAGTGAGATGCCAGCTCCTTTCATTCAGTCAGTAGCTTCAATCATTTCTGGACGTTTTTCAATGGCAAAAATCAATGAATATTGTAAATGCACAAACAGTAATTTCTCCGCATTGCAAGGTGCAATTCTGAAATTTTTTGCTTTTTCCTGCTCCTCTTAGCATGATAAAGAAGATTCAAAGAGAGTGAGATGCCAGCTCCTTTCATTCAGTCAGTAGCTTCAAACATTTCTGGTATATGAATAACATGATGTTTTTCAATGGCAAAAATCAATGAATATTGTAAATGCACAAACAGTAATTTCTCCGCATTGCAAGGTGCAAGTCTGAAATTTTTTGCTTTTTCCTGCTCCTCTTAGCATGATAAAGAAGATTCAAAGAGAGTGAGATGCCAGCTACTTTCATTCAGTCAGTAGCTTCAATCATTTCTGGACGTTTTTCAATGGTAAAAATCAATGAATATTGTAAATGCACAAACAGTAATTTCTCCACATTGCAAGGTGCAATTCTGAAATTTTTTGCTTTTTCCTGCTCCTCTTAGCATGATAAAGAAGATTCAAAGAGAGTGAGATGCCAGCTCCTTTCATTCAGTCAGTAGCTTCAAACATTTCTGGTATATGAATAACATGATGTTTTTCAATGGCAAAAATCAATGAATATTGTAAATGCACAAACAGTAATTTCTCCGCATTGCAAGGTGCAATTCTGAAATTTTTTGCTTTTTCCTGCTCCTCTTAGCATGATAAAGAAGATTCAAAGAGAGTGAGATGCCAGCTCCTTTCATTCAGTCAGTAGCTTCAATCATTTCTGGATGTTTTTCAATGGCAAAAATAAATGAATATTGTAAATGCACAAACTGTAATTTCTCCGCATTGCAAGGTGCAATTCTGAAATTTTTTGCTTTTTCCTGCTCCTCTTAGCATAATAAAGAAGATTCAAAGAGAGTGAGATGCCAGCTCCTTTCATTCAGTCAGTAGCTTCAATCATTTCTGGACGTTTTTCAATGGCAAAAATCAATGAATATTGTAAATGCACAAACAGTAATTTCTCCGCATTGCAAGGTGCAATTCTGAAATTTTTTGCTTTTTCCTGCTCCTCTTAGCATGATAAAGAAGATTCAAAGAGAGTGAGATGCCAGCTCCTTTCATTCAGTCAGTACCTTCAATCATTTCTGGACGTTTTTCAATGGCAAAAATCAATGAATATTGTAAATGCACAAACAGTAATTTCTCCGCATTGCAAGGTGCAATTCTGAAATTTTTTGCTTTTTCCCGCTCCTCTTAGCATGATAAAGATTCAAAGAGAGTGAGGTGCCAGCTCCTTTCATTCAGTCAGTAGCTTCAAACATTTCTGGTATATGAATAACATGTTTTTCAATGGCAAAAATCAATGAATATTGTAAATGCACAAACAGTAATTTCTCCGCATTGCAAGGTGCAATTCTGAAATTTTTTGCTTTTTCCTGCTCCTCTTAGCATGATAAAGAAGATTCAAAGAGAGTGAGATGCCAGCTCCTTTCATTCAGTCAGTAGCTTCAAACATTTCTGGTATATGAATAACATGATGTTTTTCAATGGCAAAAATCAATGAATATTGTAAATGCACAAACAGTAATTTCTCCGCATTGCAAGGTGCAATTCTGAAATTTTTTGCTTTTTCCTGCTCCTCTTAGCATGATAAAGAAGATTCAAAGAGAGTGAGATGCCAGCTCCTTTCATTCAGTCAGTAGCTTCAATCATTTCTGGATGTTTTTCAATGGCAAAAATCAATGAATATTGTAAATGCACAAACTGTAATTTCTCCGCATTGCAAGGTGCAATTCTGAAATTTTTTGCTTTTTCCTGCTCCTCTTAGCATGATAAAGAAGATTCAAAGAGAGTGAGATGCCAGCTCCTTTCATTCAGTCAGTAGCTTCAATCATTTCTGGACGTTTTTCAATGGCAAAAATCAATGAATATTGTAAATGCACAAACAGTAATTTCTCCGCATTGCAAAGTGCAATTCTGAAATTTTTTGCTTTTTCCTGCTCCTCTTAGCATGATAAAGAAGATTCAAAGAGAGTGAGATGCCAGCTCCTTTCATTCAGTCAGTACCTTCAATCATTTCTGGACGTTTTTCAATGGCAAAAATCAATGAAAATTGTAAATGCACAAACAGTAATTTCTCCGCATTGCAAGGTGCGATTCTGAAATTTTTTGCTTTTTCCTGCTCATCTTAGCATGATAAAGAAGATTCAAAGAGAGTGAGATGCCAGCTCCTTTCATTCAGTCAGTAGCTTCAAACATTTCTGGTATATGAATAACATGATGTTTTTCAATGGCAAAAATCAATGAATATTGTAAATGCACAAACAGTAATTTCTCCGCATTGCAAGGTGCAAGTCTGAAATTTTTTGCTTTTTCCTGCTCCTCTTAGCATGATAAAGAAGATTCAAAGAGAGTGAGATGCCAGCTACTTTCATTCAGTCAGTAGCTTCAATCATTTCTGGACCTTTTTCAATGGTAAAAATCAATGAATATTGTAAATGCACAAACAGTAATTTCTCCACATTGCAAGGTGCAATTCTGAAATTTTTTGCTTTTTCCTGCTCCTCTTAGCATGATAAAGAAGATTCAAAGAGAGTGAGATGCCAGCTCCTTTCATTCAGTCAGTAGCTTCAAACATTTCTGGTATATGAATAACATGATGTTTTTCAATGGCAAAAATCAATGAATATTGTAAATGCACAAACAGTAATTTCTCCGCATTGCAAGGTGCAATTCTGAAATTTTTTGCTTTTTCCTGCTCCTCTTAGCATGATAAAGAAGATTCAAAGAGAGTGAGATGCCAGCTCCTTTCATTCAGTCAGTAGCTTCAAACATTTCTGGTATATGAATAACATGATGTTTTTCAATGGCAAAAATCAATGAATATTGTAAATGCACAAACAGTAATTTCTCCGCATTGCAAGGTGCAATTCTGAAATTTTTTGCTTTTTCCTGCTCCTCTTAGCATGATAAAGAAGATTCAAAGAGAGTGAGATGCCAGCTCCTTTCATTCAGTCAGTAGCTTCAATCATTTCTGGATGTTTTTCAATGGCAAAAATCAATGAATATTGTAAATGCACAAACAGTAATTTCTCCGCATTGCAAGGTGCAATTCTGAAATTTTTTGCTTTTTCCTGCTCCTCTTAGCATGATAAAGAAGATTCAAAGAGAGTGAGATGTCAGCTCCTTTCATTCAGTCAGTAGCTTCAAACATTTCTGGTATATGAATAACATGATGTTTTTCAATGGCAAAAATCAATGAATTTTGTAAATGCACAAACAGTAATTTCTCCGCATTGCAAGGTGCAATTCTGAAATTTTTTGCTTTTTCCTGCTCCTCTTAGCATGATAAAGAAGATTCAAAGAGAGTGAGATGCCAGTTCCTTTCATTCAGTCAGTAGCTTCAATCATTTCTGGACGTTTTTCAATGGCAAAAATCAATGAATATTGTAAATGCACAAACAGTAATTTCTCCGCATTGCAAGGTGCAATTCTGAAATTTTTTGCTTTTTCCTGCTCCTCTTAGCATGATAAAGAAGATTCAAAGAGAGTGAGATGCCAGCTCCTTTCATTCAGTCAGTATCTTCAATCATTTCTGGTATATGAATAACATGATGTTTTTCAATGGCAAAAATCAATGAATATTGTAAATGCACAAACAGTAATTTCTCCGCATTGCAAGGTGCAATTCTGAAATTTTTTGCTTTTTCCTGCTCCTCTTAGCATGATAAAGAAGATTCAAAGAGAGTGAGATGCCAGCTCCTTTCATTCAGTCAGTAGCTTCAATCATTTCTGGACGTTTTTCAATGGCAAAAATCAATGAATATTGTAAATGCACAAACAGTAATTTCTCCGCATTGCAAGGTGCAATTCTGAAATTTTTTGCTTTTTCCTGCTCCTCTTAGCATGATAAACAAGATTCAAAGAGAGTGAGATGCCAGCTCCTTTCATTCAGTCAGTAGCTTCAATCATTTCTGGACGTTTTTCAATGGCAAAAATCAATGAATATTGTAAATGCACAAACAGTAATTTCTCCGCATTGCAAGGTGCAATTCTGAAATTTTTTGCTTTTTCCTGCTCCTCTTAGCATGATAAAGAAGATTCAAAGAGAGTGAGATGCCAGCTCCTTTCATTCAGTCAGTAGCTTCAAACATTTCTGGTATATGAATAACATGATGTTTTTCAATGGCAAAAATCAATGAATATTGTAAATGCACAAACAGTAATTTCTCCGCATTGCAAGGTGCAAGTCTGAAATTTTTTGCTTTTTCCTGCTCCTCTTAGCATGATAAAGAAGATACAAAGAGAGTGAGATGCCAGCTACTTTCATTCAGTCAGTAGCTTCAATCATTTCTGGATGTTTTTCAATGGTAAAAATCAATGAATATTGTAAATGCACAAACAGTAATTTCTCCACATTGCAAGGTGCAATTCTGAAATTTTTTGCTTTTTCCTGCTCCTCTTAGCATGATAAAGAAGATTCAAAGAGAGTGAGATGCCAGCTCCTTTCATTCAGTCAGTAGCTTCAAACATTTCTGGTATATGAATAACATGATGTTTTTCAATGGCAAAAATCAATGAATATTGTAAATGCACAAACAGTAATTTCTCTGCATTGCAAGGTGCAATTCTGAAATTTTTTGCTTTTTCCTGCTCCTCTTAGCATGATAAAGAAGATTCAAAGAGAGTGAGATGCCAGCTACTTTCATTCAGTCAGTAGCTTCAATCATTTCTGGATGTTTTTCAATGGTAAAAATCAATGAATATTGTAAATGCACAAACAGTAATTTCTCCACATTGCAAGGTGCAATTCTGAAATTTTTTGCTTTTTCCTGCTCCTCTTAGCATGATAAAGAAGATTCAAAGAGAGTGAGATGCCAGCTCCTTTCATTCAGTCAGTAGCTTCAAACATTTCTGGTATATGAATAACATGATGTTTTTCAATGGCAAAAATCAATGAATATTGTAAATGCACAAACAGTAATTTCTCCGCATTGCAAGGTGCAATTCTGAAATTTTTTGCTTTTTCCTGCTCCTCTTAGCATGATAAAGAATATTCAAAGAGAGTGAGATGCCAGCTCCTTTCATTCAGTCAGTAGCTTCAATCATTTCTGGATGTTTTTCAATGGCAAAAATCAATGAATATTGTAAATGCACAAACTGTAATTTCTCCGCATTGCAAGGTGCAATTCTGAAATTTTTTGTTTTTTCCTGCTCCTCTTAGCATGATAAAGAAGATTCAAAGAGAGTGAGATGCCAGCTCCTTTCATTCAGTCAGTAGCTTCAATCATTTCTGGACGTTTTTCAATGGAAAAAAATCAATGAATATTGTAAATGCACAAACAGTAATTTCTCCGCATTGCAAGGTGCAATTCTGAAATTTTTTGCTTTTTCCTGCTCCTCTTAGCATGATAAAGAAGATTCAAAGAGAGTGAGATGCCAGCTCCTTTCATTCAGTCAGTACCTTCAATCATTTCTGGATGTTTTTCAATGGCAAAAATCAATGAATATTGTAAATGCACAAACAGTAATTTCTCCGCATTGCAAGGTGCAATTCTGAAATTTTTTGCTTTTTCCCGCTCCTCTTAGCATGATAAAGAAGATTCAAAGAGAGTGAGGTGCCAGCTCCTTTCATTCAGTCAGTAGCTTCAAACATTTCTGGTATATGAATAACATGTTTTTCAATGGCAAAAATCAATGAATATTGTAAATGCACAAACAGTAATTTCTCCGCATTGCAAGGTGCAATTCTGAAATTTTTTGATTTTTCCTGCTCCTCTTAGCATGATAAAGAAGATTCAAAGAGAGTGAGATGCCAGCTCCTTTCATTCAGTCAGTAGCTTCAATCATTTCTGGACGTTTTTCAATGGCAAAAATCAATGAATATTGTAAATGCACAAACAGTAATTTCTCCGCATTGCAAGGTGCAATTCTGAAATTTTTTGCTTTTTCCTGCTCCTCTTAGCATGATAAAGAAGATTCAAAGAGAGTGAGATGCCAGCTCCTTTCATTCAGTCAGTAGCTTCAAACATTTCTGGTATATGAATAACATGATGTTTTTCAATGGCAAAAATCAATGAATATTGTAAATGCACAAACAGTAATTTCTCCGCATTGCAAGGTGCAATTCTGAAATTTTTTGCTTTTTCCTGCTCCTCTTAGCATGATAAAGAAGATTCAAAGAGAGTGAGATGCCAGCTCCTTTCATTCAGTCAGTAGCTTCAAACATTTCTGGTATATGAATAACATGATGTTTTTCAATGGCAAAAATCAATGAATATTGTAAATGCACAAACAGTAATTTCTCCGCATTGCAAGGTGCAATTCTGAAATTTTTTGCTTTTTCCTGCTCCTCTTAGCATGATAAAGAAGATTCAAAGAGAGTGAGATGCCAGCTCCTTTCATTCAGTCAGTAGCTTCAATCATTTCTGGACGTTTTTCAATGGCAAAAATCAATGAATATTGTAAATGCACAAACAGTAATTTCTCCGCATTGCAAGGTGCAATTCTGAAATTTTTTGCTTTTTCCTGCTCCTCTTAGCATGATAAAGAAGATTCAAAGAGAGTGAGATGCCAGCTCCTTTCATTCAGTCAGTAGCTTCAATCATTTCTGGACGTTTTTCAATGGCAAAAATCAATGAATATTGTAAATGCACAAACAGTAATTTCTCCGCATTGCAAGGTGCAATTCTGAAATTTTTTGCTTTTTCCTGCTCCTCTTAGCATGATAAAGAAGATTCAAAGAGAGTGAGATGCCAGCTCCTTTCATTCAGTCAGTAGCTTCAATCATTTCTGGACGTTTTTCAATGGCAAAAATCAATGAATATTGTAAATGCACAAACAGTAATTTCTCCGCATTGCAAGGTGCAATTCTGAAATTTTTTGCTTTTTCCTGCTCCTCTTAGCATGATAAAGAAGATTCAAAGAGAGTGAGATGCCAGCTCCTTTCATTCAGTCAGTAGCTTCAATCATTTCTGGACGTTTTTCAATGGCAAAAATCAATGAATATTGTAAATGCACAAACAGTAATTTCTCCGCATTGCAAGGTGCAATTCTGAAATTTTTTGCTTTTTCCTGCTCCTCTTAGCATGACAAAGAAGATTCAAAGAGAGTAAGATGCCAGCTCCTTTCATTCAGTCAGTAGCTTCAATCATTTCTGGTATATGAATAACATGATGTTTTTCAATGGCAAAAATCAATGAATATTGTAAATGCACAAACAGTAATTTCTCCGCATTGCAAGGTGCAATTCTGAAATTTTTTGCTTTTTCCTGCTCCTCTTAGCATGATAAAGAAGATTCAAAGAGAGTGAGATGCCAGCTCCTTTCATTCAGTCAGTAGCTTCAATCATTTCTGGACGTTTTTCAATGGCAAAAATCAATGAATATTGTAAATGCACAAACAGTAATTTCTCCGCATTGCAAGGTGCAATTCTGAAATTTTTTGCTTTTTCCTGCTCCTCTTAGCATGATAAAGAAGATTCAAAGAGAGTGAGATGCCAGCTCCTTTCATTCAGTCAGTAGCTTCAATCATTTCTGGACGTTTTTCAATGGCAAAAATCAATGAATATTGTAAATGCACAAACAGTAATTTCTCCGCATTGCAAGGTGCAATTCTGAAATTTTTTGCTTTTTCCTGCTCCTCTTAGCATGATAAAGAAGATTCAAAGAGAGTGAGATGCCAGCTCCTTTCATTCAGTCAGTAGCTTCAAACATTTCTTGTATATGAATAACATGATGTTTTTCAATGGCAAAAATCAATGAATATTGTAAAAGCACAAACAGTAATTTCTCCGCATTGCAAGGTGCAATTCTGAAATTTTTTGCTTTTTCCTGCTCCTCTTAGCATGATAAAGAAGATTCAAAGAGAGTGAGATGCCAGCTCCTTTCATTCAGTCAGTAACTTCAATCATTTCTGGATGTTTTTCAATGGCAAAAATCAATGAATATTGTAAATGCACAAACAGTAATTTCTCCGCATTGCAAGGTGCAATTCTGAAATTTTTTGCTTTTTCCTGCTCCTCTTAGCATGATAAAGAAGATTCAAAGAGAGTGAGATGCCAGCTCCTTTCATTCAGTCAGTAGCTTCAATCATTTCTGGTATATGAATAACATGATGTTTTTCAATGGCAAAAATCAATGAATATTGGAAAAGCACAAACAGTAATTTCTCCGCATTGCAAGTTGCAATTCTGAAATTTTTTGCTTTTTCCTGCTCCTCTTAGCATGATAAAGAAGATTCAAAGAGAGTGAGATGCCAGCTCCTTTCATTCAGTCAGTAGCTTCAATCATTTCTGGACGTTTTTCAATGGCAAAAATCAATGAATATTGTAAATGCACAAACAGTAATTTCTCCGCATTGCAAGGTGCAATTCTGAAATTTTTTGCTTTTTCCTGCTCCTCTTAGCATGATAAAGAAGATTCAAAGAGAGTGAGATGCCAGCTCCTTTCATTCAGTCAGTAGCTTCAATCATTTCTGGACGTTTTTCAATGGCAAAAATCAATGAATATTGTAAATGCACAAACAGTAATTTCTCCGCATTGCAAGGTGCAATTCTGAAATTTTTTGCTTTTTCCTGCTCCTCTTAGCATGATAAAGAAGATTCAAAGAGAGTTAGATGCCAGCTCCTTTCATTCAGTCAGTAGCTTCAAACATTTCTGGTATATGAATAACATGATGTTTTTCAATGGCAAAAATCAATGAATATTGTAAAAGCACAAACAGTAATTTCTCCGCATTGCAAGGTGCAATTCTGAAATTTTTTGCTTTTTCCTGCTCCTCTTAGCATGATAAAGAAGATTCAAAGAGAGTGAGATGCCAGCTCCTTTCATTCAGTCAGTAGCTTCAATCATTTCTGGACGTTTTTCAATGGCAAAAATCAATGAATATTGTAAATGCACAAACAGTAATTTCTCCGCATTGCAAGGTGCAATTCTGAAATTTTTTGCTTTTTCCTGCTCCTCTTAGCATGATAAAGAAGATTCAAAGAGAGTGAGATGCCAGCTCCTTTCATTCAGTCAGTACCTTCAATCATTTCTGGATGTTTTTCAATGGCAAAAATCAATGAATATTGTAAATGCACAAACAGTAATTTCTCCGCATTGCAAGGTGCAATTCTGAAATTTTTTGCTTTTTCCCGCTCCTCTTAGCATGATAAAGAAGATTCAAAGAGAGTGAGGTGCCAGCTCCTTTCATTCAGTCAGTAGCTTCAAACATTTCTGGTATATGAATAACATGTTTTTCAATGGCAAAAATCAATGAATATTGTAAATGCACAAACAGTAATTTCTCCGCATTGCAAGGTGCAATTCTGAAATTTTTTGCTTTTTCCTGCTCCTCTTAGCATGATAAAGAAGATTCAAAGAGAGTGAGATGCCAGCTCCTTTCATTCAGTCAGTAGCTTCAATCATTTCTGGACGTTTTTCAATGGCAAAAATCAATGAATATTGTAAATGCACAAACAGTAATTTCTCCGCATTGCAAGGTGCAATTCTGAAATTTTTTGCTTTTTCCTGCTCCTCTTAGCATGATAAAGAAGATTCAAAGAGAGTGAGATGCCAGCTCCTTTCATTCAGTCAGTAGCTTCAATCATTTCTGGACGTTTTTCAATGGCAAAAATCAATGAATATTGTAAATGCACAAACAGTAATTTCTCCGCATTGCAAGGTGCAATTCTGAAATTTTTTGCTTTTTCCTGCTCCTCTTAGCATGATAAAGAAGATTCAAAGAGAGTGAGATGCCAGCTCCTTTCATTCAGTCAGTAGCTTCAATCATTTCTGGACGTTTTTCAATGGCAAAAATCAATGAATATTGTAAATGCACAAACAGCAATTTCTCCGCATTGCAAGGTGCAATTCTGAAATTTTTTGCTTTTTCCTGCTCCTCTTAGCATGACAAAGAAGATTCAAAGAGAGTAAGATGCCAGCTCCTTTCATTCAGTCAGTAGCTTCAATCATTTCTGGTATATGAATAACATGATGTTTTTCAATGGCAAAAATCAATGAATATTGTAAATGCACAAACAGTAATTTCTCCGCATTGCAAGGTGCAATTCTGAAATTTTTTGCTTTTTCCTGCTCCTCTTAGCATGATAAAGAAGATTCAAAGAGAGTGAGATGCCAGCTCCTTTCATTCAGTCAGTAGCTTCAATCATTTCTGGACGTTTTTCAATGGCAAAAATCAATGAATATTGTAAATGCACAAACAGTAATTTCTCCGCATTGCAAGGTGCAATTCTGAAATTTTTTGCTTTTTCCTGCTCCTCTTAGCATGATAAAGAAGATTCAAAGAGAGTGAGATGCCAGCTCCTTTCATTCAGTCAGTAGCTTCAATCATTTCTGGACGTTTTTCAATGGCAAAAATCAATGAATATTGTAAATGCACAAACAGTAATTTCTCCGCATTGCAAGGTGCAATTCTGAAATTTTTTGCTTTTTCCTGCTCCTCTTAGCATGATAAAGAAGATTCAAAGAGAGTGAGATGCCAGCTCCTTTCATTCAGTCAGTAGCTTCAAACATTTCTTGTATATGAATAACATGATGTTTTTCAATGGCAAAAATCAATGAATATTGTAAAAGCACAAACAGTAATTTCTCCGCATTGCAAGGTGCAATTCTGAAATTTTTTGCTTTTTCCTGCTCCTCTTAGCATGATAAAGAAGATTCAAAGAGAGTGAGATGCCAGCTCCTTTCATTCAGTCAGTAGCTTCAATCATTTCTGGACGTTTTTCAATGGCAAAAATCAATGAATATTGTAAATGCACAAACAGTAATTTCTCCGCATTGCAAGGTGCAATTCTGAAATTTTTTGCTTTTTCCTGCTCCTCTTAGCATGATAAAGAAGATTCAAAGAGAGTGAGATGCCAGCTCCTTTCATTCAGTCAGTAGCTTCAAACATTTCTGGTATATGAATAACATGATGTTTTTCAATGGCAAAAATCAATGAATATTGTAAATGCACAAACAGTAATTTCTCCGCATTGCAAGGTGCAAGTCTGAAATTTTTTGCTTTTTCCTGCTCCTCTTAGCATGGTAAAGAAGATTCAAAGAGAGTGAGATGCCAGCTACTTTCATTCAGTCAGTAGCTTCAATCATTTCTGGACGTTTTTCAATGGTAAAAATCAATGAATATTGTAAATGCACAAACAGTAATTTCTCCACATTGCAAGGTGCAATTCTGAAATTTTTTGCTTTTTCCTGCTCCTCTTAGCATGATAAAGAAGATTCAAAGAGAGTGAGATGCCAGCTCCTTTCATTCAGTCAGTAGCTTCAAACATTTCTGGTACATGAATAACATGATGTTTTTCAATGGCAAAAATCAATGAATATTGTAAATGCACAAACAGTAATTTCTCCGCATTGCAAGGTGCAATTCTGAAATTTTTTGCTTTTTCCTGCTCCTCTTAGCATGATAAAGAAGATTCAAAGAGAGTGAGATGCCAGCTCCTTTCATTCAGTCAGTAGCTTCAAACATTTCTGGTATATGAATAACATGATGTTTTTCAATGGCAAAAATCAATGAATATTGTAAATGCACAAACAGTAATTTCTCCGCATTGCAAGGTGCAATTCTGAAATTTTTTGCTTTTTCCTGCTCCTCTTAGCATGATAAAGAAGATTCAAAGAGAGTGAGATGCCAGCTCCTTTCATTCAGTCAGTAGCTTCAATCATTTCTGGACGTTTTTCAATGGCAAAAATCAATGAATATTGTAAATGCACAAACAGTAATTTCTCCGCATTGCAAGGTGCAATTCTGAAATTTTTTGCTTTTTCCTGCTCCTCTTAGCATGATAAAGAAGATTCAAAGAGAGTGAGATGCCAGCTCCTTTCATTCAGTCAGTAGCTTCAATCATTTCTGGACGTTTTTCAATGGCAAAAATCAATGAATATTGTAAATGCACAAACAGTAATTTCTCCGCATTGCAAGGTGCAATTCTGAAATTTTTTGCTTTTTCCTGCTCCTCTTAGCATGATAAAGAAGATTCAAAGAGAGTGAGATGCCAGCTCCTTTCATTCAGTCAGTAGCTTCAAACATTTCTGGTATATGAATAACATGATGTTTTTCAATGGCAAAAATCAATGAATATTGTAAATGCACAAACAGTAATTTCTCCGCATTGCAAGGTGCAAGTCTGAAATTTTTTGCTTTTTCCTGCTCCTCTTAGCATGGTAAAGAAGATTCAAAGAGAGTGAGATGCCAGCTACTTTCATTCAGTCAGTAGCTTCAATCATTTCTGGACGTTTTTCAATGGTAAAAATCAATGAATATTGTAAATGCACAAACAGTAATTTCTCCACATTGCAAGGTGCAATTCTGAAATTTTTTGCTTTTTCCTGCTCCTCTTAGCATGATAAAGAAGATTCAAAGAGAGTGAGATGCCAGCTCCTTTCATTCAGTCAGTAGCTTCAAACATTTCTGGTACATGAATAACATGATGTTTTTCAATGGCAAAAATCAATGAATATTGTAAATGCACAAACAGTAATTTCTCCGCATTGCAAGGTGCAATTCTGAAATTTTTTGCTTTTTCCTGCTCCTCTTAGCATGATAAAGAAGATTCAAAGAGAGTGAGATGCCAGCTCCTTTCATTCAGTCAGTAGCTTCAAACATTTCTGGTATATGAATAACATGATGTTTTTCAATGGCAAAAATCAATGAATATTGTAAATGCACAAACAGTAATTTCTCCGCATTGCAAGGTGCAATTCTGAAATTTTTTGCTTTTTCCTGCTCCTCTTAGCATGATAAAGAAGATTCAAAGAGAGTGAGATGCCAGTTCCTTTCATTCAGTCAGTAGCTTCAATCATTTCTGGACGTTTTTCAATGGCAAAAATCAATGAATATTGTAAATGCACAAACAGTAATTTCTCCGCATTGCAAGGTGCAATTCTGAAATTTTTTGCTTTTTCCTGCTCCTCTTAGCATGATAAAGAAGATTCAAAGAGAGTGAGATGCCAGCTCCTTTCATTCAGTCAGTAGCTTCAAACATTTCTGGTATATGAATAACATGATGTTTTTCAATGGCAAAAATCAATGAATATTGTAAATGCACAAACAGTAATTTCTCCGCATTGCAAGGTGCAATTCTGAAATTTTTTGCTTTTTCCTGCTCCTCTTAGCATGATAAAGAAGATTCAAAGAGAGTGAGATGCCAGCTCCTTTCATTCAGTCAGTAGCTTCAATCATTTCTGGACGTTTTTCAATGGCAAAAATCAATGAATATTGTAAATGCACAAACAGTAATTTCTCCGCATTGCAAGGTGCAATTCTGAAATTTTTTGCTTTTTCCTGCTCCTCTTAGCATGATAAAGAAGATTCAAAGAGAGTGAGATGCCAGCTCCTTTCATTCAGTCAGTAGCTTCAATCATTTCTGGACGTTTTTCAATGGCAAAAATCAATGAATATTGTAAATGCACAAACAGTAATTTCTCCGCATTGCAAGGTGCAATTCTGAAATTTTTTGCTTTTTCCTGCTCCTCTTAGCATGATAAAGAAGATTCAAAGAGAGTAAGATGCCAGCTCCTTTCATTCAGTCAGTAGCTTCAATCATTTCTGGTATATGAATAACATGATGTTTTTCAATGGCAAAAATCAATGAATATTGTAAATGCACAAACAGTAATTTCTCCGCATTGCAAGGTGCAATTCTGAAATTTTTTGCTTTTTCCTGCTCCTCTTAGCATGATAAAGAAGATTCAAAGAGAGTGAGATGCCAGCTCCTTTCATTCAGTCAGTAGCTTCAATCATTTCTGGACGTTTTTCAATGGCAAAAATCAATGAATATTGTAAATGCACAAACAGTAATTTCTCCGCATTGCAAGGTGCAATTCTGAAATTTTTTGCTTTTTCCTGCTCCTCTTAGCATGATAAAGAAGATTCAAAGAGAGTGAGATGCCAGCTCCTTTCATTCAGTCAGTAGCTTCAATCATTTCTGGATGTTTTTCAATGGCAAAAATCAATGAATATTGTAAATGCACAAACAGTAATTTCTCCGCATTGCAAGGTGCAATTCTGAAATTTTTTGCTTTTTCCTGCTCCTCTTAGCATGATAAAGAAGATTCAAAGAGAGTGAGATGCCAGCTCCTTTCATTCAGTCAGTAGCTTCAAACATTTCTTGTATATGAATAACATGATGTTTTTCAATGGCAAAAATCAATGAATATTGTAAAAGCACAAACAGTAATTTCTCCGCATTGCAAGGTGCAATTCTGAAATTTTTTGCTTTTTCCTGCTCCTCTTAGCATGATAAAGAAGATTCAAAGAGAGTGAGATGCCAGCTCCTTTCATTCAGTCAGTAGCTTCAATCATTTCTTGACGTTTTTCAATGGCAAAAATCAATGAATATTGTAAATGCACAAACAGTAATTTCTCCGCATTGCAAGGTGCAATTCTGAAATTTTTTGCTTTTTCCTGCTCCTCTTAGCATGATAAAGAAGATTCAAAGAGAGTGAGATGCCAGCTCCTTTCATTCAGTCAGTAGCTTCAATCATTTCTGGTATATGAATAACATGATGTTTTTCAATGGCAAAAATCAATGAATATTGTAAATGCACAAACAGTAATTTCTCCGCATTGCAAGTTGCAATTCTGAAATTTTTTGCTTTTTTCTGCTCCTCTTAGCATGATAAAGAAGATTCAAAGAGAGTGAGATGCCAGCTCCTTTCATTCAGTCAGTAGCTTCAATCATTTCTGGACGTTTTTCAATGGCAAAAATCAATGAATATTGTAAATGCACAAACAGTAATTTGTCCGCATTGCAAGGTGCAATTCTGAAATTTTTTGCTTTTTCCTGCTCCTCTTAGCATGATAAAGAAGATTCAAAGAGAGTGAGATGCCAGCTCCTTTCATTCAGTCAGTAGCTTCAATCATTTCTGGACGTTTTTCAATGGCAAAAATCAATGAATATTGTAAATGCACAAACAGTAATTTCTCCGCATTGCAAGGTGCAATTCTGAAATTTTTTGCTTTTTCCTGCTCCTCTTAGCATGATAAAGAAGATTCAAAGAGAGTTAGATGCCAGCTCCTTTCATTCAGTCAGTAGCTTCAAACATTTCTGGTATATGAATAACATGATGTTTTTCAATGGCAAAAATCAATGAATATTGTAAAAGCACAAACAGTAATTTCTCCGCATTGCAAGGTGCAATTCTGAAATTTTTTGCTTTTTCCTGCTCCTCTTAGCATGATAAAGAAGATTCAAAGAGAGTGAGATGCCAGCTCCTTTCATTCAGTCAGTAGCTTCAATCATTTCTGGACGTTTTTCAATGGCAAAAATCAATGAATATTGTAAATGCACAAACAGTAATTTCTCCGCATTGCAAGGTGCAATTCTGAAATTTTTTGCTTTTTCCTGCTCCTCTTAGCATGATAAAGAAGATTCAAAGAGAGTGAGATGCCAGCTCCTTTCATTCAGTCAGTAGCTTCAATCATTTCTGGTATATGAATAACATGATGTTTTTCAATGGCAAAAATCAATGAATATTGTAAATGCACAAACAGTAATTTCTCCACATTGCAAGGTGCAATTCTGAAATTTTTTGCTTTTTCCTGCTCCTCTTAGCATGATAAAGAAGATTCAAAGAGAGTGAGATGCCAGCTCCTTTCATTCAGTCAGTAGCTTCAATCATTTCTGGACGTTTTTCAATGGCAAAAATCAATGAATATTGTAAATGCACAAACAGTAATTTCTCCGCATTGCAAGGTGCAATTCTGAAATTTTTTGCTTTTTCCTGCTCCTCTTAGCATGATAAAGAAGATTCAAAGAGAGCGAGATGCCAGCTCCTTTCATTCAGTCAGTAGCTTCAATCATTTCTGGTATATGAATAACATGATGTTTTTCAATGGCAAAAATCAATGAATATTGTAAATGCACAAACAGTAATTTCTCCGCATTGCAAGGTGCAATTCTGAAATTTTTTGCTTTTTCCTGCTCCTCTTAGCATGATAAAGAAGATTCAAAGAGAGTGAGATGCCAGCTCCTTTCATTCAGTCAGTAGCTTCAATCATTTCTGGACGTTTTTCAATGGCAAAAATCAATGAATATTGTAAATGCACAAACAGTAATTTCTCCGCATTGCAAGGTGCAATTCTGAAATTTTTTGCTTTTTCCTGCTCCTCTTAGCATGATAAAGAAGATTCAAAGAGAGTGAGATGCCAGCTCCTTTCATTCAGTCAGTAGCTTCAAACATTTCTGGTATATGAATAACATGATGTTTTTCAATGGCAAAAATCAATGAATATTGTAAATGCACAAACAGTAATTTCTCCGCATTGCAAGGTGCAATTCTGAAATTTTTTGCTTTTTCCTGCTCCTCTTAGCATGATAAAGAAGATTCAAAGAGAGTGAGATGCCAGCTCCTTTCATTCAGTCAGTAGCTTCAATCATTTCTGGACGTTTTTCAATGGCAAAAATCAATGAATATTGTAAATGCACAAACAGTAATTTCTCCGCATTGCAAGGTGCAATTCTGAAATTTTTTGCTTTTTCCTGCTCCTCTTAGCATGATAAAGAAGATTCAAAGAGAGTGAGATGCCAGCTCCTTTCATTCAGTCAGTAGCTTCAATCATTTCTGGTATATGAATAACATGATGTTTTTCAATGGCAAAAATCAATGAATATTGTAAATGCACAAACAGTAATTTCTCCGCATTGCAAGGTGCAATTCTGAAATTTTTTGCTTTTTCCTGCTCCTCTTAGCATGATAAAGAAGATTCAAAGAGAGTGAGATGCCAGCTCCTTTCATTCAGTCAGTAGCTTCAAACATTTCTGGTATATGAATAACATGATGTTTTTCAATGGCAAAAATCAATGAATATTGTAAATGCACAAACAGTAATTTCTCCGCATTGCAAGGTGCAATTCTGAAATTTTTTGCTTTTTCCTGCTCCTCTTAGCATGATAAAGAAGATTCAAAGAGAGTGAGATGCCAGCTCCTTTCATTCAGTCAGTAGCTTCAATCATTTCTGGACGTTTTTCAATGGCAAAAATCAATGAATATTGTAAATGCACAAACAGTAATTTCTCCGCATTGCAAGGTGCAATTCTGAAATTTTTTGCTTTTTCCTGCTCCTCTTAGCATGATAAAGAAGATTCAAAGAGAGTGAGATGTCAGCTCCTTTCATTCAGTCAGTAGCTTCAAACATTTCTGGTATATGAATAACATGATGTTTTTCAATGGCAAAAATCAATGAATTTTGTAAATGCACAAACAGTAATTTCTCCGCATTGCAAGGTGCAATTCTGAAATTTTTTGCTTTTTCCTGCTCCTCTTAGCATGATAAAGAAGATTCAAAGAGAGTGAGATGCCAGTTCCTTTCATTCAGTCAGTAGCTTCAATCATTTCTGGACGTTTTTCAATGGCAAAAATCAATGAATATTGTAAATGCACAAACAGTAATTTCTCCGCATTGCAAGGTGCAATTCTGAAATTTTTTGCTTTTTCCTGCTCCTCTTAGCATGATAAAGAAGATTCAAAGAGAGTGAGATGCCAGCTCCTTTCATTCAGTCAGTAGCTTCAATCATTTCTGGACGTTTTTCAATGGCAAAAATCAATGAATATTGTAAATGCACAAACAGTAATTTCTCCGCATTGCAAGGTGCAATTCTGAAATTTTTTGCTTTTTCCTGCTCCTCTTAGCATGATAAAGAAGATTCAAAGAGAGTGAGATGCCAGCTCCTTTCATTCAGTCAGTAGCTTCAAACATTTCTGGTATATGAATAACATGATGTTTTTCAATGGCAAAAATCAATGAATATTGTAAATGCACAAACAGTAATTTCTCCGCATTGCAAGGTGCAATTCTGAAATTTTTTGCTTTTTCCTGCTCCTCTTAGCATGATAAAGAAGATTCAAAGAGAGTGAGATTCCAGCTCCTTTCATTCAGTCAGTAGCTTCAATCATTTCTGGACGTTTTTCAATGGCAAAAATCAATGAATATTGTAAATGCACAAACAGTAATTTCTTCGCATTGCAAGGTGCAATTCTGAAATTTTTTGCTTTTTCCTGCTCCTCTTAGCATGATAAAGAAGATTCAAAGAGAGTGAGATGCCAGCTCCTTTCATTCAGTCAGTAGCTTCAATCATTTCTGGTATATGAATAACATGATGTTTTTCAATGGCAAAAATCAATGAATATTGTAAATGCACAAACAGTAATTTCTCCGCATTGCAAGGTGCAATTCTGAAATTTTTTGCTTTTTCCTGCTCCTCTTAGCATGATAAAGAAGATTCAAAGAGAGTGAGATGCCAGCTCCTTTCATTCAGTCAGTAGCTTCAATCATTTCTGGTATATGAATAACATGATGTTTTTCAATGGCAAAAATCAATGAATATTGTAAATGCACAAACAGTAATTTCTCCGCATTGCAAGGTGCAATTCTGAATTTTTTTGCTTTTTCCTGCTCCTCTTAGCATGATAAAGAAGATTCAAAGAGAGTGAGATGCCAGCTCCTTTCATTCAGTCAGTAGCTTCAATCATTTCTGGACGTTTTTCAATGGCAAAAATCAATGAATATTGTAAATGCACAAACAGTAATTTCTCCGCATTGCAAGGTGCAATTCTGAAATTTTTTGCTTTTTCCTGCTCCTCTTAGCATGATAAACAAGATTCAAAGAGAGTGAGATGCCAGCTCCTTTCATTCAGTCAGTAGCTTCAATCATTTCTGGACGTTTTTCAATGGCAAAAATCAATGAATATTGTAAATGCACAAACAGTAATTTCTCCGCATTGCAAGGTGCAATTCTGAAATTTTTTGCTTTTTCCTGCTCCTCTTAGCATGATAAAGAAGATTCAAAGAGAGTGAGATGCCAGCTCCTTTCATTCAGTCAGTAGCTTCAAACATTTCTGGTATATGAATAACATGATGTTTTTCAATGGCAAAAATCAATGAATATTGTAAATGCACAAACAGTAATTTCTCCGCATTGCAAGGTGCAAGTCTGAAATTTTTTGCTTTTTCCTGCTCCTCTTAGCATGATAAAGAAGATTCAAAGAGAGTGAGATGCCAGCTACTTTCATTCAGTCAGTAGCTTCAATCATTTCTGGACGTTTTTCAATGGTAAAAATCAATGAATATTGTAAATGCACAAACAGTAATTTCTCCACATTGCAAGGTGCAATTCTGAAATTTTTTGCTTTTTCCTGCTCCTCTTAGCATGATAAAGAAGATTCAAAGAGAGTGAGATGCCAGCTCCTTTCATTCAGTCAGTAGCTTCAATCATTTCTGGTATATGAATAACATGATGTTTTTCAATGGCAAAAAGCAATGAATATTGTAAATGCACAAACAGTAATTTCTCCGCATTGCAAGGTGCAATTCTGAAATTTTTTGCTTTTTCCTGCTCCTCTTAGCATGATAAAGAAGATTCAAAGAGAGTGAGATGCCAGCTCCTTTCATTCAGTCAGTAGCTTCAATCATTTCTGGACGTTTTTCAATGGCAAAAATCAATGAATATTGTAAATGCACAAACAGTAATTTCTCCGCATTGCAAGGTGCAATTCTGAAATTTTTTGCTTTTTCCTGCTCCTCTTAGCATGATAAAGAAGATTCAAAGAGAGTGAGATGTCAGCTCCTTTCATTCAGTCAGTAGCTTCAAACATTTCTGGTATATGAATAACATGATGTTTTTCAATGGCAAAAATCAATGAATTTTGTAAATGCACAAACAGTAATTTCTCCGCATTGCAAGGTGCAATTCTGAAATTTTTTGCTTTTTCCTGCTCCTCTTAGCATGATAAAGAAGATTCAAAGAGAGTGAGATGCCAGTTCCTTTCATTCAGTCAGTAGCTTCAATCATTTCTGGACAATTTTCAATGGCAAAAATCAATGAATATTGTAAATGCACAAACAGTAATTTCTCCGCATTGCAAGGTGCAATTCTGAAATTTTTTGCTTTTTCCTGCTCCGCTTAGCATGATAAAGAAGATTCAAAGAGAGTGAGATGCCAGCTCCTTTCATTCAGTCAGTAGCTTCAATCATTTCTGGTATATGAATAACATGATGTTTTTCAATGGCAAAAATCAATGAATATTGTAAATGCACAAACAGTAATTTCTCCGCATTGCAAGGTGCAATTCTGAAATTTTTTGCTTTTTCCTGCTCCTCTTAGCATGATAAAGAAGATTCAAAGAGAGTGAGATGCCAGCTCCTTTCATTCAGTCAGTAGCTTCAATCATTTCTGGACGTTTTTCAATGGCAAAAATCAATGAATATTGTAAATGCACAAACAGTAATTTCTCCGCATTGCAAGGTGCAATTCTGAAATTTTTTGCTTTTTCCTGCTCCTCTTAGCATGATAAAGAAGATTCAAAGAGAGTGAGATGCCAGCTCCTTTCATTCAGTCAGTAGCTTCAATCATTTCTGGACGTTTTTCAATGGCAAAAATCAATGAATATTGTAAATGCACAAACAGTAATTTCTCCGCATTGCAAGGTGCAATTCTGAAATTTTTTGCTTTTTCCTGCTCCTCTTAGCATGATAAAGAAGATTCAAAGAGAGTGAGATGTCAGCTCCTTTCATTCAGTCAGTAGCTTCAAACATTTCTGGTATATGAATAACATGATGTTTTTCAATGGCAAAAATCAATGAATTTTGTAAATGCACAAACAGTAATTTCTCCGCATTGCAAGGTGCAATTCTGAAATTTTTTGCTTTTTCCTGCTCCTCTTAGCATGATAAAGAAGATTCAAAGAGAGTGAGATGCCAGTTCCTTTCATTCAGTCAGTAGCTTCAATCATTTCTGGACGTTTTTCAATGGCAAAAATCAATGAATATTGTAAATGCACAAACAGTAATTTCTCCGCATTGCAAGGTGCAATTCTGAAATTTTTTGCTTTTTCCTGCTCCTCTTAGCATGATAAAGAAGATTCAAAGAGAGTGAGATGCCAGCTCCTTTCATTCAGTCAGTAGCTTCAATCATTTCTGGACGTTTTTCAATGGCAAAAATCAATGAATATTGTAAATGCACAAACAGTAATTTCTCCGCATTGCAAGGTGCAATTCTGAAATTTTTTGCTTTTTCCTGCTCCTCTTAGCATGATAAACAAGATTCAAAGAGAGTGAGATGCCAGCTCCTTTCATTCAGTCAGTAGCTTCAATCATTTCTGGACGTTTTTCAATGGCAAAAATCAATGAATATTGTAAATGCACAAACAGTAATTTCTCCGCATTGCAAGGTGCAATTCTGAAATTTTTTGCTTTTTCCTGCTCCTCTTAGCATGATAAAGAAGATTCAAAGAGAGTGAGATGCCAGCTCCTTTCATTCAGTCAGTAGCTTCAAACATTTCTGGTATATGAATAACATGATGTTTTTCAATGGCAAAAATCAATGAATATTGTAAATGCACAAACAGTAATTTCTCCGCATTGCAAGGTGCAAGTCTGAAATTTTTTGCTTTTTCCTGCTCCTCTTAGCATGATAAAGAAGATTCAAAGAGAGTGAGATGCCAGCTACTTTCATTCAGTCAGTAGCTTCAATCATTTCTGGACGTTTTTCAATGGTAAAAATCAATGAATATTGTAAATGCACAAACAGTAATTTCTCCACATTGCAAGGTGCAATTCTGAAATTTTTTGCTTTTTCCTGCTCCTCTTAGCATGATAAAGAAGATTCAAAGAGAGTGAGATGCCAGCTCCTTTCATTCAGTCAGTAGCTTCAAACATTTCTGGTATATGAATAACATGATGTTTTTCAATGGCAAAAATCAATGAATATTGTAAATGCACAAACAGTAATTTCTCTGCATTGCAAGGTGCAATTCTGAAATTTTTTGCTTTTTCCTGCTCCTCTTAGCATGATAAAGAAGATTCAAAGAGAGTGAGATGCCAGCTACTTTCATTCAGTCAGTAGCTTCAATCATTTCTGGACGTTTTTCAATGGTAAAAATCAATGAATATTGTAAATGCACAAACAGTAATTTCTCCACATTGCAAGGTGCAATTCTGAAATTTTTTGCTTTTTCCTGCTCCTCTTAGCATGATAAAGAAGATTCAAAGAGAGTGAGATGCCAGCTCCTTTCATTCAGTCAGTAGCTTCAAACATTTCTGGTATATGAATAACATGATGTTTTTCAATGGCAAAAATCAATGAATATTGTAAATGCACAAACAGTAATTTCTCCGCATTGCAAGGTGCAATTCTGAAATTTTTTGCTTTTTCCTGCTCCTCTTAGCATGATAAAGAAGATTCAAAGAGAGTGAGATGCCAGCTCCTTTCATTCAGTCAGTAGCTTCAAACATTTCTGGTATATGAATAACATGATGTTTTTCAATGGCAAAAATCAATGAATATTGTAAATGCACAAACAGTAATTTCTCCGCATTGCAAGGTGCAATTCTGAAATTTTTTGCTTTTTCCTGCTCCTCTTAGCATGATAAAGAATATTCAAAGAGAGTGAGATGCCAGCTCCTTTCATTCAGTCAGTAGCTTCAATCATTTCTGGATGTTTTTCAATGGCAAAAATCAATGAATATTGTAAATGCACAAACTGTAATTTCTCCGCATTGCAAGGTGCAATTCTGAAATTTTTGGCTTTTTCCTGCTCCTCTTAGCATGATAAAGAAGATTCAAAGAGAGTGAGATGCCAGCTCCTTTCATTCAGTCAGTAGCTTCAATCATTTCTGGACGTTTTTCAATGGCAAAAATCAATGAATATTGTAAATGCACAAACAGTAATTTCTCCGCATTGCAAGGTGCAATTCTGAAATTTTTTGCTTTTTCCTGCTCCTCTTAGCATGATAAAGAAGATTCAAAGAGAGTGAGATGCCAGCTCCTTTCATTCAGTCAGTAGCTTCAATCATTTCTGGATGTTTTTCAATGGCAAAAATCAATGAATATTGTAAATGCACAAACAGTAATTTCTCCGCATTGCAAGGTGCAATTCTGAAATTTTTTGCTTTTTCCCGCTCCTCTTAGCATGATAAAGAAGATTCAAAGAGAGTGAGGTGCCAGCTCCTTTCATTCAGTCAGTAGCTTCAAACATTTCTGGTATATGAATAACATGTTTTTCAATGGCAAAAATCATTGAATATTGTAAATGCACAAACAGTAATTTCTCCGCATTGCAAGGTGCAATTCTGAAATTTTTTGATTTTTCCTGCTCCTCTTAGCATGATAAAGAAGATTCAAAGAGAGTGAGATGCCAGCTCCTTTCATTCAGTCAGTAGCTTCAATCATTTCTGGACGTTTTTCAATGGCAAAAATCAATGAATATTGTAAATGCACAAACAGTAATTTCTCCGCATTGCAAGGTGCAATTCTGAAATTTTTGCTTTTTCCTGCTCCTCTTAGCATGATAAAGAAGATTCAAAGAGAGTGAGATGCCAGCTCCTTTCATTCAGTCAGTAGCTTCAATCATTTCTGGACGTTTTTCAATGGCAAAAATCAATGAATATTGTAAATGCACAAACAGTAATTTCTCCGCATTGCAAGGTGCAATTCTGAAATTTTTTGCTTTTTCCTGCTCCTCTTAGCATGATAAAGAAGATTCAAAGAGAGTGAGATGCCAGCTCCTTTCATTCAGTCAGTAGCTTCAAACATTTCTGGTATATGAATAACATGATGTTTTTCAATGGCAAAAATCAATGAATATTGTAAATGCACAAACAGTAATTTCTCCGCATTGCAAGGTGCAAGTCTGAAATTTTTTGCTTTTTCCTGCTCCTCTTAGCATGATAAAGAAGATTCAAAGAGAGTGAGATGCCAGCTACTTTCATTCAGTCAGTAGCTTCAATCATTTCTGGACGTTTTTCAATGGTAAAAATCAATGAATATTGTAAATGCACAAACAGTAATTTCTCCACATTGCAAGGTGCAATTCTGAAATTTTTTGCTTTTTCCTGCTCCTCTTAGCATGATAAAGAAGATTCAAAGAGAGTGAGATGCCAGCTCCTTTCATTCAGTCAGTAGCTTCAAACATTTCTGGTATATGAATAACATGATGTTTTTCAATGGCAAAAATCAATGAATATTGTAAATGCACAAACAGTAATTTCTCCGCATTGCAAGGTGCAATTCTGAAATTTTTTGCTTTTTCCTGCTCCTCTTAGCATGATAAAGAAGATTCAAAGAGAGTGAGATGCCAGCTCCTTTCATTCAGTCAGTAGCTTCAATCATTTCTGGTATATGAATAACATGATGTTTTTCAATGGCAAAAATCAATGAATATTGTAAATGCACAAACAGTAATTTCTCCGCATTGCAAGGTGCAATTCTGAAATGTTTTGCTTTTTCCTGCTCCTCTTAGCATGATAAAGAAGATTCAAAGAGAGTGAGATGCCAGCTCCTTTCATTCAGTCAGTAGCTTCAATCATTTCTGGACGTTTTTCAATGGCAAAAATCAATGAATATTGTAAATGCACAAACAGTAATTTCTCCGCATTGCAAGGTGCAATTCTGAAATTTTTTGCTTTTTCCTGCTCCTCTTAGCATGATAAACAAGATTCAAAGAGAGTGAGATGCCAGCTCCTTTCATTCAGTCAGTAGCTTCAATCATTTCTGGACGTT